>NC_138202.1:156136918-156514418 GCF_964194415.1 Vipera berus | reverse complement strand
TGTTTTTAATGTTACATTTTTCTCTGTCTCAGCTAGGATTTATAACAGGAGGGGAAAATGCTGACAGGGAGGAAGAGGTGATAATGGGGAAAGTGATAATAATTGGATTGAATTGTCATGTATATTTTTTAACGCAGAGGTCTTCTCTTTCTTT
The DNA here is from genome assembly GCF_964194415.1 of Vipera berus. Lineage (NCBI taxonomy): Eukaryota > Metazoa > Chordata > Lepidosauria > Squamata > Viperidae > Vipera > Vipera berus. The sequence goes on along the minus strand of NC_138202.1, from coordinate 156,514,264 downwards.
TCATTGGGCTATTTTATAGCATACATTAATTTTTGTTTTCATTTGCAAAACAAATGTGAACAGGCAGGACAAAAAACAATGGATGGAAACTGATCAAAGAGAGAAGCAACTTAGAACTAAGGAGAAATTTCCTGACAATGAGAACAATTAATCAGGGAACAACCTGCCTCCAGAAGCGGTGAATGCTCCAACACTGGAAGTTTTTAAGAAGAGACTGGACAGCCATTTGTCTGAAATGATATAGGGTTTCCTGCCTGAGCAGGGGGTTGGACTAGAAGACCACCAAGGTCCCTTCCAAATTATTATTATTATTATTATTATTATTATTATTATTATTATTATTATTATTATTATTATTATTATTATTATTATTATTATTATTATTATTTATTATAATAATCTCAGAGGAACTAGAGATCAAATTGCCAACATACGCTGGATCATGGAGAAAGCTAGGGAGTTCCAGAAAAACATCTACTTCTGCTTCATTGACTATGCTAAAGCCTTTGATTGTGTGGATCATAACAAACTGTGGCAAGTTCTTAAAGAGATGGGAGTACCAGACCATCTTATTTGTCTCTTGAGAAACCTATATGCGGGCCAAGAAGCAACAGTGAGAACTGGACACGGAACCACTGATTGGTTCAAAATTGGGAAAGGAGTCCGGCAAGGCTGTATACTGTCGCCCTGCCTATTTAACTTATATGCAGAGCACATCATGAGAAAGGCAGGGCTAGATGAATCAAAAGTTGGAATTAAGATTGCCGGAAGAAATATCAACAACCTAAGATACGCAGATGATACCACTCTAATGGCAGAAAGTGAAGAAGAACTAAAGAGCCTCTTGTTGCGGGTGAAGAAGGAGAGTGCAAAACTTGGGTTGAAACTTAACATTAAGAAAACCAAGATCATGGCATCTGGCCCTCTCAATTCCTGGCAAATAGATGGGGAAGAAATGGAGGTAGTGACAGATTTTATTTTCCTGGGCTCCAAGATCACTGCAGATGGGGACTGTAGCCAAGAAATTAAAAGACGCTTGCTCCTGGGGAGGAAAGCCATGACAAATCTAGACAGCACACTAAAAAGCAGAGACATCACCCTGTCAACAAAAGTGCGTATAGTCAAGGCTATGGTCTTCCCAGTTGCAATGTATGGCAGTGAAAGTTGGACCATAAGAAAGGCTGAGCGCCAAAGAATTGAGGCCTTTGAACTATGGTGCTGGAGAAGACTCCTGCGAGTCCCTTGGACTGCAAGGCGATCAAACCGGTCAGTCCTAGAGGAGATCAATCCTGACTGCTCTTTAGAAGGCCAGATCCTGAAGCTAAAACTCAAATACTTTGGCCACCTAATGAGAAGGAAGGACTCACTGGAGAAAAGCCTAATGCTGGGAAAGATCGAGGGCAATAGAAGAAGGGGACGACAGAGAATGAGGTGGCTGGATGGAGTCACTGAAGCAGTAGGCGTGAGCTTAAATGGACTCCAGAAGATGGTAGAGGACAGAAAGGCCTGGAGGAATGTTGTCCATAGGGTCGCGATGGGTCGGACACGACTTCGCAGCTAACAACATTATTATTATTATTATTATTATTATTATTATTATTATTATTATTATTATTATTATTATTATTAAAACTTTTATTCATAAAACATGAAACTCAGTCAACTGAACACTCAAATTGACTGGCACTAATGATTGACATGGGTTGCTGCCAGCATCCTAGGTATCAACCAGGTATCTCCTTAAAATGCAAGATGTTCCAAGTAGTGCAGTTTTTTGTAGCTTTGCTGGAGTTATTGCAGGAAGCTGCAATTTCTTCATGTATTTTGCAAAGTCTTTGGATATAGTTCCCAGTGCCCCGATGACAATGGGTATCACTGTTACACGTTTCATCCATAGTCGCGCAGTTTCGATGGCCAGGTCGTGGTATTTCATAATTTTTTTCAGTTCTTTTTCTTCGACTCTGGCATTTCCTGGTACAGCGATATCAATCAACTGTACGCTTTGGTTCTCTATGACTGCGATATCTGGCGTGTTGTGTTCCAAATGGCAATCTGTCTGTATTCGGAAGTCCCACAAGAACTTCACCCTCTCATTTTCGACAACAACAACAACAATAATAATAATATAAGTTGGAAGGGACCTTGGAGGTCATCTAGTCCACCCCATGTTTTTTCCACCCCATGTTCCCACGACTTCAGACACAGGCAAGTCATATTTTTTACACAATGCCCAGTGGAGGAGGAGGAGGAGGAGGAGGAGGAGGAGGAGGAGGAGGAGGAGGATTATTGCAGTTGCAATACACAAAAATGATTTTAAACTAAGAAAAAAAGGCCTCTTACTCTGAGGGGGGCTGTCATGGTGATCTCCTGATCTGAGCCTTACAAGACCTTTTTTCCAATTGGGTATCCTTTCAGATATGTTGGATAACCAATTTTCACAGTAGTTCAGTCAACATGAAAAATTCTGCCTTCAACAAATTTGTAAGATCAGATAAACTAAAGTGAATATAGTCGCTCACATAATCTTTTCTTCCATTTTGGCTTAATACATTGTGCAGTCCATTCTATGCAAGCCATAATTGTTTAACTGGATTCTGCCGTTAGCTGGGTTTGCCTAAAACTTAGTCAAAGAAACAACATTATGGCTAGGTTTGCTATACATAAAGTCTATACATAAAGATTTATGGTTTAGTTTGAATGAATCCAGTTTGCATGAATCTAGTGGCATGAATCCAGTCAATAGTGATTAACTAAACCATGGGTTACTCTAAACTCAAGGTTTGGGGAAGAAAGTCAGTCTGTGAAGAAATGTACGAATCTCAGTTGTCCACATTTAAATACCAAAATCTTATTGTTCTGCCCCTGTTGTTTAATTAAAGATAGTGTTTAAGGAATTGAACTCAAAGAGTTTTGAGGAAAAAATAGTAAATGAAACATCACGTGTGCTGCTGAATCTGTTTAACCAAGAATTACTTATTACAATATCAATATCAATACTAATTTGTGTGCGTTTTGGTAATCCATGGAGGTCTGCTGGAGCACTAGAAATTTCATGTGAAGTAATGAAGCTGAACTGAAGACACTCGTTTTCCAGTTGTTGACTTGACTTTAAAAGGAAAGAAACTCTAGCCTCTTCAATAAAAGGACCCCATATTCCCTTGAATGCAGAGCACTTAAAGAGCAGAGCACTGATCCAGAGACTGATAAAATCCATGCCTATATGTCAACATTGTTTGGGATAATTACCCCTGGGTTTTAGAGAGTTTAAGACAAGTTATGTGCAGAAAAAGTCTAAAAGGAGTAGCTGATTTCTTGTTTGTTTTTGTAAGTAACATTTCTGCATTTTGCTAAAAGTCAGAAGTATAAACCCTCTTAATAGACTGTCAGTCCAAATATATGAAAAACTAAGTTAGACACTCATCACAGGCAGGTTATCTGTGCCACAAAAAGAAGGAAAGAAAGTTCAGTAGAGATCTTACAGAGGGAGAGATCAGGACCTAACTAAACATTTTATTAAAAGACATAACATTTCATAAGCAGTAGCTCACTTTATTGGATGCCAGTCCTGTAAATGGCAAATTATCTAGAAACAGGATCTTCAATCGAGTGAAAGTCTGTTTTTCTACCTATTTCCAGAGGAGTATCCATTTGAATCTGTCAGATCTGGTTAATGTAGTTTCTGCTGTGGGACTCTATTGCTTTATCCACATCAAAATTCTGTAGTATTTTCCATCCTACACCACCACAATATTCTTTTCATTTCAAGCGGTTAATGTCTCAATCCAGCTTGGTGTAGTGGTTAAGATATTAGATGGGAAGCCAGAAACCAGGCCGGGCAAACAAGTGAAGCCTCATCCACAGGATGCAGGCAGCATAAGAAACCACGGCTCTTCCTTGTCCATGGAAAAACCTCTCTCCACGGAACTGGTCCCTGGTACCCTGAAGGTTGGGGGGCACTGCCTTAAAAGATAATGCAGAGGAGCAATTAGGAATGGAATTGTAAGGAAATGGATTAATCCAAGGTAAGTGAAAGAGGGTCATAATTAGCAACACAAATTGTTTTTCCCTGTTACAGTGTCTTAGGAGAAAGGGTACACAGCTTGTAGATTACCTATTACAGTACTGCCTGACAAGCAACATGAGGAATAAGCACTATTCTAGCATCCATTCAGGACTGATCGTATAGCAAATTCAAAGAGGGGAGATGTCCAACATCCCTTCCACTTCTTTCCAATGTCCAGATACACAGGCAAGAAGTCTAAAGAACAGTAAAGCAAGCTTCTGGAGCAGGTGGAAAGCTTAGATTTGGGTTCAAGCTTTCAGACTTCCTGCCAAAAGGATGGTTCTGCACCCCTGCTTTCCTTTCCTTGAATCTTCACTTGTTTGGGCAAAGGCTGGTCTTATGTAAATTATGGATAAAGAGTCTTGGAGATGTCAGAGGCAGTGAAAGCTGTCTTGAGCAGAGTGAATAAATAAAATTGGAAGGTCGATGATAGTATTTGGGTAGTTTGAGAGTTTCCGTTTTCCAGGTCTGGAGTGGGAATCTGAGGTTGTTTTCTTTGTTTTTAAATTGTATTAAATCTATTCTAGGTTTTATGTGACAGGTCTTAATTTTGGGCCTCACCTCGAAAATGAGAGATTCTACCTGCACATGTTTGTCCATTACAGTCAGAGATCACTGCAAAATATGGCTACATATTATCCATCAGAGATCTCCAAGTGAATTGGACAGGTAGAACATCTTAAATGGAGAGCACTACATGCTTGTTTTAAAATAAAAGATGGATTACCGTCCACTCAGAAAATTTGTATAGTCAGGAATTTTCTTTTTCTGTGTCCTGGAGAGTAAAGTCTGTGCACACAAGTCATAAGTCCATAATGAATCAATTCTTAATTGGGCCATAATGTTTTGCACCTTGAAAATCCCATAGAAAGCTGATTTTACTATTTTTAAATATAGCACCATTAGAATAAAAACTAATTATTGACTGAAAGTTTCATGTAATATTTTAGAACTAACTCAGGTATCAGACAGATAAAGTATAAAAATGTTAAACTGACTTCTGAAAATAAAGGTTTGTATAATCCATTTTATATTTTGTTTTCCAATTGTATAAATCTTTCTAGTCAGGACTGAGATAATATTCTTATGTCCAGATTTTTTGAGTACCTGGGAAATAGATTCAAATAGAAAACGTAAACAGAAATCTTCAGCTATCTCTTTTGTACAATGTTCAAGATTCAACCTTCTGATTCAGTTTCCTCTCATCATATAATACCTTTGGTACAAATAATAGCTATTTTCTTGCCCAGAAAAATCTGCCCTCAGCCTACTCAGAATCAGTAATGTGTCTAACCCAATTCATCAAAAGAGCTGAAGAAAAGTAAACAGCATTTGGTTGGAATGCAAAATCCATCTATTGTGTGTGAAAAGCCACACCATGGTAGCCAGTTTCAAAAGTGTCCCATGAGATAAACAAAATGATTAAGAACTCAGCCTTTTGATTATTTATTAATTTCTTGAATACAATGCCAAACAGTTTCACTATAATGTGAAAACTTGTATCAAAGTGCTCTCCCTTCCATTGAGGCTTAAAGGAAGCCTCAAGGTGATGGAGGGAATAAGGACCATAGAAATAAAACTGGAGTGTCCCCTAGGTGCTGCCTGTAATCTGGATGCTATATTTCTGTTGCCATAGAAATGTTACAGCAGAGAAGTGTGTGCAGATGGAGACCTTTGCCATTCAGGGTCAGGAGCCTGACAGAAGAAAGTGACTTAGAAGCATTCAGGTTTAAATAAAAACCTCAGATGGGTTCCTTTAGACCAGGGGTGTCAAACTGCCAGCCTGCAGGCCGGATGCGTCATGCTGAAACCATGGCAACCCCAGCTCCGGCAATGGGGAAAAGTCGCGATATGTTGCTTCACGTGATGTGGCAAGTTTGACACCCCTGCTTTAGACCATTCCTTTAGTGTGCTAGGGAAAGGAAGAACCCAAACTTTATAATTTCTCAATTTGCAATCACTCTTTAGTAAAACAGCTGGGCCTAATTACCTAAAATAACCTTTCCAACAAAATGGCATTTTATTTCTTTGAAATAAAATAAAATATATTAATATTTTCCTTTTAAGAAGACTTATTTAAACTGTAACCCCTTTTGATTTACTTCTCAAATATCAAGTCAAGTCCTAGCTTTTTCATATGCTTACTATGTCTTACACAGAGTAGTAACACTTTTTTTAACAGAAGGGAAATGCTGGGACAAAGATGATAGATGTCCTGTCCTGCTCAAACATGCACACGTCATGAATAGTCTTGCCCAGAAATTTCCCCAAACCAACACTAGTGCATGCCCCTCCCACACCAAGTAGTTCAATAGTCCAGGTAAAAACCCAGCACAAATCCACAGGGTAAAGACTAGCCCGCAAGGCAACGGCAAGTTTGCAAGTCATGCCCAGAGTTCAAGAGGCACGATCTAAATTGCAAAATACAGAATGTCTAATGAAGAGAAGGAGTAGGGGTGACATGATAGCAGTGTTCCACTATCTCATGGGTTGCCACAAAGAAGAGGGAGTCAAGCTATTTTCCAAAGCACCTGAAGGCAGGACAAGAAGCAATTGATGGAAACTAACCAAAGAGAGAAGCAACCTAGAACTAAGGAGAAACTTCCTGACAGAACAATTAATCAATGGAATAACCTGCCTCCAGAAGCTGTGAATGCTCCAACACTGGAAGTCTTTAAGAAGAGATTGGACAACCATTTGTCTGAAATGGTATAGGGTTTCCTGCCTGAGCAGGGGTTGGACTAGATGACCTCCAAAGTCCCTTCCAACTTTATTATTATTGTTATTGTTATTATTATTATTGTTGTTTTTGTTGTTATTATTATTATTATTAAACTTTTATTCATGAAAAATGAAACTCAGTCAACTGAACACTCAAATTGACTGGCACTAATGGCTGACGGCTGCTGCCAGCATCCTAGGTATCAACCAGGTATCTCCTCAAAATGTAAGATGTTCCAAGTAGCACAGTTTTTTGTAGCTTTGCTGGAGTTATTGCAGGAAGCTGCAATTTCTTGATGTGTTTTGCAAAGTTTTTGGACATAGTTCCCAGTGCCCCGATGACAATAGGTATCACTGTTACACGTTTCATCCATAATCGCACAGTTTCAATGGCCAGGTTGCGGTATTTCATAATTTTTTCCAGTTCTTTTTCTTCGACTCTGGCATCTCCTGGTATAGCAATATCAATCAGCTGTATGCTTCGGTTCTCTACAACTGTGATATCTGGTGTGTTCTGTTCCAAATGGCGATCTGCCTGTATTCGGAAGTCCCACAAGATCTTCACCCTCTCATTCTCGACAACTTTTTCCACCCTATGTTCCCATGACTTTTCAGACACGGGCAAGTCGTATTTTTTACACAATGCTCAGTGGATTAGTTTAGCAACTCAGTCATGTCTAGCTTTGTAATCATTCTGCACGATTTTGCTGCACTCACATATTAAAAGTGAAACAGTTTCAACTTTGTTGTTGCAAAGTCGGCAATTTGGATTGTCAGTATATTTTTGTATCTTTGCTTTCATGGCATTAGTTTGTAGTGCTTGTTCTTGAGCAGCCAGTATTAAGCCTTTTGTTTCTTTCTTGATGGTTCCCATCTTAAGCCATGCCCATGTCAAGTTGTTATCACATTTTCCTTCAATGTTTTTCAAATGTTGTCCATGCAAACCTTTGGTTTTCCATCTATTTAATCTATCATCCAGCCGTTTTTCCTTATATTCTGCCTTTGTTTCTGTTATTTTGATAATGCTGTCTGTTTTCACAGCCTGCAGCAATTTTTCTGTACTTTGATTCACATAGTCATACAAACTTCGTTTTTCTTCTTCTACAGTTTGGTGGATTTGCAGTAGCCCTCTGCCCCCTGTTCTTTTTGGCAGGTACAATCTGTCGATGTCACTTTGTGGATGTAGAGCATGATGCATGTTCAATTATTATTATTATTATTATTATTATTATTATTATTATTATTATTGTTATTGTTATTGTTATTGTTATTGTTGTTGTTGTTGTTGTTGTTGTTGTTGTTGTTATTATTATTCACATAGTCAGCCAGATGTTCAGACTGGATTTGGCATTTTTGTTTACCTATTGAGTCCTTACCAAGAACCTGGGATAGACAGATGTGGATGTTAGATGATATTATAGATATCGTTGCAGGATGGAAGCAGTTCCTAGTAAGGTCGCCTTTTGCAATTGACTAATGACGAATTTTTCAATGCCAATGGTGTTCAAGTGGTGCTTCAATTGTTTTGGGATTGCACCTAAGGTGCCTATTACTATTGGTACTACTCTTCCTTGCCTTTGCCACTGTCTTTCTATTTGTATTTGTAGGTCTTTGTATTTTTTTATCTTCTCCAGCTCTTTCTCATCTATTCTGCTGTCTCCAGGCATTGCCACATCCACTATCCAGAATTTTTTGTCTTTCTTATCGACAATTGTTAAGTCCAGGGTGTTATGTTGCAGGGTCTTGTCTGTTTGAATTCTGAAGTCCCAGAGCAGTTTAACTTTATAATTTTCTATGATTTTCTCTATTTTATGATCATACCACTTCTTGCTTACAGACAAATGATATTTCTTGCAGATCTTCCAATGCACTATTGTTGCCACTTTGTCATGTTGCTGCTTATAGTCAGTCTGTGCGATCTTCTTACAGCAGCTTACCAGGTGGTCCACTGTTTCTTCAGCTTCTTTGCATAGGCGGCACTTACTGTCTGTTGCTGTCTTCTCAATTTTGACTTTGTATGCATTTGTCCTTAAGGCTTGGTCTTGTGCAGACAGAATTAGTCCCTCGGTCTCTTTCTTCAACTTTCCTGCTCTTAGCCACTGCCAGGTCTTGTTATTACTGTATCTGCTTTCCCAGCTATTTTTTTAATGTACTCGCCATGTAGTGCTTTGTCTTCCCATGCCTCTATTCTGTTCTTCATTTGGTCTTTCTTGTAGGCCAGTTTGGTCTTTCCAGTAGTCAGTAAGCTTTCCTGATATACTAATTTCAGTACATCTTCATCATTGTCCTTCAGATATTCTTCCAAAGCCATTTTTTCTTCTTCAACCATCTGATGTACTTGCAGCATTCCATTTGCCTTGGTAGATAAAGTCTGTCAATGTCACTGCATGGATGAAGGGCATGATTCATTGTCATTATTTTTCTGGTCTTCCTATCCATTGCTTTTAGTTCTGCTTGAGTCCAATCCACTATTCCAGCTGTGCATCTAATGACTGGAATTGCCCAGGTGTTGATTGCCTTCACGGTATTTCCTCCATTGAGTTTGGACTTTAAGATCTTCTTCACTCTCTTGATGTATTCACCTCTAATCTTTTTCTTGACTTCAGCGTGCTTGATGTTGTCAGCTTGAAGGATACTCAAGTATTTGTAGTAATCTTTCTCATCCAGACTCTTATTGTTATTTTCATGGGGCATCTTTATTCCTTCAGTTTTCACTATTTTTCCTTGTTTGAGAGTAAGTGTGGCACATTTGTCCAAGCCAAACTCCATTGCAATATCTTGGCTATATATACGGACAATGTTCAGCAGCGATTGTATTTCAGATGATGTTTTTCCATACAGCTTCAGATCATCCATGTATAGGAGGTGGGATAGTCTGGCAGATGTTTTTGATGTTTGATAGCCATGTCCTGAGTTATTCATTATTGTTGACAGAGGAAACAGTGCTAAGCTTGTAAGCCGCCCTGAGTCTTCGGAGAAGGGCGGGATATAAATGGAATTAAAATAAATAAATAAATAAATAAAATAACAAATAGTAGTGGTGATAATGAATCTTCTTGACATATTCCTCTCTTGATATTAATCTCTCCCAGTCTTTCACCATTGACCAGCAACTGTGTTTTCCATTGTGCCATTGATCTTTGCACAAATTTTCTGATGTTTCTACTGACTCCTGTTACTTCTAGGCACTTGATTATCCAGTCATGTGGCAGAGAGTCAAATGCCTTTTTGCAGTCAATCCATGCCACATTCAGGTTGGTCTTCCTTTTCTTCCAGTTTTCCAAGATCATTTTGTCTATTAGGAGTTGGTCTTTTGTTCCTCTGCTATTGGGGTGGTTTCCTTTCTGCTCGGGTGGAAAGAGATTGTTTTCAACTAGATGCTGTTGTACTGCATTAGCTACCACACCAGTTAGCAATTTGAAAGTTGTTGGTAAGCAGGTAATTGGCCTGTAGTTGCCTGGTGTTGTCCCTTTTGCTGGATATTTCATTATTAGGTAGGTTTTCCCAGTTGTTAGCCACTTTTCAATTTCTCCTCCTTGTAGTATATTGTTGAACCAGGCAGCTGAGAGAAGGGGGCGGCAGAGGCTGGATCCCCCGAAAGAAGTCTCCGCCAAAATGAGAGAATGGGGCGGTGGAGTGCTCCACCGAGAGAATGGGGTGGTGGAGGCTTGCCACCCATTCTCTCGGCAGAGACTTCTTTCAGGGGATCCAGCCTCTGCCGCGCTGCGCCGAGAGAACAGCAAGCCGCCCTATTCTTTTGGCGGAGCGCGCCACCGTCCCATTCTCTTGGCGGCTTGCCGCCCCGTTCTCTCATCTTGGAGACTTCTTTCAGGGGATCCAGCCTCTGCCGCAGCTGAGAGAAGGGGGCTGCTTGAGTGTGGTTACGGACTACGTCCTCTTCCGAAAGTACAACCTTCAGGAAGTGGTGAAAATCAAAGCCGAGGGGCAGCCGGAGGCTTCTAAAGCACCCCCGGAGAATGACGCCCCCGGAGCAAAACCCCTCGAAGCACAGAGGGGAAACCAAAACGAGCGCCAAGACAAGACGGAGACCGCCGCCAACGACAATCACGAGGACTAGGAGCAGGAAGGAAAGAGCCGAGAAGAAAAAGAAAAAAAAATGGATGGGTGTGACTGGTTCGTTAAGCCAGGGTTTGATGTTTGTTTTTGTTTTGCTTTTAACTGTCTTTTTAAAAAGACTCTAGGTGTCTTGGCTAAAGCACAGTTTGTTTGTCTCAAGGCTACGCCTAAGGCAGGGGTAGGCAACCTTGGCTCTTTTTTTTGACTGGTGGACTTCGGCTGGAAGATATAAGCACTGCAAGTTTTGTTTAGAATAATTTTTTGCTTATCTAACAGACGTTTTAAAACTATTTAATATTTAGTGTACTTTGCCCACAAAAGTTAACAGTGTTGAAAAGAAGAAAAGTATTACATCAACAAATAATATTAATATAGATAATAATTCAAACAATCCAGCCTGAGAGAAGGGGGCGGCAGAGGCTGGATCCCTGCAAAGAAGTCACCGAGATGAGAAAACACGGTGGCAAGCCACTGAGAGAATGGGGCGGTGGAGCGCTTCGCCGAGAGAATGGGGTGGCTTGCTGTTCTCTCGGCACGGCACGGCAGAGGCTGGATCTCCCGAAAGAAGTCTCCGCCAAGAGAATGGGTGGCAAGCCTCCACCGCCCCATTCTCTCGGCGGAGCGCTCCACCGCCCCATTCTCTCGGCAGCTTGCCACCCCGTTCTGTCATCTCAGCAGAGACTTCTTTCGGGGGATCCAGCCTCCGCTGCCCCATTCTCTTGGTGGAGACTTGCAGAGCTGCTACCTTCGGCTGGTTTTCTTTCGGGGCATCCAGCTGTTGAGAGAAGGGGGCGGCAGAGGCTGGATCCCCTGAAAGAAAAGTAGCTGAAAGCTAGCTGAAACAGAGAGAAGGAGACTGCAAGAAGGGCGAGATCAGCACAGGCTGAGAAACGCTGATCTTGTGTTCCTGGCAATCTCCCTCAATTTCCACTTGTGAAGTTCGGGGCTGGCCTTACGGAGTTGCCAGAGCTCCTGGGAGGATGCATACACCTGGCCACTGATCAGCCTCTTGTTTTGCACATGCGTGCGCATGCACACTCTTTTTTGCGGCTCCCAGTTTTTTCTTTTGTGAGGGAACCGGTTCCGAGTGGCTCTTTCACTGTTTCAGCTTGCCGACCCCTGTTCTAGTCTAACCTTCCATTTTTGTGGTGCACTGTTTGTTTGTTTTTCTTCTTTGTTGAATTTCTATCCCAGGTATTCAGTTATAACTGCAGCTGTGCTGTACATTAGTTGGTTTGTTTCTTGCAGTGAATTGGTGCTTATACTTGATATTGCAGTATTTGCATCTTTAAATGCTTGTGCTAGCTGTTTCTTTGGAACAAGCTTCAATGCAGGCAGCCTTATTCTGTTGTTTTTGTGCTGTTCTAGATGCTCAGTTATTCTTTGTTTCAATTCTTTTATTTTATTTTTTTAGTTAGTGGGCTTTGTTCTTCCTGAGGAAGAGGTGCCTGGTTTCCAAATGAGAACAGTTGTATATCTCTGCTGGACTCCTTCACTGCCAACTCCCCCTGGCTTGCCTCTACATTCTGAATTACTTCTGGCAAGGCTTTGATTTCTTTGCCCTGGGTAAACCTTTGCAGTTTGTCCAATTCTGTTTCTGTGGTACTTTATTTCATATTATAATTCAGCATTGATTTGCTAGTCTCTTTTCTTTTATTTCTGATTCTGGACGTTGTTCTTTCCAGAACTGGTGCATTCATTTTAGATATCCTCTTCTTGTTGGACTAGATCTGTAATAACAGATCATTATTTCTTTGTTTTCAATCACTGTGTATTTGTGATGGGTAAACACCTTTTCTTCCAGTAGTTCTGCAGCTGCTGGCCCTGGTTGCTCAGTCAACGGTCCTGAGTCCTGTAACCCATTTTTCACCAGATATCCAGGAACTCCAACATCTAGCACGGACCTTGTTAACTTGGGTGACATCCAAGCCGGTATGGCATTCTGAAATTTATGTCTCACCATATTTTTTATGGGAGAGACACTCTTTGACTCCTCTGATGAGATCTGTCCAGTACAGTTGAACCTCTGGCATAGATCTCATCTTCCTCAGAGTACACAAGCCCCACAACCACATCAAGGTAGTGCCTCACTGGGGGATTATCATAATCATCATCATCATCATCATCATCTCCTATTTGACAAGATGATTTGGAAAACTGCAAGAGAAGGAAAACCAACTTGAAGGTAGCTTGGATTAATTACATGAAAGCATTTGATTCCCTACCACATGATTGGATAATCAAGTGTCTAGAAATAACAAGAGTCAGTAGAAACATCAAAAGCTTTGTGCAAAGATCAATGTCACAATGGAAGACACAGTTGCCGCTCAATGGTGATAGACTGAAAGAAACTAGTATCAAGAGAGGAATCTTTCAAGCAGTCTCACTATCGCCACCACTGTTTGCCATTCCATTGATTTCTTTGTCAATGATGCTGAACAAGTCAGGCCTTGGCTATCAAACATCAAATACATCTGCCAGGCTACCCTACCTTCTTTACATGGACGAGCTGAAGCAATATGGAAAAACAGCATCTGAAATAGACTTGCTGCCCAGCGCTGTTGGAATACAGGTAGTCCTCAACTTACAACCACAACAGACCCAAGATTTATGTTACTAAGTGAGAAATTTGTTAAGTGAGTTTTCCCCATTTTACAACTTTACTTACCACATTTGTTAAGTGAATCATTGAAGTTGTTAAATTAGTAACATTGTTGTTAAGTGAATCTGGCTTCCCCATTGACTTTGCTTGTCAGAAGGTGGCAAAAGGGATCACATGACCCCGGGACACTGCAACCGTTATAAATATGAACCAGTTGTCAAGCATCCAATTGTAAATCACGTCACCATAAGGATGCTGGAACAGTCATAATGGTCGTGACTTTTTTTCCAGTACCATTGTAACTTCAAACAGTCACTAAATGAACTGCTGTAAGTTGATGATTACCTATATATAGCCCTGTGCAATTCCAGTCATTAGCTATACAGCTGAAATAGTGAATTGGACTCCAACAGCCCTGAATAGGAAGACCAAAAAAATAATGGCAATGAATCATACCCTTCATCCAAGCATGTTGACAGTCTTTACTTACCAAGGAAAATAGATGTTACCAAGGCATGGAGTGTTGCAAGTACACGAGATAGTTGAAGAAGAAAAAAGTTAGTTGACTGTGCAATCAGCTAATAACCCTTAGACAAGAAATCATACATCTAAATGTGAAGAGACCTTTTCCATAACTTTACAGGATGATTCCTACTTATATTTTTTGGAAATTCTTAGCTAGGTCTGGAACATCACCAACCTTTTCCAGTTCAGAAAACTTACTAAAACCAAATGTTCCAATGCTACCTGGAATATCCAGTCCCCAGATCAATGAGTTTTATAAATAACTGTTTTGCTCTACCATGAATGTGCGTGCATTTATATGGAGAGAGAGAGAGAGAGAGATTTTCACTCTTTAAAGCCATAGAACATGAATCTATTGAATTTGATACACATTATCCTTTCACAAACAATTACTGCTTTTGAAAAATGTCATCCAATTAAAATAAAACAGGCAAAATAAAGGATAATGGTTTACTAATTGCTAGTTTATGGCAGATTTCATGAAGACTTCTTTTTTCTAAAAAAAAAAAAAGATTTGAATTTAACTCTGAGTCAGTCACCTTGAGCTAAAATAGGCTGTTTTCCAAACTATGTAATTAATGTTTGAACTAGCCCTTGTGGTCTGAACAAATCCCTAAATCAAGCTATGGTATGGCATTAGGATCACAGATGCCTACCCCAGTCTCCACTGCTGTCTCTCCACAATAATTTTGATCCGAAAATTGGCTCGAGGAAAACAAGCCTTGTAGCAAGCACTTTCCTCCCTTCTACAACTTTTCTTAATTTAGAGATTATACAAAGGTGTCAAACCTTTTATTGCCACATTATTTTTCTTTCCTCCACACTTTCTCCTTCCTTTCTTCACTGCTTCAAATGACTCAGAATCTAGGTTTCTGATAAGCACTGGAAGGGTGGTCTGGATCAGGATTGGGCAAGCATATAGACTTCCCTTGTCCTATATAACATCCTGATGAGCTGCAGTGTGCAGTGAGAAAAGCAAAAAAAAAAAAAAAAACAACAACACAAAGAATAACAACTCTTCTGAGTTAGGTTATGTACCCTTGTCAAAGAATGTGCTGTGCTCCGTCTTCATATAGAGAATGATTGTGCCCTAAATTAGCCAACTTCCCATTTGCTGACATTCACCTCTGCTCGTTCACAGTCAGCAAATTGTTTGTGGTACAGATAAATTTCTATCATCACTGATTGATTACATCCAGATGGAGCAATCTTCTTTAGCATTTGCTTACCTGAAATAATTTTGTATAATTTAGAGCCTTACACTAGCTAGCATAATGAGTTATTATTCTTACATTATTAGCCAATGCCAAGCCATAGTGCAAAAAAAACACAAAAAACCAACGAAAACTCTTCCAAAAAAACAAAAGCCACCCTTTTGGCAGCCTGCCCTTGTTGGAAAGTCATCTTCAGCACGCCATTGCAGCTATTTGACAAACATTCACTTAGATCAGTGATACTAAGGCTGCAGTCCTATTTCAGCATAGTGCTGGACAGAGGTATCATCCTGCCTTCTTTTCGCCATTATTCTCCTTCAATTCAAGGGCAGGAATGTGTGTTGCCTTTGCCTTGCCTTGTCTCTGATCTAATCAAATTCCAAATTTGATTAAGCTTGTGGTATTAAACAGGGTTTACATAGGTTGAGATGCAAAATAATTGAGTATAACTTCATTAGGTAAAGTAAAGGTAAAGGTTCCCCTGCACATGCATGCTAGTCGTTTCCAACTCTAGGGGCTGGTGCTCATCTCCATTTCAAAGCTGAAGAGCCAGCGCTTGTCCGAGGACGTCTCCATGGTCATGTGGCCGGCATGACTAGACACCAAAGGCGCACGGAACACTGTTACCTTCCCACCGTAGGTGGGACTTTGAAACTGATGAGCCAAACAGCAACCACGAAAAACCTTGCATTACTTGGTCACAAAAAGACTACTTGGCGCTTGCCAGAATTTACATGATAGGATCTTGGTATCTCAGGATCTTTTCCATCCAGAAGAACGTAAGGGACAAAAAAAGATGTTTGCTGTGGACTTGGTGGTGTATATTGTATCAATCCTTTGCATCACAAGAAGAATTTGATTATATCTCCTACTGTTCACTTCCACTGCAATTTGAAATATTGGGGCTCAAAAATGTTAACATCTCTGTAAAGACTTACCACTTTTGACATACCATGGCATGAAGCGAATAAAGGGACTGTAATGGTGCTCCTATCACTTTTAAAATCTCTCCCTCCCTCCCCCCCCCCTCTCTCTCTCTCTCTCTCACACACACACACACACACACTTCCTCCTTGTCCAGTCTCTGAGGGCTTTAGAGTGAATCAAAACACATGCATCAATAGATAAAAAAGAATATGATTGGAGCAAATCACTGACTGCTTTCTATGCTCGTCAATGATTCAGTCCTATGCTTAGTGGGACTTCCGGGTGGCAAGGCTCTGTTGATGGTGGTCATTTTTGACCGTCAGCCCCATTGTTCCATTCAAATCGCGAAAACAGCGACTATCAGCTGTTTTGCGGTTTGGGAATCCCCCCTTCAGGAGAAGAGGGGGGATGAGTATTCAGGTAGAGGTAGAACTCCCCTAGATCCCCAAAATGATTAGTCTGGGGATCGAAGGGTGAGAGCTCCCTCAGAGCCTGAATTCAACTCCGGACTCTGGGACTCCTCTGTTTTAAGGCTTTAAAACAGAGCAGGACGCTGCAACCATCCCTGCATTCAATATTGTACTTTGGATTACTTGGATGCAGGCAGAGCTGAGCAGGAGAATATTGAAACAGCAAGTATATGATCTTTAACTCTGGTTTAACTTAAAAGAAGGGGAGGAAGATGGCACCAGAATAAATTTTCAGAGAAAGTGGGAAGAACAAAAGAATAAGGAAAACAAAATAAAAGATTAAGGAGGAAGACAGAAAGTGGATTTTTAAAGCTGTAAAAGACTCTGTTAAAAACATTTGAAGTTGGCTTAAAAGTGATTTAAAAGACTTGGATATTTAACAGTGAAGCAACAAAGTTGTTATTTGGGTGGAAAAGTGAAAGTGAGAAACGAAAGTTAATTGGGTGTTAAAATGGCTTCCAAACCACCTAGATTTACAGTCTCTAAAAGTACGGGGGCATCACCAGTTCAACAATCTGGATTTCAGACATTGATGCCATCCCCTGCAGTACCTACATCCACATTAACATTAAAAGATTTACAAGATGCTTTAAAACTTCAATCTGAGCAAATGGCAGAACTTATTAATGAGAAAAATAAGGAAATACAAGAGGATATTTTGTTGGTATTTCAGAGACTGACAGTTTGTATTGAGAATCTGGATGAATGTGTGGAAGAAGTTAATCAAAATAATTTGTTATTGGAGGCTAAAATGTGTGAAGCCGAGAATCAAATGGATAAAATTGATGATGAGGTGGTAATGATACAATATAGAGACATGGAGTTTGCATTGAGGATAAGAGCTTTGAAAGAAAATCCACAAGAAAATTTGGTATTGGCAAAAGCTGTGGCGCCTATTTTGGGTTGGCGAGCTGAAGATTTTATATTGGAAATAGATAAAATATTTCGTGTCAACTCCTGGATTGCTAGGCAAAGAAAATTACCAAGCGATGTGGTTGTTTATTTCACAAAGAGAACGATCAGAAATGCGATTAGTCCTACGCTTAGTTATGAGGTAATGACAGTTATCAGTGCATTCATTGTGTATTAATATCTGCAGTGGTCTGCACCTTATCTGGTTTTCAACACCTTCTTTAAATTCCAAAGGTTAACACCATGAAGGAACGCCTTCATGATGGTTCAAGAAGTTTGGAGAAATCAGTCATCCAGGTTCTCTGTCCACTGAAAAAAGGTAGCAGAAGGAAATGGATTGGGATTAGCCATATCTTAGACAGTGATAGATAGAAGGCACCCCAGGTACATTTTTAAATCTCTGCCTGAAGTCTACTGTCCCTCTTGGTCACTCAGTTATCAAGTAATGATGTGTCAATGCTGATGAATTTTGACTGCCAACAGAAACAAATCTGATGGAACTTGGATTTCTTTCTACTATATAATGATGAAGAAGATTGCATTAGAAAGGTTTCTGGGATCAAGTAAGGTATATGATCCTAAGAACAATTCTAGTGCCATTTCCTAGGCAAAATTTCCTAGGTAAGGCATGCTCACTCTGCTGAATTGCTCATAGCAATGTAGAATATAGGCATGGCTTATATCAGAGGTCCCCAACATTTGGAGACCAGGGCCCGGTTCTGTGGAGAGAGGTTTTTTCGTGGACTGGAGGGTGTGTGGTTTTGTGTGCTGCTTGCATCCTGTAGATGGGGCTTTGCTTGTTTGTGTGGACCAGTTGCTGGCATGTCACAGCCTGGTACTGGTCCACAGACTGGGGGTTCAGGACCCCTGGTTTATATTATCCCAGGGCTATGGAATGTCTCCTTCTACAATCTGTCTGTCAACGCTGCTAACATCGGATGTTCTTGCTTTGACAACAGATGGAAATGTAGCTATTTTTTCTCTTTTGCTTTTAGAGTTAGATGATGCTGGCAGGGGGATGTGGATGAGAGTCCAGTTAGTCATAACAACAATAACTCAGCTGTGGGAATCAAGGTTATTGCACCCAAAGCTGATAAAGATTTGGTGGGCTGGAGAGTGGGGAGAAAGCCCTTGGGGAATGTGATTTATGACTGTTAATTGGAGGAGGGAATTGTGCTTTGCTACTTTGTGCTCAGGCGGGTGGGGAATTCAGTTTTTGGCTTTATGTAGTGCTGATACTTTGTTTCTCGAATAAAAGATTCTTTAAGGTAAACAATGTTTCAAAGTTCTTTTAAAGAGTTTCATCTGTCGGAACCATGTCACTGTCACTACCATTGTATTGTTTTTTCCCCCCAAAAGGAATGCAACATTTCTCTTTTTTAGTATTGCTGTCGTTGCTTATTTATTAGATTTATATCCTGCCCTTTCTCCAGGAATTCAAGTTAGTATTGGTAGCACTCTGTCCTCCTGCAAGAACTTTATAAGGTGAATTTAGTTGAGAGATCACCACTGGTCCAAAGTTCAGTGAGAGACAGTGTTTGGCCAAAATTTTCCAATAAGCTGAGAATGGATAGGACCCTGGTCTTCCTGGTCCTTGTTTAATGGCACATTGTGGGTCCCACCTGCAAAGGAATGTCATGTGATGGGATCCAAGTGGAGAGCCTTTTCTGTCTGCCCCTTGAAACATCTTCCCTTCCGAGGTGAGATTGTTGGCCTGATCCTTTTGGCTTTCTGGAAGGTTTGCTATCTGGCCTGGCAATCTGGTGACATTGGCGGAGAACCTATTCAATGGGTATGGTTTTAGGGAAAGGAATGTTGCTCTCCAGGAGGTTATGTTTCTTTATGGTTTAAGTAGTTTTATTGTTTTAATAATTTTTTACCGGTGGTTTTGTATTTTTTATTTTTAGCTGTGTAAGCCACAGCAGTGAGATGGCTGGCTGTATAAATTTAATAAACAAAGAAACAAACAATCCGCAACCACATTCCACATTATACTATAGGTGAATGGTTATCTCCACTTGCTGCTAGTTTATTTTATTTTGATTTGTTCTGCTTTATTCTGATATATTCCTTACTGCATTGTAGCAATAGTGAAAGAGTGATGCCATAATGTCAACAACTTGTATGGAAAATATTTTTTAAATCACCTTTGGAGTATAGGGGTATCCGGCAGACACAATATGTGTGTTAACTCCCTCTACTATGTGTGAATATTTATATATATATATATATATATATCCATGCTAAGGATGCTTTTGGAGGGCACGAGGTGAATTCTGCAGTGCTGCATCCAGACCAAGGGCTGGTGAGTTGTCCATTTGTGCTCTGTGCAAATAGCCATGTCACTATGGTTCCTCCAGTGGTCTCTGCCTTGGTTATAATAAGGTCTGGTAAGTATTCAGATAGACAGTAGTTCAAGGATAATATTAATGACCACCATGTAATTAATTTCTTGTAAATTCATTAGATATACTTGCATGTAATAGAATGATTGCTTGCACTGCAGGCTCTTTGAGTGCTCTCTCTCCCCATGAATAAATGTTTTTTTCAATGTAATTGGGATGGAAGAGAGGATGAAAGGAAGAGCTTAACATGACAACAGTAATTAAAAACCCTATTTTTAAGCTTATATGAAATAATACCAAGTACGGGTAGTACTTGACTTACGATCACAATTAAGCCCCAAATGTTCATTGAAAGGCAAAGACAGATGTTAAGGCAGTTTTGTCCCATTTTATGGCCTTTCTTGCCACATCTGTTAAGTGAATTGCTGCAGTTGCTAAGTTAGTAACATGGTTGTTAAGTAAGTCTGGCTTCCCTATTGACTTTGCTTGTCAGAAGGTCATGAGAAAAAAGTGATCGTGGGTGAACTGAAACACCGTATGCCAAGCAGCTGAATTTTGATCACAGGACCACAGGGATGCTGCAACAGTCATAAGCATGAAAAAAAGTCAAAGGCCACTTTTTTGGTGCTGTTGTAACTTTGAACAGTCACTAAACAAATGGTTGTAAGTTGAGGACTATCTGTATTCAAGCATGAAGTATCCAATTTGTGCACCTTCATAACTGTCACTGTATATAGGGTTTAGTGATATTTCTGATTATGTTTTGCCATTTTGTGAGACTTTCTGCTTCAGATTTAACTTTGTAAACAAATAAAGGTAGGAATGTAAGTGTTCCTTTCTAATTTTAGCCTTCACTGCTTATGATCCAATTATAGAGATATTAATAAGTGTTTGTATATAGATTTGAGCCTGATAATTTTGTTTGCAGCGAGAGCTCAGAATTATTTTTACATAACATGCATGGGATAACTATCGGATGTTTTATATTGAGTTCTTACAGAATTTAAAGGTATAAGAGGGTTTCAGATTTATAATTTTATGTAACGTTTTAAAAAAAATCTTACATGCTTTACCTTGTTTCTTTTGTATGTAATTACTGCAATGCCAGATGCCAAGCATCTGAATTTTGATCACATGACCAAGGGGAATGCTGCAAGGGTTGTAAATGTGAAAAAATAGTCATAAGTCACTTTTATTCAGTGCCGTTGTAATTTTGAACAGTCACTAATCAAATGGTTTTAAGTCAAGGACTACCTGCATTCAAACAAGAAAATTTATATAAAATGTTTTATCGGTGGCATCTCTCCCCAGCATGATTAGCCAAAATGTACAAGACAATATCCCCTAGCTGTTGGAAGTGTTCCGAAGAATTAGGCACTTATTTTCATGTTTGGTGGTCCTGTAATAAGACGCAAAAGTATTGGCAAAGGATTCGGACATGGCTAGAGGAAATATTAGGATAGAGAGTCAAATGTAGACCAGAATTTTTCCTGCTTGGCATAACAAAAGAGAAACATAACAAAGAAGAGTTATATTTAATAATACATATCATCACAGCAGCGAGAATGACGTTTGCCCAGAAATGGAAAAACAGTGAAATACCAGAAGAGAGTGAAGTGATAGGTAAAATTTGGGCGTGCGCAGAAATGGACAAGTTAACTTTGGAAATTAAAAATAAAGACCAGTCAGATTACTACAAAATTTGGAATAAGTGTTACTCATGGTGGGATCAGAAAGGAAGGTCACAACAGAAACACACAGGATGCTGATTTCACATATTACTAGAATAAGGTGGTTGATAAGATTGAATATTCTATAACTATGTAAATGATATGTACATAAAGTGTATATATGTATAGTAAAGGTAAAGGTAAAGGTTCCCCCGCAGATGCATGCTAGTTGTTTCCAACTCTAGGGGCCGGTGCTCATCTCTGTTTCAAAGCCGAAGAGCCAGCGCTTGTCCGAGGATGTCTCCGTGGTCATGTGGCCGGCATGACTAGACGCCAAAGGCGCACGGAACGCTGTTACCTTCCCACTGTAGTGGTCCCTATTTTTCTACTTGCATTTTTACGTGCTTTCGAACTGCTAGGTTAGCAGAAGCTGGGACGAGTAACAGGCGCTCACTCTGTTACGTGGCACTCGGGATTCGACCTGCCAAACTGCCGACCTTCTGATCGACAAGCTCAGCGTCTTAACCCACTGAGCCACCGTGTCCCCCTATATATGTATATAAAACACAAAAATGATGTAATGACAAGAAGGATTGTCAGACCGTTAACACCTTGTCCAAAGTTTTAAATAATAAAATTTGTTTTAAAATAAATTTAAAACAAAACAAAACATTAAGGGTCAAATTTATGCACAAAGTTTCATAACCTCTCAAGGAGAATATTGGCAGAATGAATTGGACTTTATAATATACTAAATGTTTCTGTCACAGGACTTGGAGTTTGTCCTTCCTTTTTTTTACTTCTGATGAAGTCACCACAGGAGATGGTCTGAAGATAAACTACATCTTCCGTATTCTTTTTTTTTTCTTTATTCAGCCCAAGACTGGGCTGCATCTTGCTACTAAGCTTGTTTATCTAAACTCACCCATAACAGAACTTCTTGGGAGCACTACTCTATACATAGCCTTGATGGAAATGCCCATTCAAACTTACTCCTCAGAGAGAAGCAGCAGTCAGTATTTACCAAAAATTAGGCACGATCAAGTCACATAAAAGCAACATAAAAGCTGGCCATTCTGCTAGAGCTACTATATCTAGGGTACAAAAATCCAGACAATAAATAGCATTTACTGTCTGTAGAACATTAATGGAGAGCAGAGTTGGAAGGACCTTGGAGATCTTCTAGTTCAGGGATAGGCAACCTTGGCTCTTTTATGACTCGTGGACTTCAACTCCCAGAATTCCTGAGCCAGCTTGGCTGTCTCAGGAATTCTGGGAGCTGAAGTCCACGAGTCATAAAAGAGCCAAGGTTGCCTACCCCTGGTCTAGTCCAACCCACTGCTCGAGCAGGAGACCCTATACTGTTTCAGACAAATGGTTATCCAGTCTGTCTTTTTGAAAGCCTCTAGTCATGAAGCACCGACAACCTCTGGAGGAAAGCTAATGCTCTCGCCTTTAGGAAATTTCTCCTTAGTTCTAGGTTGTATCTCTCCTGGTTAGTTTCCAACCATTGTTTCTCTTGGTGCTTTGCTGCTTTTCAAAGATCAAGATTGTTTGCAGGACAGATCCAGTGAAAAGTTCAGTTTCAATTTTCTACCAGTTGGTGAATTAAAGAGAGAGATAGTGAGCAGCTTTTAAGAATCTTCAAAGCATCACTTGTGACTGTTGATGTCCCATCCATCATGAAATTATTTAAAGCTAAAGTCCTGGATATGATGCTGCATGATGGGGTTGAGATCTGTATCTATAAGGAACCCCAAGCTTAGAAATTATCCAATCAAAATTATTAAAAATTTAAATACAGTCCGTCAGTTGACTTCTATTGCTTTAATGCGGTTAGAATTAGTCTATATCACCTTTGGGACTGGTTTAAGATTCTGCTGACTCAAATTTTGACTGAAGCAAGTTTCAGAGGGAACTTCCCTGCATCCAACATTAACAATGCATTGCATGTTGTGTGTTTTTTTTTTTTAGAGTACTTTCTGCCCATGGGCTGGTGAAACTCTGGATGAATTAAAGCAGAAGATTTGGGACTTAGAATTACCGGTAGATATCCAAATTTACAGAGCCAATATTTCTCATATTTACTGCAGTGGAATTGTTCCCTTTTCTTGGACTATCCCTCGATATTTTTAATATCCAACAAGGTCTTCATGGATCTCATTGGTCCCTCTTCCTCATGGGAGAATTTTTACTCTGGCATAAATCGGCATGATGCCCATAAGGATGACAACAAGCAGATTTGCTGATCTTTAATATGTAAGCCTGTGCTCAAATAGAGAGGCTAAATCTGCATCACATCTTTTATTTAAATGCCCATTATATACAGAGTGATAATCAAAATTTATAGCCTCAATTGTCAGTAATATTAATTGCTTTGGTATTAAGACCTTATTGCTCTCCCTCTATGTAATCCAGCCTCCAAAAACCTCTTAAACAGGTAACAAAAGTCTTATCAATAGTCGTGGCTTTTAGTAACTTAACAATATTACTGTAACTTTTGTTTTTATTTTTTTAAAAAAAATGTGATTTAATGTACTTTTATTTCTTTTATTTACCTTATTTGTTGTACTTTATTTTTTATGATTGATATTTGACTGCATGTTTTAAATTGTATCATTTCTATATAAGTCAGTTATTGTTTGTTTAATTAATTTCTTTGATTTGATTTGATTTGATTTATGCTGCCTCCCCCATTTTACAAAGCAAATCTGAACAGAAAACGTGATTGAAACATAAATACAATAATAAGGACAAAGTTTAAAAAATAATAATAAAAACACTATTTCTTTTTCATATTTGTTGAATTGCAGCAGCCTAGAAACAGTTTTAGTAAACAAACAGATAATATAGCCTGTTTGCCTTGTTATATGAATTGAGTCTTGTGATTTGTAAAGATGATTTAGTAGGATATTAACCCATGCATTGGGCCTTACAGCAAGCTGTGGCTTAAATGCATTGTGTATGAACTTTGCCATTAATTATGTCATTGTAAGAGAAAATGTTGTTATAGGCCATAGCATAGATCATGTCTTTTGCAGATGATTTAATAACAATATGGAAGACTTCTGTTTATCAGTCCTGAAACACATCCACAAGGTTTGTTCTTTGAACTTGTTTATCATTTGCATCTCTGTGATGCTCCCCCATGGGATGCGGTGGCTCAGTGGGTTAGGACGCTGAGCTTGTCGATCAGAAGGTCAGCAGTTTGGCGGGTCGAATCCCGAGTGCCGCGTAGCAGAGTGAGCGCCTGTTACTCGTCCCAGCTTCTGCCAACCTAGCAGTTCGAAAGCACGTAAAAATGCAAGTAGAAAAATAGGGACCACTGCGGTGGGAAGGTAACAGCGTTCCGTGCGCCTTTGGCATCTAGTCATGCCGGCCACATGACCACGGAGACGTCCTCGGACAAGCGCTGGCTCTTCGGCTTTGAAACGGAGATGAGCACCGGCCCCTAGAGTCGGAAACGACTAGCATGCATGTGCGGGGGAACCTTTACCTTTACCTTTAAGAGAAAATGGAGTATGGCCATGACTGAATTGTGCATCTACTTGTTCTTAGAGAATATCAGTCCCAACAAAAGATATTTCAGTAGGGGAAATCCATAGATGATATTCAAGTATGGCTAAGGAAGGAGAAAAGTAAGGACAGTTCCTAGATAAAGGGACAGTCTCGAGATGGCAAGTGATTATCAGATGATGGGCACCTCTCGATCTTTCCCCACTGTTTCTGTGAATGGGGAGCTTTCCTGTCCACATGGTTTTCTCTGAAATGGACAATCATTACCCTGCAAACAAGAAGCCGGTGTGTGTGTGTGTGTGTGTGTGTAATAGCTGATCTTTTTTCTACTTAGCTCTAATCCAGTTCTTTCCTCTCACTCTACCTATGCTATTATATGCATGAGAAGAGTTGCAAGGATGATCAGGTAGCAGTCAAAACAGCCAAGATCAATTTTGGATATGTTTTATACTAGAATCAGAAGGCTTGGAGACAGAAAAGCTATTAATCTGGGAGTGCTCTGGGAATTGCAAGTGAACAACATCTAAAAAGCTACAGGCTTTCCTACATAATGAGGACACTGTGTAGAATCCTGGGACAGAAATGTCTTTGCAGTATTTTTTAAAGGACAAGTTGGTGGAAATCAGGGACTTTTAGGTGCAGGTGCTTAAAAGGTTGCTGGTTTCTACCTTTTGTAAAGAATGTCTATGTTTGGCAACACAGATGTACACCCAGAACCTAATGTTGGTGAGGTGAGATAGAATAGCAAAAACATCCTCCCCTCTGTAGTATCATTGCTGAAATAGTTTGCAAAGTTGTTTTCCTTTTAAAAAGCATCTTATGTGTGTTTAAGCAGATCTCTCTATAGGCCATTTGACTTGGCCGCTATGCAGTGGACAGAACGGTGGAATATTCTAATAAATCATGGCACACCCTGTCATAATCCACTTGTCACAGATCTTCACTCAAGAGCCTCCTCATCTCCATGGTCTTGACAATTCAAGGGATTTCTAGGGACCACCAACTTCTGGAAGTCTACTCAGAATGAAGCCCAACTGACCAACTCCCAGGTCATTGCAGCCTCCATAAATTAAACTAATTTTAGGAAATTAACTTTTATTGCCTATTGAGTGGGCTTTTTTTCCTGTTGTTGTTCTAGGAATCAATGAAATATAAGCTTTTTGTCTCCTATTCTCATCCCCTCTCTCCCCTAAATAACAAGCCATCTGTTTTACACAACATTTATGCTATCAGGAGAGGCCATTAATTTTTCCTTCTAAAAATTAATCAGTTTTGAACTGGATTAACCAAAGGAAAGAACATTAAGCTCTCAGCTTGCATGAAGCTGTGATTTCCTTTAATTGTGATTAATATTTCATTTTATTTATAATTTGTCATGTAATTTCTTTCTTGAAATTATCTGGAAGTCAGATAAACTGACCAGTGCTGTTTGTTAGCAATAAGGCTGAGAAGACAGCCTTGCTCCCTCTTCTGTTAAACTAGTGTCACATGACAATACAGGAAGCAACCAGGCTTTAACAAACCATAGCCAATTTTGGGGGTGGGAATTGAAAAGCTGATTTATTCTAATAAATTTACCTTCTGTTAAAAATATAAATCATGGCAGAAAAAAACTCCACAGCAAATAGAAATACTGTCTATAGGGATAAGAACAGATTTTGCTTTTCTCCTGCAGCGCGGCTTGGATTTGGGTCTCATAGAAAGTTGCTTTCCCTGATTCTGTGTCTATAAAATATAATTTCAGATATTGAAATTCTCTGATAAGGAAATGGAAGAGACAGTCACCCCCAAATCCAGGGCCAGGGAACAAATTGGAAAATTGGAATTAAAGTAGACCTAGATGGAATGAATATATATGTGTGTGTGTGTGTGTGTGTGTGTGTGTGTGTGTAAATTTTTTGGCTTGCTAACAAAGAATAAAGGGAGACTGATATGATCATTTCAAACTTATTTGTTCTCATCAGTCAGCCATACCCTTCTGAGATTCGAACCTGGGCCCTTCTGAGATTCAAACCTGGGCTGACTGCGTCTTAAGCAGTTGTTTTAACCCCTAGGCCACAGGCTCTCTCTCTCTCTCTCTCTGTTAGCTGAGAAGCAAGGAAGATATGTGTTAAATGTTTGTTAAGCATTCAGAATACACTTGTTTAGTCCCAGACACGGGACAAATCTTATTTCCTGTTTCAGCCTAGCCCAAGGCCATCTACAGGCAGTAGCCACAGCAGTGGCAGTTGATATTTGTGTAAATTTTTTGGCTTGCTAACAAAGAATAAAGGGAGGCTAAACAGGAAATAAGATTTGTGCTGTGTCTGGGACTAAGCAAGTGTATTCTGAATGCTTAACAAACATTTAACACATCTTCCTTGCTTCTCAGCTAACAGAGAGAGAGAGAGAGAGAGAGCCTGTGGCCTAGGGGTTAAAACAACTGCTTTAAGACGCAGTCGGCCCAGGTTTGAATCTCAGAAGGGTATGGCTGACTGATGAGAACAAATAAGTTTGAAATGATCATATTGGTCTCCCTTTATTCTTTGTTAGCAAGCCAAAAATTTATGTAGTCATGTGGCCGGCATGACTAGACGCCAAAGGCACACGGAACATTGTTACCTTCCCACCGTAGGGGTCCCTATTTTTCTACTTGCATTTTTACGTGCTTTCGAACTGCTAGGTTGGCAGAAGCTGGGACAAGTAACAGGCGCTCACTCTGTTATGCAGCACTCGGGATTCAACCCACCAAACTGCTGACCTTCCGATCAACAAGCTCAGCATCCTAACCCACTGAGCCACCGCGTCCCATATATCTGTGATGACAGGAAAGAAACTCCATTCCTGCCTCCACCTTACAGTATTCTGTTGTATGCTCCATCTTTTAAGCAGTTTTGCCTGTGTGTCATTGATACTACAAGTGAGATGGACATTATAAGATACTTCATACTCATGGGTGAGTCACTGAATCATGGTTTACTCAGGTAATCTGGTTTTGCACAAGATGGAACAATAGAGAAATGCACCAGCTGCAACAAACAGTATGTGACTGGTTAGATTGAGACTTTGTGTGTTTCATAGACATTTCCAAGAACCACAAACCAATGAAACATGTTGAGTTCACTCAATCTTCTGAGCATAATCTAAACATGTTTAAGCGTCACAGTGCAAACCAAACTCTTGAGGACAACTAGAAAGGAGAAGGCAATAGGTTGACTCTTTGTTGTTCCTTTCAAATAAAAACAACAGGTCTTCATCAGTAACATTCATGGAGAGGGGAGGGTGTCAAAAAGATAAGATGGACGAAGTGGCATCATGATGGATGCCCCAGTTCTTTTCTAGCATAGACAAATAAGGTT
The DNA here is from genome assembly GCF_964194415.1 of Vipera berus. NCBI lineage: Eukaryota > Metazoa > Chordata > Lepidosauria > Squamata > Viperidae > Vipera > Vipera berus. Next base: position 156,485,884 of record NC_138202.1, on the reverse strand, counting down.
TCGGAGACTTCAGAACAAGAGCTATACAACTCTCTATTCAGATAATGAGCACTGCAACAAATAAGGCATACTGCTTGCATCCTGGCAAATTACATTGTTGATTGTGCCCACTTTTCCCAGTCAAAGGGGTTGAGCAGAGAACCTGTCCCTGTGCCTTGAAAAGCTTTACAGATGACAATTAAACCCTTGAATTGCATCTTGAAACCAATTGGCAGTGCAATGCAATGCACTGATGTCACATGGACATTACTAAGTCATGCCAGTGCATACTGCGCTGCTGCATTCTGAAGTAATTGTAGCTTCTGAGTGGCCCTTATGGATCATGCACATAAAGAGCGCATTGCAGTGGTCTACTCATGAAGCAACTAGAATGACCTTCTATAAATGCATATCATCATCATCATCATCATCTCTATATTAAAAGCATCCATGCACATACGAACTGTAAGGGGTACAAGTTTCTCCACTGTAGTCAGACTTGAATAATTCAAGGGCTTTAGTGGTAAAATCATTGCAGGCTGACTCTGAGATAAAATGGGGATGGAAAATAGATGGCTATTCTAACTTTGCTAAACTCCCATCATACTTCATTGTTGGCCATGGGGACAGGCTGGGTTTTCCAGAAGTAATACAGCTGCAACGTCTGGAGGGCCTCGGATTGCTCACCCTGAGAGAAAATATATATGCTTGGCACTTCTTAATCTTGGGCAATAAAGGAGGTGCAATCATATTTCATCTGTGGTTCTGACTCAATTATTTCCTTGCATCTTACATATTTTACTGAAACTCCATTTCAGCTCTCCCTTTTTGGATAGGGGAAATACAGTTGGGTTCCTTATCTTAACTCTGCTTGTAAACCTAGGTGGCTAAGAAAGTGTTCCAGCTTAAGGAGGCAAAAGCCAAATGAAGGAATATATGCTCAGAATGTTCAAATATAGCAATGTGATACCTAAATGGGCCACTTCTTTGAAATGATAAGAATCTTCCAGGGTGAGTAGTGTTTAATGAGAATAGTGGAAGGTTAAAATCCTTCATTTCAGATGGTTCAAAGCTCTTCTGTACTGGTAGCTTTGCCAGCTCTTGAAGGCCAACTGCATTTTACAAATCAGCCCTAAATATTTCCTTCTCAGGGAGGTGACTTTGGTGCAGCTTGCAGTAATAAGAGTGTTTTCCTTACTGCTTTTCAAGATGCCTTCCCAGCCCTGCCTACAGAGCCCCTGTGTGCTTATTAAATCAAAACAGTATAAGCCCCCTCACTCACCACCCACCCATGAGTTTGGCAGTAAATTATTTCCTTGCAGCATTTATTTGTTTACTAGAATCCTCTTTGCTAGCTTAACCATATGGTGCCTTTAAGAAAAGAGCTTCCGAGGTGCAATCATGCACTGATGGCAGGATTACTCAGGATGCTTGTGAAACAAGAAGAAGCTCTGAAACTCTTTGTGCTTGGCTTCTCTTGCCAACAAGCCAGGTTCAAAAAGCTTCAACAACAACAACAACAACAACAATAATAATGCTGGAAGGGACCTTGGAGATCATCTAGTCCAACCCCCTGCTCAGACAGGAAACCCTATACCATTACAGACAAATGGCTGTCCAGTCTCTCCTTCAAAACCTCCAGTGTTGGAGCATTGGTGGCCCCCAGGGGGAGGTCCTTCTCTGTGGGTGCCCCGGAGCTATGGAATCAGTTACCGGTTGAGCTCCGGATGGTGCCCGATCTTCGCTCCTTCCGTCGCGATCTAAAGACATTCTTATTTGAACAAGCCGGCCTGGCCTGATGGGGGATTGGTGGGGTTTTTTATTGTTATTTTAATATTTGTATTTACTGTTTTTAGTGGGCATATATTTAATTCTTTTTTAACTTTTGTAACTTGGTATTTTTTATTCTTGCCCTGTTCACCGCCCTGAGTCCTTCGGGAGAAGGGCGGTATATAAATAAAATTATTATTATTATTCTTATTATTCTTATTATTCTTATTCTTATTATTATTATTATTATTATTATTATTATTATTATTATTATTATTATTATTATTATTATTCACAGCTTCTGGACGCAAGTTGTTCTACTGGTTAATTGTTCTAACTGTCAGGAAGTTTCTCCTTAGTTATAGGTTTCTTCGCTCATTGATTAGTTTCCATCTGTTGCTTCTTGTCCTGTCTTCAGGTGCTTTGGATAATAGCTTGACTCCTTCTTCTTTGTAGCAGCCCCTGAGATACTGGAACACTGCTATCATGTCACCCCTTGTCCTTCTTTTCATTAAACTAGACATAGCCAATTCCAGCAGCCATTCCTTATATGTTTTAGCCTCCAGTCCCCTAATCATCTTTGTTGCTCTTCTCTGTACTCTTTCTAGAATCTCAACATCTTTTTTACATTGTGGTGTCCAAAATTGGATGCAGTATTCCAAGTGTAGCCTTACCAAGGCATTGTAAAGTGGTATTAATACTTCATGTGATCTTGATTCTATCCCTCTGTTAATGTAGCCTAGCACTGTGTTGGCTATTTTGGCAGCTGCAGCACATTGCTGGCTTATATTTAAGTGATTATGCACTAGGACTCCGAGATCCCTCTCACAGGTACTACTATTGAGCAATGTACCACCTATCCTATGCTATACCTGTATTATATATGATGTAACATGATGTAAACATTCCCTTGAGTGTATATGTTAACAGCACAAAAGCATCGTCAAAGCATATATATAGGAAAGCCGCCTGACAGGAATACACGCGGGAACTTTGACAGCTGTCAAAGTTCCCCGTACTGCGCAGGCGCCTCCACTGACAGCTCGCGGCTGTCAAACTCCGGACCGTGAAGAAGACTGAGCTGTCAAAGCGTCCGCCACACTGCGCAGGCGCAGCCACTGACAGCTCGCGGCTGTCAAAACACCACACCACGAGGAAGCCGGAGCTGTCAACAGAAGACGACGCCGATTGGTCCCTGCCTGACACGGCGCCAAAATAAATACATCTGATTGGTCCTCGCTACCAGCTGCCGGCTATAAAAGCCGGACAAGTTATTCTCTGTTTGTCTTGCTCTAATAAACTTGTTGTTAAACTAGCCTGTCGTCCCGAGCGGTCCTTCGGCTACTTCACTGGCGACGAGGGTGGGATCGCTCCGGAGCTGAAGTCACGACCGAGGAAGAGAGTTCCCGGCAAGAGCTGACACGGAAGTTTTAACTTCCATCGGAGCAACCCAGGACCGGACGACATGGCAAACTTCGGCCGTGTGAGGGAGTTTGATACCCGCCATCCCGAGAGATGGCAATCACACCTCGGCCAAGTTGAAGGATTTCTCCTCGTCAGTAAGATCACTGACGACCGAGCAAAGGCCGCCGCCCTGCTGTACATCAGCGGGCCCCCGGTGTACGACGCAGCCGTCGGGCTGTTCAGCCCAGTGCCCATCACGGAAGTCTCCTACGCGGACCTGGTGGACCAGCTGAACAAGTATTACATGCCGGCTCGCTCGGAACTGTACTGGCGGGTGCAATTCGCACAAAAGAAACAACGGCAGGACGAGCCCGCCAACGAGTTCATCGCTGGGGTCAGACACGCCGCGCGGAACTGCTGCTTCCCCGACCTGGAAGACCGCATCAGAGATCAGGTGGTGATCGGTCTGAGGGACGAGAAGCTACAAAAAAAACTGACGTCCAAACCCGACATGAATCTGGCTGAGCTGACCAGGGAGATCATGGCATACGAACACAGCCACAAAAAGAAGCCGACGAACACGACCCCAGAGTCCCCGGCGACCGTCTACCAGGAAAGCGCAACCTTCAGCGACAGCGGAGAGTCGGTAGATTTCACCGATGGAGAAGCCCTACAGCGCAGGATGGAGCACCGACAGCCGAGGAGGGGAAAAACGTCGGACCGCCGAGGATCCAGGGACCCTCCACCGCCACCCCCACGTTACGTGCAACGAGCCGCCTGTGCCAGCTGCGGGGGCAACCATGCCCGTGGAAACTGCCGTTTTAGGAACGCAAAATGCCACAACTGCGGGAAGACTGGCCACATCAAGCCGGTGTGCCGCAGCAAGGGCCGGGACAACGTCAATGAGGTGGAGGCAAACCCCCCAGGTAGGCCAGCTGCCCAGGCCAACAGGGAAACCCCACCAGGCAACCGGGTTGAGACAATCGATAGGGTAAACTGCATAAGTTCCAAGGTTAAGGTCTGGGTCAGAATTCAGGGGGTGCCTTGCCACATGGAGGTGGATTCAGGGTCAGCGGTCTCCTTAATTTCGCTAACTACTTATCAGGAGATCTGTCAGAAAGGCCGAAGACAAATTCCCCTGAAACAAACTCAGGTTCACCTTGCAGACTTCCAGAAAACCCCTATTCCGTTGGAAGGGAAAGCCAAGGTCCTTGTACAGTATAAGGGGTTCAAAGGCACCCTGGAGGTTTTAGTTACGCCAGGGAACCGTACCAACTTGATAGGGCTTAACTGGTTCACTCCACTAGGCATCGCCTTATCAGGGGTTAATACCATTCAAACACCCAGCCTGGAAGCCGTTTGCGAAAAGTACGCCGACGTTTTCGAGGGCACTTTAGGGAAATATACAGGTCCCCCCATTTCCCTGCAATTAAATCCAGCAATCCAACCAATTAAAATAAGAGCTAGGAGGGTACCTTTTGCCCTCAAAGAAAAAATTGAAAACGAGCTTGACCGACTCGTGAGTCTAGGGGTGCTAGAGCCAACAGATGGGGGAACCTGGGAGACCCCTATTGTCACCCCAATCAAACCTAATGGCGAAGTGAGAGTATGCGCTGACTATAAGGCGACAGTCAACCTAGCCCTCAGCCCCCATGCTTACCCGGTGCCAGCGGTAAGGGACGTATTTGCTTCCATCCGCTCTGGCACCATTTTCGCCAAGCTTGACCTCTCGCAGGCGTATTTACAGCTGCCTGTCACAGACGACACCGCGGAAGCGCAAACTATTGTCACCCACCGCGGTGCTTTTAAAGTTAAGAGGCTTCAGTTCGGCATATCTGCAGCCCCGGGTATCTTCCAGGGTATCATGGAAAAGACCCTGAAAGGAATACCCGGGGTCTGCCCCTATTTCGACGATGTTCTCATCGCCGGAGAAAATGAAGCTAGTTTAGCTGACAGGCTGTCAGCTGTGCTGAGCCGGCTCAGAGAAGCCGGTCTCAAACTCAAGCGGGAAAAGTGCTCCATTGGAGTCACTTCTACAGAATTCCTAGGGTATAAAATCGATAGCCAGGGCATCCACCCCACCTCTGAGAAACTAAGGGCTATTCAAACCGCACCCAGCCCTAGGAATAAGCAAGAGCTTCAATCCTTTTTGGGACTGTTAAACTTTTACCATGCTTTCATTCCCCACAAAGCCACTATTGCAGAGCCTCTCCATAGGCTCCTCGACAAGGGTACAACTTGGTCCTGGACCAAGGAACATGAAAATAGTTTCCAATCGTTAAAAAAGATCATCTGTCAAAGCTCAACCATCACCCTTTTCAGAGAAGACACCCCAATATGCATCGCTTGCGATGCCTCTCCCTACGGAATTGGGGCAGTCTTAAGTCACCTATTCGAGGACGGCACACAAAGACCCATAGCCTTCTATTCTCGCACTCTGACCAAAGCTGAAAGAAACTATGCACAAATTGACAGGGAAGCCCTAGCGATAGTAGCAGGGGTCAAAAAATTTCATGATTATCTGTATGGAAGACCATTTACGATATTTACAGATCACAAACCCCTGCTAGGCATATTTACTTGGAATAAAATTACACCACAAATTCTCTCCCCGAGAATCTTAAGATGGTCAACGTTCTTAGCAGCCTATTCTTATCAACTAATACATAAACCAGGTAAGGAATTGGGACATGCTGACTGCCTCAGCAGACTGCCCATACAAACCAGGGACTCAGATCCAGCCCCAGCCAGCCTAATTTTAGCAATCTCTCAGCTTCCAGAATGCCCCCTGACGGCAAACATTATAGCTAATAATTCAGCAAAAGATAAAATACTTGCCAGAGTCCTCAAATGGGCCACAACAGGGTGGCCAGCTCAAAACCCACAACCCCAATTCCAACCTTATTATAACAGGAAAAACGAGATTTCAACACATAGAGGATGCCTGCTATGGGGAAATAGGGTCATCATACCAGAGAAAAACATAGACCAAACATTACACATTTTACATGAGGGGCACCCTGGAATTGTAAAAATGAAGGCAATGGCTAGAAGTTATGTATGGTGGCCTGGCATAGATAAACAAATTGAAAAGTATGTGGGTGGGTGTTATACCTGTCAGGAGACCAGGAGCGAACCCCCCCAGGCACCGATCCATAAATGGGAGACTACAAGGAACCCTTGGTCACGTATACATATAGATTTTGCAGGACCTATCCAGGGCCAAAGTTTCTTAATAGCAGTAGACAGCTATTCCAAATGGCTGGAAGTCACGCCCCTTAGAAAAACAACGTCCGCAGCCACTATTCAAGCCTTAAGAAAAATATTCGCAACGCACGGCCTACCTGACACCATAGTTTCCGACAATGGACCTCAATTCACCTCTCGTGAATTTCAGATCTTCGCTACGAAGAATTGTATTAGGCTGGTCACGTCGGCGCCGTTCCACCCGTCGTCGAACGGAATGGCTGAAATTATGGTACGATCCACGAAAGAAGCATTAAAAAAATTCGTTAAAGGGAACTGGCAGAGGCGACTCAGCCAGTTCCTCTTATCACAACACACAATGCCATGCTCCACAACGGGCAAATCACCGGCGGAATTAAGATGGGGGAGGAGGCTAATAACACGTCTCGACAGACTGCACCCCGACACATACCCAGAAGAAAAACAGCACCCCCACCCCGGCCGCACACTCAAACCTGGTCAATTAATATGGGCAAGATCATACACAGATAAAAACAAGTGGGTTCAAGGGACAGTAATAAAACAAACAGGGCCCATCTCATACCTCATAGCTACGCAGGCACAGGGCAACATACGCCGCCATATTGACCAGCTCAGACCCAGACAACCGCCACACAATTCCGAGCAACCAACCAACGCCGACTTACAACCCCCTCCGGAAATGCTGCCTATCCCAAACCAGGAAGTTGAACACCAAAACGAAGAACCAGAACCAGACCATCCACCACCCCTTCGCCGATCATCCAGGAATCGAAGACCACCCACCTACCTAAAGGACTATCAGTGGGCAGGGTCAAACATCCAAGAGGAAAGAAACGCACCAGGGGAGGGGTAAGGGGTGTATTATATATGATGTAACATGATGTAAACATTCCCTTGAGTGTATATGTTAACAGCACAAAAGCATCGTCAAAGCATATATATAGGAAAGCCGCCTGACAGGAATACACGCGGGAACTTTGACAGCTGTCAAAGTTCCCCGTACTGCGCAGGCGCCTCCACTGACAGCTCGCGGCTGTCAAACTCCGGACCGTGAAGAAGACTGAGCTGTCAAAGCGTCCGCCACACTGCGCAGGCGCAGCCACTGACAGCTCGCGGCTGTCAAAACACCACACCACGAGGAAGCCGGAGCTGTCAACAGAAGACGACGCCGATTGGTCCCTGCCTGACACGGCGCCAAAATAAATACATCTGATTGGTCCTCGCTACCAGCTGCCGGCTATAAAAGCCGGACAAGTTATTCTCTGTTTGTCTTGCTCTAATAAACTTGTTGTTAAACTAGCCTGTCGTCCCGAGCGGTCCTTCGGCTACTTCAATACCTGTACGTTTGGTTTTTCTTGCCTAAATGTAGGCGATGTTCTGCTTGAGACAAATGTTCTGCTTGAGACAAGCTGACAATAGCTTTAACTGCCAAAAGTCTTTTAAATGGTCTTCATTTCTTCTTTTCTGAGTACTGAAAAAGTCTATTGCTAAGTATGATCAAAGTATTTCCTCTTAGAACTATTAAACTAAATGCACTGTTTTCACTGATACTGTAATCCAGGGGTGTCAAACTCAATTTCATTGAGGGCCTCATCAGCATTGCGGTTGCCCTCAAGGGGCCAGGTGGGTATGGCCTGGGTGGGCGTGCCCTACTGTGTAGGCGTGGCTAAAGTGCGTATGCCCTACTGGATGGGCGTGGCCAGCTCTACAATGTTCGCATGAAGGGTGCCTATGTGGGCCTGGTCAGGAGTGAGACAGATCTGAGGATCTCTGGCAGAAGGAGGGTCTCTGGGCCAGGGCCAAGGCAGTGGGGGCCGTTCCCTCACTGTTTCCAGGATGGCTTCGCGGGCCACATGAAACCACTTTGTGGGCCGGATCCGGCCCCTGGGCCTTGTGTTTGACATGTCTGCTGTAATCCTTCACAGCTTGATGACTGAGAGGTATTGATCATGATAACTGTATAGATATAACAATGAAATCCAACTTTTATATTGGTTTTATTTAGGTATTGAACCAACATAATGATGGTGAATGCAAGGAAGTATATTTGCTAGGCACGCCTGCTCCAGACTTGGTAACCATGGGAGAAGAAAAACCACCACAACATTTGAGCAGGATGCAGTGTGTGAACTGGATGCCATACAATGCTATGTCAAGCTATGGTTAGCTTATTTGCTTATTTGAATAAACCACTGTTAGCTGAATTCACATTACACATAACCCTTAACTATAGCTTATAAAATAGAAATTATAATGCATTCAGTGCCAATCAAAGAAACACATTTTGGCCTTTCATGATGGGTAAATGTAAATTACATTTAGATTCATTCACACATGACGTTAAATTCAGTGGCATTGTATAAATCCGGCAATCCAGGTCATTGTGGCTTAGTCAATAGACTATAGCTAAAATTAGAAAATTCAATTCCATTTTTGTGATGTCCACCATGTGATTTTCCAGCTACCCCAAGGACATACATGGCATTGCATAATACAAAGCCCCAGCTCTGTGGGTTCTCAGTAACCTGAAGCAATCTTGCCATATTTTCATTGAGCACTATTGCACTTTCTGATCAGACTCTGATCAATAGGGAAGTTACATGTTTGCAGGGAATCCTATCCCTCCAGTTTTTATATTACAATTTGGGGGCATGTTTAGGGCTACCCAAGAATCAGGCAACAGAAGAAACAGAACTACCAACTTTCTTGGGCCTCGACCTATTTTTTTTCTCTTCACTATTTGCATGTAACAACATTCCTGACAAAATTGCAGGTGACAGCAGCTACAATTGTCTGTTGCCTTTGAGTCTCTTTCAGACAATGCATATTCATATTTCATTTATAAAATTATCTTAATACATACAAGGATTTCTTTTTCTAGCTCAAAGCCTAACAGAAAGCAGAGGGATGTTTTCCTTATTATTCTATCCAGTGCTTTTTGTAAAAGAAAAAGGTGCCAGAACTCACACGTGTCATACAATCCGTCTTGCCTACCCTACAAGGTTCCTGTTCTGTACCAGCCTGCTACCGGCCCTGCAGCATAAGCAGGGACAACCCCTTTACAAACGGCAAGAGGCTGGAATAAAGCCTGCCAAATTTATTACCACAAAAACAAACGGAACAAGACAAACCAAGAAACAGGAGCTTTAAGAAACATGAACTATCCAAGCAGTTGCCTTCAGCAAACCAGCCCTCCCACACATTCCCCTTATATAGAGTTCAGGGCGTGGCTTCTCTCTGCCTCCTTCCGAGGAGCCCCATTGCCTTCCTCTGTTTACTCCTAATTGACTGCCTCCTGCGGCGGGCGTCCTTGAACAGGGCCAGCTGTGGGTCATCTTCATCCACACTGTCAGGCTCACACAGCTGGGTCTCCGTGGTGACCAAGTGGGAGGGGCCTGACTGAGGGCTCTCATCAGCAAGATCTTCAACCTCCTCAGCAAGGTCTTCAACACCCCCCTCCTCCTCTGAGTCATCCGACCCAACTGCCGAACCCACAGGCTGACCCTGAATCACAACAGTTCCATCCAAAAAAGGTGCTGGAACTCAGTTCTGAGTGTTCTATGACAAAAAAAGCCCTGATTCTATCATTAGGCTAGAAAAAGTATGTGCACTGTTTTTTATGCTAAGGCAGTGTGTCTGTAAAATATGACATTTCTATTCACAATATCTTCAATTGCAAGACCGAAAGTAATCTGTTCAGAATCTTTCAAATAATCCCTAAAAATCCAGGTGTTTTTTTTTAAAAAAGCTGCTTCTAAAATATGTGGCCTCTTCATCATAGTTAAACTATGTGGCCATGATCTGCAACCAGAAACCAGAGAGAAATAATCTAATAATCTCATTCCATTAGAAATCATTACAGCATAATATAATGATGTAATTACAGCACAGATAATAAGCTAGAAGGAACAAGTTGCAAACAGCCATTTATACCAGTTAAGTCTAACCTTGTATTCTGTGCAGGAATATAGATTAAAGTATCCTTGACAGATGGCTAGCTGGCACTTGAACATATCCAGTGCAAAGGAGTTCATTGTCTGTATGGTTGATTGGTTCCACTGTCAAACTGCTCTTACTATTAAAAAACAAACAAACCACGATCTGTCTCCCTGAAACCTGAATACATTATGTCAAGCCTTTGTTGCACTCTGGAACGATAAAAAAGTAAGTCTAGAACTTCTGTGCATGCCATTCATTCAGGGATCTGAAGAGCACAATCTTAGTCTTCTCAAATCTAAACCTTTCTAAGCCCTTCAGTCTCAGTTACTTTCAAATCCCTTCATCATCCTCAGAGTTTTTCTCAGATCTTTTCCAGTTTCTCTTAATCCTTCTTAAAATGTGATGCCCAGAAGTGGACAGAATATTTGAGCTGGAGCCTGTCCAATGCAGAATAAAGTAGAACTGTAATTTCCCATTACTTGCAAATTATTTTTTTCTTGATATAACTATATCACACAGTTGGCTCAGATTCAACTTGCTGTCAACCATTACTTCGAGATCTATTTCCAAGTGTATGATTTAACAGTTTTTATTTCACCTTGCCTGTCTTAGACTATGCATTTGTTGTGTGTTGTCCATGGAGGTAATTTAATATGTTTACACTGTGCTTTTTTTGTAAAAGAAAAAGGTGCCAGAACTAACACATGTCATACAACCTGCCTTGCCTACCCTACAAGGTTCTATCCAAAAAAGGTGCCGGAACTCCGTTCTGAGCATTCTATGAGAAAAAAAGCCCTGTGTTTACAGTTACATTTACCAGTTGGGAGTTTGCGTCTGTGACCAAAATCTTTTGTAAGTAATTCTGGTAATTATTCCTCTAGATTTAAACAGAGACTTTGACTATAAATATTTACATCTGAGACTTTGACTATTAAATATTTACAGCTGAGATTCTGCAGGGGAATTTTGCCTTTGTTTTGATATCTCTAATGCATACTTTTCTAAAGTATTAGAGGGTAGAAATATGATGGAACTTATCATCCCTCAACAAGCAATGGGAGGGGTTTTTTTTAGTAGCAAACTAAGATTACTTTCACCACCTGCTGAGTCCCAGTGACTACCATCTATGACAGGGGTCTTCAAACTTGGCCCTTTTATGACTTGTGGACTTCAACTCCCAGAATTCCTCAGACAGTGTGCCTGGCTGAAGAGTTCTGGGTGTTGAAGTCCACAAGTCATAAAAGGGCCAAGTTTGAAGACCTCTGATCTATGACAATACAGTCCATCTGACCTCAATTGGGAATGTTCATCTTTGGCAGGGGTGTCAAACTCAATTTCATTGAGGGCCGCATCAGCATTGCGGTTGCCCTCAGGGGGCCGGGTGGGTATGGCCAGGGTGGCCGTGGCTTACTGGGTGGGCGTGGCTAGAGTGCGTATGGCCTACTGGGTGGGCATGGCCAGCTCTACATCGTTCGCATCAAGGGTGCCTATGGGGGCCTAGGCAGGAGTGGGACAGATCTGAGGGTCTCTGGCAGGAGGAGGGTCCCTGGGCCAGGGCCATGGCAGTGGGGGCCGTTCCCTCACTGTTTCCAGGATGGCTTCGTGGGCCACATGAAACCACTTTGCGGGCCGGATCATGCCCCCGGGCCTTGTGTTTGACATGTCTGATCTTTGGTGAAGGATCACCATTTTCAAATTTTGACTTCAATGGGCTTCCTTGCCTTTTAATCCATGGTAGTATCAGGTGCAAGAAGTCAGGAAGTAAGGAGATTCAAATGGCTACAGGTTTATTGCATGCTCACACTCTCTACAAGAATATAAACTACTAATGGTCAAAACAAATTGGTGGTAAATAAGAGTCAACAGAATTCCAGGTGAGTTGGATTTAGATTCTTGTGGATGTGAAGGGACTCAAGACTGATGATGTGCTTGACCGCTCCCTTGGGCTCAGCCTGGCCATCTCCTACAGCAGACATGTCAACTCGTGATGTCACGTGATGTCGCACAACGTATTGGGATGGTTTTGCCATTGCCGGCAATGGGGTGGGCGTGGCTTCCACATGATGTGTCCAGCCCGCGGGACAGCAGTTTGACATCCCTGTTCTACATGTAGTTCTATTGAAAGGATAGCAGAATATTCTTAAACTAACTGCTTTTATGTAACTTGGTCATGTATTAATCAGATCTTGGTGATTACAATTTTAGCCATTTTCGTTTGTAATCTGCATTGAACCTAATCAGCTACAGTATATGCAATAAACCCATATTTAAATAAAGGGTAGAAAACTTATAGTTGCAGGTGGCATGTGCTCCTTGAACCAATTTTTTTTCTGGAGCCTCCTCAACACATCTGTCCCATGACATAATGTCCCATGTTTTTGAAATTTGAAATAGCAGGGACCTAGCACATTTTTAAAAAATGCCAAAGAAACAGACTCTCTAAAATTCCTCTCCAAGACACAAGGAAAAACAGAACATTCTGTCTTTGCTCATGATGTGGTCAGAATGAAGAAATCGCTATTTTAATGGTAACTTTATTAAACATAACAATGAAAAGGATTAAAAACTGATACAAACTATAAAAAAATAAAAGAACAAAAATAGAAATTGCAGGGTAAAGTAGAAAGAATAATAGAAAAAAGATACTATAGAAAATGAAAAGAAATATATAAAGAAATGATTTCACCCACAAATATAAATAATTTCAATAATTTATCACCTTCTCTTAAAATATAACTGATGATCATATCCCAGCTCTTATCTACGAACAAATCTTTAAATTCTTGTTATTTCAGCCCTGTTGTCAGCAAAAGCCCCTAGGATTACCAGAGATAACAACATAACTATTTTAACCTTAATCAAATAAACCATTTGTATAGTCCATTTTATTTTTAACAAATTTGATCTTTAATCCCTTGAAATAATGTCTTAGAACTTCATTTCTTTTCATTTTTTCTTTGTCTCTTCTTACAAATCCTTCAAAATTTTAACAGGTCTCTTTTGTAAATCCAATATAAGAAAGTTAGGGTTATTTTGCTTCATTCTGTATTAGTTAGTCAAATCTAAGTGTTCTTTTCCCTTAATAGTAATCTTTACTTCTTTCTTATTCCCTCTAGTATCCAACATTTAAATTCCCATCTTAGCATGTTTTTTTTTAAAAAAAATAAAAAAAATAAAAAACAGCATGGGAATGATTCTTATTATTAGTTAATTGAAAATTTTATTTCAAATCCACCTGGATCCTTAGTCCATTTGTAGCTTTCCAAAAATCAATGTTCTGATTATCCCTTTTGCTGTTTATTCCAAAAAAACATTTTTAAATCCTTAAACCTATTTTTAAATCTTCATTCATTCAGGATTAAAGGAAACTCACTTGATGCTGTTTCTCCAAAGATTCCCAATAGTTGAAAAGCAGTTAAGAAGCAGTTTCCAAAAATGATTTCAGAAATGAGGCTTGGCAAACTTTATAGCCAGAAAGGCTACATTATGGTTGTCAGCTTGGTTGAAATCCCTTGACTTTCAGCTGCTCAGCTCATGAGCCAACTGAAAGAAACCTCAGTTCCTACAGTCTACTCATGAGAAACACCTGTCTGGAGTACAAATGGATGATCTCCCAATCTCTCCTTTCTCTAGAGAGACTTTGCTGGATAGAATTTGCCATCTGGCCACCAAGTCATCCTTGCTCCATCAGGGACATCTAGTTTGCCATGAACCCTCACCATAAGTCAAGAAATTACTATTTTTCACTTAGTCTCTTTATACCAATCTTTTCCTCTGTGTCTCCTCTCCTTAGCTATCTGGCCATTATCCAGCAAAGCTATATAATCTTCATCTATCCTTAAGAAGAAAGATATCATCTAGTGATAAATGTTTTGCAGCAGACTTGTCTTTAGAGAGCAGTATCTGCAGGAGGGGAAGGGAGGACAGAATGATAAAAGTTATGTAATTTTTTTGTGATGCAAGCCCCCCTCCCCCTTTGTAACAGCAGCATAGCATCACACACTAGTCAAAAAGGAGCACAGCATCTCATGTGCAATGCTGCATGTGTCCTATTTGATACCATACAAGCAGCTACAATTTGTGGAAATCTGTCTTCCTTGCCCTTCTAAAAATTAAGATAGCCCACAATATTTATTAGGCCTCAGATCCAAATGGACCATCACAATTAGCTGCTCTGCACGGGTTGGGATGTTAGTTCTGAAAATCAAGATACTTTCCCACAAAAGGCTTGTACTGGCCAGTCAGCTGGATGCAGCCAGGCTTCACATGGAGAGGAAAGAGCTTTTGCACAAAAATCTGCCCTTAGGTACATGCTAGTAGTCTTCCAATATTTGAGGAGCTCACACAGAAAAGATGGATCAACCTACTCTCCAAAGCACCTTAAAGGTAGGACGAGAAGTAACAGGATGGGAACTTATCAAAGACAGATCCACCTTGGAACTAAGGAAAAATTTCCTGACAGTGAGAACAATGAATCATTGGAATGGCTTGCCTCTAGAAGTTGTGGGTGCTTCATCATTGGAGGTTTTTAAGAAAAGATTGGACAACTGTTTGTGCAAAATGGTATAAGGTCTCCTGCTTGAGTATGAGGTTAGACTAGAAGACCTCCAAGTTCCCTTCCCACTCTATTATTCTGTATTCTGATCTGAATCAAAGTGGGGGTTGGGTTGGTTTAAGCTGAAGCCCCACTTCAGCTTAAAAAGGGAAAGGATTTGCTTTAAAATGAAACTTTGAGCAAAGCTTTACCAACCTGAAAATCCCTTTGAATTTCAAACTTTGCATGAGCCTGATATTGTCACACAAACTGGATGTCTGCCAAAACAATTGAAGCTACCCAAAACTGATAAGAGTTGCTGGCTGATGAAACATTACTGTATGTAAATTTCAAGTTTAATTGGCAGCCAGCACATTCTTGGTCTTTCGCTCTATCCCAGTCAGAGCAAGCACACAGCCCTCAGTTCGGCTAGCAAAAGTTTATTAAACATCAAAAACTGTTAACTGGCCAAACAGGACAAAAAAGCAGGGAGAGAGAAGCAATAGACAATGATAAAATGAATGAGTATTTATTAAGGACAAATCTATTCTCTATTACACAATTTTCCAGAGCCCCTGGGAGTAATATTGTGGGTAATCAGCATGGGCTTCCTCTAAAGGGCTGCCTTTAGGTGTTCCATCTTTTAATCCCTTTTATAGCAGTGGAATAGACATAGAATGAGGATCACACCAGGTGATCTCGCCTCTATTCAGTACCACGAAGGAAACAATTCAGTAGATGAGGATGATGCACTCAATGAAAAGGAAGCTACAATAGGACCTGGGCATTCACAATTCCCATATAACAATTGTAATATAAGAGGCTATTAAAGGCATAGCATAGTGTCACTGATTGAATCGTGGAGATCTAAATCATGTGTAATGCTAAACTATAGAGGATCCAGATTGTTGGGGGGCAATATGCTGACTCAGTAAACCGCTTAGAGAGGGCTGTAAAGCACCGTGAAGCGGTATATAAGTCTAAGTGCTATTGCTATTGCTGTAGAATCTGGATTCACACACTGTGCTATGACATCATAGGGATTTTTTTGGTTTGGGTTACAGATTGTGGATTGGCATGATGTTCAATCCTTTTTTGGCCCAAGTATGAGCCTTGAGAAGCTGTGTCTTTGTGAGTGTGTGGGATCAGTATAGAAACTGAATGAGATTTGATTGAAATCACACTTAATTCAGTTAATTAGACACAGTCAATATTTAGTCATTTTTGCCTTTTGCTTTATTATATTATAATTCAGGGCCAACTGTTAGAGCGGCTCTAGAAGCCTCAAGTAAATCATTGCTCTATTATTATTATTTTTAAAATGCCATTCTGTTTTATCTTATCATTTATCAGACAAATTTAAAGTTTTTGAGGTATTAAACTGGCCCATGACATGTGTCTTCTAATATCTCAGAAGCACAGTATTTATCTTTAGATTATTCTCTAAGGCAAAAAGTTTCTTAGTATTACATATTTAAAAACAGACTAAAGGACCATTAAAAAAGAAGAAGCATAGCATAGTATTTTCCTAGTAAAATCACTAAGATATTTGTGCACTAAGATTATATGCATAATCTGAGACACCAGATCAATAGCTGGATCTCACCATTTTGGATAACTTTAATCTCATCTCTCAACTCCTTATTTTTAATACAAGGTGGTTGAGAAGTATTACATGGAAACCTCAGAAAATCGCAGAGGAAATGGATTATCTGGACCCTTTTCAGATGGGTTTCACACCTGGTAGGAGTGGGAAGAAGATGTTGCATCCATCCTTTTTCTTGATCTCTTGGCAGCTTTTGATACCATTGATCATGGTAACCTTGTAGACTGGCTTCAAAGGAGAGAGAGAGAGAGAGAGAGAGAGAGAGAGAGAGAGAGAGAGAGAGAGAGAGAGAGAGAGAGAGAGACCCTTCTCTTTGGAGTCCCTCAAGGCTCAATGCTTTCCACACTCCATTTTTTAACATCTGTATGAAGCTGCTGGGTGAGGTCACTTGAAAGCATAGGGTTAGCTGATAATACCCAACTCTACATCCTTACTCTGGACTTACCGAATGACGCTGTGGGCATTCTTTGCGTTTGGAAGCTACAGGCATCTGGATGAGGGAAAACAGGCTTCATCTCAACCCTGGCAAGAAAGACTGAATAGCTTTGGGCTTTAGAGCCCCTTGGATCCAGTGACCATCTATATTTGGATCTAGACGAGTTTTATTATCCCTAACAGAACCAGTGTACAATATGTAGGTCATCGTGGATTCACAGTTTTTGTTTCAAGAGCAGGTGGGTTTCTTTTGCATAACTTCATTTTGTGTACTAGATGCACCCTTTTCTGGACTTGGAGGCATTGCTCACAGTCACTCCTACCTTAGTCAACCTCCACAGTGGATGACTGCAATGACGTCTGTTGCAAGTAGTCCAGAATGTATGGCATGGGTAATTATGGATGCAGCTTGGTACACTCATGTTACTCCTCTCTTCTGGGAGTTCCACTGGCTCCCAGTGTGCTTCTGAGTGGAATTCAAAGTATTGGTTATTACCATTAAAAACCTTTTGGCATGGGAACAGTTGTATGCCAGACATCACCTCCCCAGCTGTTTGCAGTTGTTATACCAGGTATAATGGGAGCGGCACACTCTGGGTCCCCTCAGTTAAAGAATGCCATCTAGTGGAATCTAAGTGGGCTTTTTTAGCCCTCACTGCAGGTTGTTTTGCTTTTGGGGTCATTGTTGTTTTGCCTTGTTTTTAATATGTTGTGGGTCACCTAGAGTTGCATTCATGATATAGACAATCATATAAATTGAAAAAAGATAGATAGAAAGAAAAGAACTCTTCCTTTCTCAGAAACAAAACTATTTAATTGGATTTGGGATAGGGCAGAAATAAATATACCACATACTGAAATACACTTATAATTGTGATTTCATATGACCCTCCCACTGCACCCTTGAAGTTGCTCATGACCCTGGCTTAGCCTATTATACAAACCCCACCATATTATTTTTATTTTGTTATATCATGCAAACTGAAATAATTGGATTAAGGGTAAACCCCAGTATTATGAAAATAGTGCCAGACATAGAAGACACAGTAAAAGATTTAACTTATTTTTGTTTACTTTCAATCTAGTTTTTTGAGAAAACTATTTCAGAAATAGTTTTTTTTTCTTCCCATTTCCCCAGTATGGTAGAAATCTTTCTTTTCCAAAGCCACATATTTATTTCTTTGGGGTTTTTTTATTTATAAATGGGGGGGTGGGTGGGTGGGCGGGCAAAGAAAGTGTCAGATCTGCCTCAAGCTAAATCTTTAAGTAAGAACAATCCTTAACTCTGTTTGATGAGAAAGGTATACAGTAGTTTACTAAAAGTCAAGTGAAATACAGTAGAGCAAAGCCAGAACTGAAATTAGCACACCAAATCCCCAAATGTAACTTTCCTCCTCTTAGGCACTTCCCATTGCTGCCTGCCCCCTTCGTCCAATCAATTTCGAAGAAGATGTTTTTGAAATGGTCACTCTCGGTGTTGGCTGGCTTGCAGCTGCATTCTTCTCACAGCGCAGTGACCTTGAAATGCCGGCTCGGAAAGGCACCCTTACTTCCATTACTTTCATGTTCCCCCAAGCATCCTCCCTCCCTTCCACCCTCCCCCCAGGGTCTATGGCAGACTGGTACTGATCCATAGCAGAGCACAGGTGTGAGGTGGCACTTCTGACAGAAAATCCTACTAGAAATTAATCATTGATAGCAGAAGACAGCATTAAAACTATTAAAAAAAATTAAAAGAAAGATGGAGTTTAAAGGACAAGGAGAATGCTACTTAAAACAAATTCCCTCCCCTCAAAAGTGACCGCCAACTGATCAGGAATTTCTAGCTTGTTTTTTTTCCCCTGTCATCTTTCATCTTTATGACTTTTAATTCCCTGTCCCCACCAGAAATAATTTGCCCCAAATGTTCAACTTCATCATGTTTAAGTTGTATCCCTCATGAAAGTAGTTTATGGGTTAGTCCTATGAATTGATTCAAGGGTTTTTAGTTCATTTTTGCCTCTTAAGCAACTGATCATGTTTAAATTGATTTTCACATTTAGTACGGCTGCCTTTAAATCTTTAATATACTCGTCTTCTCGAAAATCAGTTTACTAATCAAAAGTTAATACTCATTCATTAGGGGGGGTCATTTTTAAAAAAGGTAACATACCACAGTTTGTAGATGAAGTCATTCAGAATTCCAAATTTTGCACAAGTAATTATAATTATTTTCTATGTTGAAATTGAAGCTTGGATTCCAATTACCTGAACTCAAACTGAATACAAATAAACTAGCACGTGGCATACCACAATCAACAATGCAATTATTTAAAAAATGAGCTATAAGTAATTACTACAGCAATGAGCTGGAACTAGAGAACATTACAGGTAAAAAAGACCCATTGAAATTCGTCATGATTAACAAGTCCTACCAATGTGATTTGATTTGATTTGATTTGATTAGATTAGATGATTAGATTAGATTAGATTAGATTAGATTAGATTAAGATAGAGAGACAGACGGATAGAGAGATTGAGAGATTGGGGAGATTGGGGAGATTGGAGAGACAGAGAGAGAGAGAGAGAGAGAGAGGAGGGAGAGATAGACAGAGAGCTATATTCAATAGTTTAGATAGATAGATAGATAGATAGATAGATAGATAGATAGATAGATAGATAGATAGATAGATAGATAGATAGATAGATGTCAACAAATGCACTGAAAGTCTCCTTGCCTGCATTCTATATCATTCTATATTCTATACTTTCAATGGGGCATAACAGTGTTTGTGAAGCTTTCCCAATTGCTAGGATTACAATTGAGCTATGGGAGGGAGATGAGGGTAAGAGTAGGGAGAAAGAATGGAAAAGAAGAGGAGGAGAGGAAGGAAGTTGCATGTGTGATAACTACCTGTTAATAACACTGTGTGTGGATTGATTCAGAAGTGCAGACATGCCTATATACCTAAATTCGCCCATTACACTTCCATGAAGCTTTTTGTTGGAAAGTGGTCTCAGTGAAAGTCATCAGCAAAAATAGATTCAATTTCTCAGCCTTACCTGAATCCAGAGCAGAGACAAGAAAATGTCACTTTACATTAACTTTTCACACACTCTTTCTCTGTATAAAATATGTCCCAGCAGAGTCAGCTCTTTCTATTTTAAAAAGGGAAGGATTTAACCATTCTTTCTATCCTGGAAATTGGACAGCGAGGGTTATGCAGGATGTGAAGGCACCCAAACATGAGCATGGAAGTAAAGGAAAAAATGGGGCTAATTATATGCATTTCATCTCTATACAAATATGTAGAAAACAGGGCAAAAGAGAATGGACTACAAGTCTTAATGTAGGAAGATGAATATGATTTAGTGGGCAATAGTAAAATGTGGGCATGGAATGAAAGGATGAGAGGATAACAATTATCCAGAAGGAATAGGTTAGATCAAAAGCGGGGGGGGGGGTGTTAGTGCAATGCATGTACTGAGATCAAGAAAGACAAGAGTCTTTCAGCAAAAATACAAACCTGTGGAAACAGCAAAGATATTCTTGCAGGCTACGTTATTGATCTCCAAATCAGGCAGAAGACCTGGACAATGATCTCCTGGACCAGGTTACAGCATGGACAGTTATTGTAATCTTGGGAGACTTTGACTATCTGCACATCGGTTGGAAAATCAATTTGGTCAAGACTGCAAGGTTCCAAAATTTCTCAATGGTCTTGATGACCGATTCATTTCTCAGAAGGATGAGGGAGTTTATTGAAATATGTGATCATTGACCAAATGTGCATAAGTTAAAAACAGATTGTTCAATTATATTGGAAAGGCAGCTGATAAAAGCTTACTCATGTCTGCACCAGATAACCTGGAAAAGCAATAGGGTCATGAAATGTCTAATTGTCTTACGGTGCTGCATTTCACTACAGTTCTTGAAATTTTCTATCTTAATTGTTTGGTAAGTGTTTGCATGATTGCCATATGGCAGCAGTCTGAATAGTTTGTAATTAGAGGGGAGATTGACTCTTCCTGTCCAAAGTGATAGAATGAAAATTTCAGAAGCAAGCGCACTACTGTCTCAATTTCAGTAGGCTCTGGCATTCCACCTTTACAATTCCCTTACACCTGTGTAATGTCTAACTCCTGTTTCACAGGAGCATTCTCATACCGGCCTATCTGGATGGTCTCCCCTGAATATTGTTGGATTTGATAATGTTCCTTACCAAGAATGGTCATTCATGTATTTGTTCAGAAGGCTAAAAGAGAGAGAAGAGGATTGCCTTTCCTAGAGCTGAGCCTAACCTGTAGGGAATAATTGGTTGAATAGCAATACCACTTATATACCATAGTGCTTTATAGCCCTCTCTGAGTGGTTTACAGAGTGGTTTGCAGAGTCGATATATTGCCCCCAACAATCTGGGTCCTAATTTTATCTAACTCGGGAAGGATGGAAAGCTGATTCAACCTTGAGCCAGGGAGAATGAAACTGCTGGCACTCAGTAGAATTAGCCTGCAGTTCTGCATTCTAACCACTGTGCCACCACCTCTTTGAAAACATAAAGCCAATGGGAATTTTGAGAATAGTGACTATGACATCTCGAAGTTCAAAATACTGTAGAAAGAGAAATTGAAATATAGTTGTACATGCACAATAAATTTTAGGACAATAAATTTTGGTAAACTACTAGGGGGATTCTATGGAAAGACATCCTCAGATCAAAAGAAAAGCAGGGAGACTCAGAATTTCTAAATAGACACTGTATTTGAATATTTGCATACAATCCAATGAGAAAAAAGATGAAGCAATTTAGTAAACTCTTGTGGATGCCTAGGAATCTTTTGACTGAGCTAACAGTTAAAATGGATATTTACTGAAAATAGAAGACATAATCATAAAGTAGGAACACTGACAAGTAGCTAATATCTAAACAAAGGAAGGATATGGTTTCTGCAGAAAGCCAAAAAGGGTTAAAGCACAGAATTGCTTAATCTTACAACAGAATCTAAAGTAACATTTGGGGCTAAGGAAGAAGAAGAAGAAGAAGAAGAAGAAGAAGAAGAAGAAGAAGAAGAAGAAGAAGAAGAAGAAGAAGAAGAAGAAGAAGAAGAAGAAGAAGAAGAAGAAGAAGAAGAAGAAGAAGAAGGAGGAGGAGGAGGAGGAGGAGGAGGAGGAGGAGGAGGAGGAGGAGAAGAAGAAGAAGAAGAAGAAGAAGAAGAAGAAGAAGAAGAAGAAGAAGAAGAAGAAGAAGAAGAAGAAGAAGAAGAAGAAGAAGAAGAAGAGCCTGCTTTTGTTTGTATTATGAAAGGATGGTCAGATAGAAGCAGATCATGAGGAGAAGGCAAAGTTCCTCAATTCCTACTTTGCTTCACACTTCTCCCTTTTACCTAAGCAAAGTAATTGACACAAGAAAGGAAGCTAACTCAAATTAAGTAAAGAAATAATGATGGTTAACTACCATAAATAAGTTTAAGCTGCAGAACCAGATGAGTTACATCTAAGAAGGTTGGAGGGTTTTGTGGATGTCATCTTGGAGCCACTTTCTGTGATCTATGAGAAGTCATGAAAGGTGGGAGTACTCACAGAGATGGAGAAGGGGAAATCTTCAGAAGAGTTAAGAAAGAAGATCTGCATGACTTCAAACTTGCCAACTTGATGACAAATTCTAGCAAAATTCTGGAACGGATTATGAAGTAGTCAATTTGTGAGTGTTTGAAAAGAATACATAGCTTGGCAGGAGCCAGCATGAGAATATCAATAATAAAAGGTATCAATCTAACGTGATTTTTCAAAATAGTATGAACAAATATCGTGAGGCTATGATGGTCATAGTGGACTTTGGAAAAGCATTAAATAAATTCTCCATGAGATTCTGGTATAGAAGATGATAAAAAGTAGGCAATTCAACATACAGTATTTATAATGACTTAGATGATTATCAAATTTGCAATCCAACTCATAGATAAGGGAAGGACAAACACTCCAGAAGGCAGTACAGGTAGGTCTTGACTTACAAACATTCGGCTTAGTGACTTCACAAAGTTACAATAGCACTGGAAAGCACTGACTTACGACTGTTTTTCACACTTAAGACCATTGCAGCATCTCCATGGTCACGTGATTAAAATTTGGATGATTGGCAATTGATGGTTGCAGTGTCCCGGGGTCATGGGATCACCTTTTGCAACTTTCTGACAAGCAAAGTCAATGGGGAAGCCAGATTCACTTAACAACTATGTCACTAACTTAACAAATGCAGTGGCAAGAAAAGTCATAAAATGGGAAAAACTCACTTAACTACTGTCTTGCTTAGCAACAGAAATTTTGGGCTCAATTGTGATGTATTTCAAGGACTACCTGTATCAAGATTCAAGGAATCTTGACAAATTGCAACAGTAATAGAAAGCAACCAAGTTAATTTCAATAAGGACTAATGCAAAGTCCTACATTCCAGTAGGAAAAAACCCGAAACCCTAAGAATGAGATGGGTTGGAATGGGAAGAAATAGGCTAGGCAAAATGTATATAAATGCAAAAAGTGTCCAGGTATTTTGGTGAATCATGAGCTGAACATGATCCATCAATTTTGTAGTCTTCTAGGAAGGAAGGAAGGAAGGAAGGAAGGAAGGAAGGAAGGAAGGAAGGAAGGAAGGAAGGAAGGAAGGAAGGAAGAAAAAAAGAGAAAGGTTTCCATTCCTCTCTTTTCTGCATTGGTCAAAAAACACCTAGAATAGCATGACCAGTTCTAGGCTCCACATTTTAGGAACTGATAAATCTGAGCATAGCTAGAGGGCAATAAGCAAGATAGTAAAGGCCCTGTAATTTAGGATGGTGAGTTGAAGGGAGTCTGCAGGGAGATGTGACAGCTCTCTTCAAATATCTAAAGGGCTGTCATTATGAAGGTGGGGGAAAATTGTTCAAAATTGTTTCAGAAGTTAGAAAAACGAACAATAGGTTGAATTACAAAGGTATAGATTTTGGTTGGGCATCAATAAACATCAGTACTAATAGTAGGGACTGTTAAATTGTGGAACACACTGCCATGGAAGTGTGGACTTGACGATCTCCAAGTTTCCTTCTACGTCTTAATTCTATGGTTGTGGAAGGAATGATAAAGGAATTCCTTCGAGGGTTTCAGAATGGCAGCCAGTGGATGATCGAATCAATAGACTTAGATAGGCATGTCATATGTGGAATGAAAAATATCCAGATGACCACTAGATGACAGTAAAGAGATACAGAATGGTCTATTTCTATCACATCTAGATTTTTGCTGCCCAGCTACCATAGCTCAAAGACTGGGTTTATCGAAGGAATGTTTTCTCTCTGGCTCTATGAAACCCATATAATATGGCCCTAGATATAGCAGTATAGTGCTAGAAAACATCTATTAAAGATGGCTGTTTAAATACTACTACAGTATGTCATTGGCTCATCTGATTTAATAAATGGCAAAGGTGTTTCCATGGAAGAAATGCCGGTTTACTTTTGAACTGATCAGAAGTATACTATATGTGTTGCAGGCTACCTCTTCTGTAGCGAAGGTTCATAGTGAATTAAATGTGGCTCTGACAAAGGAAACATCCCTGTAATAGTATTTCTACACAGAAGTTTTAGATTATTATCTCTCTTCTACTAAACTGACTTTTCTTCTTAAGAGAAATACTTTCTCTCCAGCCAGAGCAAATGATGAAACATTGAATGTCACTTTTAGTAATAGTTCTTTGGCAAGAGTGCAAAGTGGTAGTTGCCGCTGAATGTCTTGGTTCACAGGCAGCTCTGTCATTCAGAGGGGAATTGTTACAGGTGTGTGTGTGTGTTTGTGTTTGTGTGTGTGTGTGTGTGTGTGTGTCTACACTTGTGCAGAAATTTGTAAGCTGCCATAGCAGTCTCTTTTTTCATGACAGCAGCTTTCTGTAAAGTGGGAACGAGCATTACCATTACAATAAATTTCAAAATCAATTTTGTGGTGTGATGGACCCTCATGAGTCCATCTAAGGAAATCAACAGATTTTCAAGAGATCTCAAAGAATTGTGTGAAATTTCTTGGAGGAGTTAGGTATATTCCTAGATGGACATAGGGATTACTAATTAAAGGACTCACTCAACTCCCCCCTCCCACATGAAGTGTTCCACTAATTCATAAGGTTTTGCTTCGGTTTAACAAATTGCATGAAATGAATCATTATGTTTGCAATCCATGTCTTAAGGCTTATCATGTTGAGTGAACCCAGCCAATGATGGTTTAGCTAAACTTCATTAAATAAATCATGACTTACTGTGATGTCAAAATCCAAGCCCATATTTGAAAACCTATCCCACTCACCTAATCCATAGTGCAAGTTTTCCAAATGGATTGTTCTCCACATGTTACTTCCAGAATTCCTGCCCAGAATTCTCAAAATGTCACTGGATCCAGGACGTCCAGCCCTCACACCCTGCAGATTCTCCCGTTCCTAACATGTCTGTTCATTCTACTGCCTTAGTCTGACTTCCTCATCTCCTCAGGAGTTATTTTTAGCATACCCGCAATTGTATCGGATTCTCACTTTATGCAAAACTTCACAAGAGAGAGAAGTGACAATCTTTTTTTCCCCCTCTCAGCCTGCTATTGAATATTTCCAAGGTCATTACAGGACAAATGATTTTTCCCCAATCTCTTGAGCTGCAAATTTTTATGCTAACGACTCTGCATAGCCCTTGCTGGTTCTGTTTTATTTTAGCATTCATTTTCTTTCAGTCATTTGTCTTCACTGAAATTGATGAGGATTTAGGCAAGTGATCCATGTGTTTTCATTTCGGGTATGGAGGAGCTGCCTTGTTTTTATGTCCTTCAGGAGAGATTTACAGTGCAGCTTAAAGTTTTAGACTATTGTGTAACAGGGGGAAAAACATATATACAGGAAAATCTTTTTCTATAAATGCTTTGGACCTGTAATCATGTGTGCCACAGATTTTATGTTTGCAAAGTCACAGTTCTTGCCAATCGTTGTGCTGCAAGATAGAATTAGGCTATATACCACATTTCTGTAGTAAAAGATGCCACTCCTTCCCACTATAAAAATGAGGGACATAATCATCATAAATAGTATTGTTGATAATATTTATTATTTATATACTTAAAATGTTCATATACCTGAACTGCTGAAGAAACTTCCAGGGCTTTAGAAATTATGTGTTCAGGGATAAGTGCCTTGAAGTGGAGAAAAAGCAAATCTTTAGAAATATACTTTTTCACACAGTTTATCAAAGAATCAGACTCCTAGGGCTAGTGATTGTACTTAGTAGTCTAGCTCAGGGCTTTTCAGTGGTACAGGTACCACCCGTGGTACATTGGCACCTGGCAGGTGGTACGCGACCATCCTAGAAAAGTGATAGTGGGGGAGGGGAATGAGCTGAACCGGTGGCAGCACCGCACAAGCCTGAGCGAGAGATGGCTGGAGCTGCAGGGCTGTCAGGAGCCCGGCGCTGATCCTGGCGCTTCTGCTGAGCCTAGAAGAAGCACCGATCAGCTGGAATTTTGCAGCATCTCCATGGTCTTGTGATTTACATTCAGATGCTTGGCAACTGATTCATATTTATGACGTTCACAGTGTCCCAGGGTCATGTGAAGTGACCAAAACCTGCTGCAACCACCTAGCAGAGGGGGGGAATAAAAACCAAACACCCCCCCCCAAATGCCAATCTTCAACAGAAATGCTCACAACAATGAAAACCTCGAACAAGAGGAAAAGCACCACCGGGCAGGCAGTCTTGCTCGGCTGTGGCTTGGGGGGCACCTTTTTCAGTGCCATTGTAAATTTGAACAGTTACTAAGCGAACTGTTGTAAGTCGAGGACTACCTATACTTCCATACCTTTTTTTCTTTTTTGGGGGGTCATCAAGGTTTTGACACCTCGCTAGGCGACTGGTGGTACTCGGATGTTGCCATATCCAAAAAGTGGTACAATGAGTGAAAAGGTTGAAAACCCTGGTCTAGCTTTCTTCAAGCTGATGCCTAATAGATCTTCTGGACCAGCTCTCCTATACTTAGTACAATGGCTGCTGTAGCCAAAGAACCTCCTATTTGAATAATATGCATTGGCACTCTATACCAATTCCACACCTCAGACTTGCACAAAGCAATGAAAAGCCAACCTGTAATTGCCTCACTTTGGGCTTCAAAAGATGGCTAATCACTGGGAATCAACCAACTGGCCAGACAGAGTGTGCAAAATGCCTCATCTTATAAGTAGCCTTTCTCTGAGCTACCAGAGATCCTGGAGCAACAAAAAATAAAACTAAAAATCTTCCACTGCCACGCTGTAATAAAAGAAACTGCATAGTGCAAGCAAATAAATACCTTAACACAAACTGTTAAGGCTCCTTTCCACACGTTCATTTTGTGGTCATTTGCAAAAATGCAACAACTGATTGATTGCTACGAAGGTAACCCAGTTGCAAAGACCCCATTCTGCTGTTGCATTAAAGAGCTTCTTGAAGATGGGAGAGTGAAATGATGGCATGTCAACGTTTCTGTAACCAGGCAATTTCCCCAATAAGTTTACTCCTGATTGCATATTTCTGTAGTGCTTAGAGCTAGAAGGGAGGAAGACATATGTTTTAAATAATTCTTACATTAAGTACCAGGAATAGATTTTTGAAGCTCTGGGCTTGTGAAGCATGGTACCTAAGGCAGAGGAGGAGGAGGAGGGGGAGGGGAGGGGGAGGGGGAGTAGGAGTGATGGATGACAGTGAAGTGGCAGTTTCCCAAAAAGGAGGAAGCACATTCCAAGGAGGCGGGGGGGGGGGTGAGACAAGAAGCAGCCCAGCCTGATGCTGGATAGGAGACAGAGGGAGAGAGTCAGATTAGCCCTTCTCTAGAATTTCTGTTTATGGGACGCAGTGGCTCAGTGGGTTAGGACGCTGAGCTTGTCGATCAGAAGGTCGGCAGCTTGGCGGGTTGAATCCCGAGTGCCGCATAGCAGAGTGAGCGCCTGTTACTTGTCCCAGCTTCTGTCAACCTAGGAGTTCGAAAGCACGTAAAAATGCAAGTAGAAAAACAGGGACCACTACGGTGGGAAGGTAACAGCGTTCCGTGTGCCTTTGACGTCTAGTCATGCCGGCCACATGACCACGGAGACGTCCTCGGACAAGTGCTGGCTCTTTGGCTTTGAAACGGAGGTGAGCACCAGCCCCTAGAGTTGGAAACGATTAGCACGCATGTGCGGGGGAAACTTTACCTTTACCTTTAGAATTTCTGTTGGAGCGAGAGTAGTAAAAGTTTGGCCTGGGTAAGTCAAATAAAGAATTTAGCTTCGGCTAGATTATTTTTATGTCGCTCTTCTGCATCAATCTTGCCATACTCAAGGCCATCACTAGCAGACCCAGAAAAAGATCGCAGGATATTTAGAGCACATTGATATGACATACAGATATATCATCCTGATTGAAATATTTGTTAGCTCAATGGGAATGAAACGCCAGCCACTTACGCAAGATTTAAATTTAGGATAGAATACCGTGTGCCTGCGTTAACCATTTCTAAAGAAAGAACAGGTTAATAGAAAAGTGCACAGGGAGGGAAGTCCAAGAGGCACACAATTTATCCCTTTAAACAGAAGGAAAGAGAAAGAGGCTTCATGTATATACTGTATTCAGGAACAGATTTGATACTTTAAATGAAATGCAAGTTCCTATGACCTTTCTTATAAAATGTGATCTATCTACATTTCCCTACAAATAGGTTACATCCAGACATGTTATTTGAACAATTTTCAAGAGCATCAAAAATGAATTGTTACAAGCCCTGAACAATTCAAATGCTATTTCCGAGACATATCATATTTGCAATATTTTATGGATGATTGGGGAGATTCTCCTACCCCTACCTTTTAAGGAGTCATACGAATTGGGCTACTTCTGTGGTGTTTCATTTCCAGTGGTACTGCAGAAAGCTTTCTTCACCATCATTTTGGCCAATGCCCATTTTATACGTTAGCCGAAGAGTGGAGAATATACGACTCTTCAGATATAGATCTCCCAACAACCTCAGCCTAATAAGGGATATTTAGGGAAGATAGGAAAATCAGATTTCATATCCACACCCTATCTAACTACAGGCAATGTAGTCAAATGTATTCCACAATATGCTACCTAGCATTTGCAGTCTCCACCCACTCTGAATTTTGTCTTTGCCTTTGAAATAAGAAAGGACATATTTCTTATTTCAGAGAACAGATCCTTAAGATAGGACAGGTAAGAATAGTGCAGAACTATACAGATTAGGTCAGAAAAGCTAGAGTTTAGAATTAACTGAGATTGACAGAGAAAGCTAACAAAAAGGGTTCTTTTTTATTTCTGTTCAAAATAAAAACAGTAGGGGGGAAAATCAATATACCATCAGATCGGTGAAGCCTCAAAATGCTAACAGATGAGAAAGAAAAGGCAGGGCAACTCAACTTCTTTTTTGGTTCAGACTTATCCCTTAAGAATACAGGTAGTCCTCGAGTTATGAGCGGAATGGAGCCTGCCCATTCCACTTGTAACTCGAAAACTCGTGGGAGTGAATCTTGTACCTCGAACGAGATCACTCTCTTGCTCGTTAAAACACACGTGGCTCATTAAGTGAACATGAGGTATCTCAGGGTGGGGAAGGCCATGGAGGGCCTAGTGATGGAACAGGCCCCAAAGGCCTCCCCAACCCACTAATGCTTCCCCCTGCCTTCCTGCCACGCCGGACTCACCTTGAAAAGATCCATCTTCTCTCTGCCATGGTACCTGCTGCCACTAGGATCTGAGGCTGGGGGATGCTGCTGCAGCCCTCCAGCAGCCTGATCCGGGTGCCAGAGGCCATCTTCAGGCTGCTGCTACCTGGAAACAGGCTGCCGGAGGGCCACGGAAGCGTTCCCCTAGACTGAGATCCAGGCGGCAGCAATCTGGCGCCCAGATTGTGGTGCCAGAGGGCTGCAGAAACGTTCCCCCAGACTCAGATCTGGGTGGCAGTGGCCTGGAAAAATCCTAGGACATCCCAATCCAGCCTCCGGAGGCACATGGAAGTGTCCCCCAGCTTCAGTTCCATTCTCTGTTACAGAGAACAGAGGCCTAAAGTACCATGAGATCAGTAGCATGAGATCTCGCCCCACTGAACTTGCATGATCTTGCATTACTTTAGGCCTCTATTCTCTGCGAACGCACCGAAGGCCTGGAGCAGCCAAGAAAGCGAACGATCTTGATCTTCGCAGGGTGAGTATTGAAGGCCTGGTTCCCAGGGAGACTCAGGGTGGGGGTGGGGAGGGAGGGAATAACCAGGGTGAATGGTGCAGAGCCTCTGTGGTCGCTCGTAAGGGCGAACGACTGCCATGGTGCTGCAATATTCGTAATTTCAGGACTTGCTCGTAAGCACTAGGGGGCACTTATTGCATAACTTTGAACGAGCATTAAGTGAACACTCGTAACTCGGGGATTACCTGTATATGGGTTCCACCAAGCTACTGGAACATTGTGAAAAGCAGAATGAAAGGGTAGGAGTTCAGTTAGCTATGGATAGAGACATGGTCAGAGAAGGCTATTTACCTTATTTTTATATAATTAACTGATGATGGATTGAATATTTAAGTGTTATCTTTAAAAAACATTCCAGAGGAGCGGTGAAGTGCCCTATGACTAGAAGAGGACAAAGAAGAGAAATTGAGATGATTAAAGGACTGTAGTCTAAAACATATGAAGAACTGTTGCATGATTTGGAAATGGCCAGTCTAAAGAAAAGGAGGATTATGTGGGACATGATAGCAGTAGTCCAGTATTTGAGAGGCTGCCACAAGGAGGAGGGGGTCAATTTATTTTCAAAAACACCAGAGGGCAGGACAAGAAACAGCAGATGGAAACTAATCAACCTGGAATTAAGTAGAAACTTCCTAACAGTGAGGACAATTAACCAGTAGAACAACTTGCCTCCAGACTTTGTGGGTGCTTCATTACTCGAGATTTTTAAGAAGAGACTGGACAGTTACTTATCTGAAATTATATAGGGACTCCTGCGTGAGCAGGGGGCTGGACTAGAAGACCTCCATGGTCCCTTCCAGTGCTATTCTGATTCTGATTATTAAATATTAACTCAATTTTCTAGAAAGACGAAAAGGAGGACACAGCCAGTTTTATAGGAGTATCTCAGAAGATTCAAAAAGATCCTAAAGAGATTGATCTGTAAGCATGCTGAAAACAATGCAGTAATTACAAGAAATAATCAGGGATTTGTCAAGAACATGTCTTGTTAACCCTCTGTATCCCAGATTAACCCTCTGTATCCCTCTTTCTCCCTGGCATTTTAACTTCCTTAATAAATCATGGGAATGCTGTAAATATATTTTGCTTTCAATGAAGTATGTGCCAAAGTATCTCACAACATTTTAATTTGCAAGTTAGTTATCGTGGGCTGATGTTTAAGCTGATGACTGACTTGAAAATCGGGGTGGGGGAAAGAAGATGGATTGAGATAATTCATAGTATAACCCTTTACTTCACAATATTCAATAGATGATGTGATATAAGTCATTTGTTGAGATGTTCAGCTATAGAAATCAAATAAATAAATAAGATTTTTTATATAAATGTTCAAGGTGAAAAAAGAGTGGGATAGCTAAAACTTTAGATGATAGAAATAAAATTAAAAAAAAACGTCTTGCTAGAATAACAGGTTGAAAATAACAGAATGAAATTTAACAGCAAATTGTAGAATACTTTGCTAATAAAAATAAAATGCATGGATATAGGAAGAGAGAAATACGTGTATTGGTATACTGTCTAGACTGCATACGTACATGTGCTTGTAAAACAGGTAAATGCATTTTTATATCTATAACGATCACATCACTGGAGTAATCTTCTATTTTATTCTGCATTGGTCAAGTGCTGTATCAAGGATGCCACATTTTAAGAATGATGCAGACCAGAACAAGTTCAAAGAAAAGCAGTGAGGATGTGGAGAGAGGTTTAGGAGCTAAGTCCTATGAGCTGAGATTTAAGGAGATGAGGAGTTTAGCCTTGAGAATGCTGAGAGAAGAAATACAATAGAGTTCTTCAACTGAAGAACTGAATAAATGTTACTTAATGGAATGTTAAAAAAACACACACCTGTTTTTTATTGTTCCAAACAGGAGAATACAGAATGACGGATTTGTCTCACAAAACTCACAATATGATTAAATAACAGAAAGAAATCCATAACAGAAGGAACATTTTTACAATGGAAACAATCCTGTTTTGGTCACCATGATATAAAAAAAAATGTTGAGACTCTAGAAAAGAGTGCAGAGAAGAGCAACAAAGATGATCAGGGGACTGGAAGCTAAAACATATAAGGAAGGATTGCTGGAATTGGGCATGTCTAGTTGAATGAAGAGAAGGACGAGGGGTGACATGATAGCCATGTTCCTATATCTCAGGGGTTGCCACAAAGAAGAGGGAGTCAACCTCTTCTCCAAAGCGCCTGAAGGCAGGACAAGAAGCAACGGATGGAAACTAATCAAGGAGAGAAGCCACCTAGAACTGCCTGAGCAGAGGGTTGACTAGAAGACCTCCAAGGTCCATTCCAACTGTTATTCTATTCCAATTGCCCAGAGAGGTGATAATCTCCTCTATACTGAATGTCTTCAAACAGCTGATTACCTCTCAGGGAAACCTTAATTTTGATTCCTATACTGAGCAGGGAGTTGAGAATTTGGACACATTATTTGGAGACCTAGCTATCTGATGATCAACCACAAGGTGGATAGATTTACTTAAAGTGGCTAAAGGTCAGATTTAGGACATATCATGTCATGGATTTTTTTTTTACGTGGTCACCAAGAGTCAGCACCAACTTGACAGTCCACAGTCAATTAATGTTATGATTCCATCATTATATAAAATGTCTCTTATGTGATTCCATTTAAACAGAGAGGTTTCTAATTTTTGATTCTGATAATTCAAGCTTCGCATTTATGTGCAAAAAAATGTGCTGGTTTGTTCTTTTATAACGCGAACGTACATCCCCAAATAGGTTGCTGCTTATTCTGTAGCTTTTCTTGCTCTCACCCTGATGCCTCTGAACTCGGAGCAGACCTCTTTCAATTGGATAAATGAACATGCAAATGCTTATTTTCTAATCTGCATGGAACAAAGTAAATTAGAAATATATTCAAAAAAGAATAAACACCTATGACATAATAGAAAATACTTGCATTTTAAATTTTAGATTTTGACGGTGTTCTCCTTTCCCAGCTTGCAGTTTAGTTTCCAAATGTTTTGTTACCAGGCTAGGTAACATCATCACTAGGACTTTGGTAGAAGTGTCTTGTTCTATTCCTTTTTAGCTTATATATATCTTGTGTGCCAGTGTGGTCAGTTGGTCACGTGATTGGCCATTTATATTTAAATTCTTAGAAGCTGATTCCCTTGTTGATTGATCAATCAACAATTGGTCAAGAATGTGGCTGCTTAGAGTCTGAATTGAAGCAGCATGAAAGTCCAAATAAAGAAATAGCCACATACTGTACAGTATACAGTATGTTTCAGTTAGAACATTGGTGTTTGGAGAAAAGGAAAGGGGAATAAAATTCTTCAACCTCTGTAACATCTAGTCAGCATCTACTGTCTTACTAAATTCATAAATGCAGCCCAAGTCTTGTGCATAAATGCAGCCAAAGTTCTCACATTTTTATCATGTTTGTCTTGCAGGACGTGATGATAGATGTTTGGACTTGAAGATAACTCGGTGAAAGTGAATGAATAAATAGCAAATAAATGTTTGTGTAAATAAAATGCTATTTCACATTATTTATGGTTAAGATACAATGTTCAACTTTCACATTAATGAGGGTCATTGGTTTATGCAGCTTGAAAAGTTGATGATGATGATTTATTGGGAACACGTAAGAATATTACTAATTGGAGTCTCTGTGCACCAATGTAATCTTCCAGTGAATACTAGTTTTAAAAGTGGAGCTTAGAAACTAATACTGTGGGAAATAGCTCATCATTGTGGCTATATCTTGGCTCTGTAAGGGAGATATTGGGCCACTTAATATCAATTATTAGAGTATTGGAGTATATCATCCCTCAATATCACATGCCCTTAAGTCCTCCTTATGACTTCTGGTTGGGAATGTTGCAAACAAGATGTTTATATTTTCAACAAGAATAATGTAACAATAAGAGAAGAATAATTTTGAAAACCAAATTTCGCTGTATGGGTACTATCCATTTTTTAAATATTTACTGCCAAGTAACTGTTGTATTATAAAAGGATTCAAATAATTTGCTATACAGTAACTAATCTTAGTTACTTAGTTGCTATACAGTAACTAATCTTAGTAACTAATCTTATTCAAATAATTTGCTATACAGTAACTAATCTTAAGGGACGCGGTGGCTCAGTGGGTTAGGACACTGAGCTTGTCGATCAGAAGGTCGGCAGTTTGGCGGGTTGAATCCCGAGTGCCGCGTAACAGAGTGAGTGCCTGTTACTCGTCCCAGCTTCTGCCAACCTAGCAGTTCGAAAGCACGTAAAAATGCAAGTAGAAAAATAGGGACCACTACGGTGGGAAGGTAACAGCGTTCCGTGCGCCTTTGGCACCTAGTCATGCCGGCCACATGACCACGGAGACGTCCTCGGACAAGCGCTGGCTCTTCGGCTTTGAAACGGAGATGAGCACTGGCCCCTAGAGTCGGAAACGACTAGCACACATGTGCGGGGGAACCTTTACCTTTACTTTAACTAATCTTAAAGTGCAGTGGGTTTAAAAATAAATTCAGAAACGGCATTTTGTAAAGTGCTTTTTATTCAGTTTTGTCAATTGCCTAATGAAGTACACCCATGCAAGCTGGGCTAACCTAGGAAAACCATTTTATTCAGTACATAAGGACAAGCTTCAGTGTTGCTAATGGGACTAGGTACACACGGATTCTAAAATTGAGCTTGGTTTGCTTTTCCAAAAAGTTGAACTAATTTGGTAAATTAATGTTAGTTCCTCAGCTCACCATTTCTGCTAATATTTTCCATATTGTTCTCGCTTCTGCCTTTTGGCTTTATTGCTGAACAAAGTCCAGTGAAATTTAAGTGAGTTCATTTCCTATTGGATTCAGTGGAAGATAATCAACTTAATTTTCTTTCATTAAAGGAAAAGAGAGTCAATATCCTATATTTCTGGGAGCAAAGTCCATTAAACTTAATGGGACTTATTTCTCAGTAGACATGAATAGAATTGAACTGTTAATGTGTAATCCCATGCATCTTTTTTCCCCAATTGTATTCAGCAATGCATGTTTCACGTTTTGTTGGATTCTGCTCCTTCTTGTTGGTTTTCAAGGAACAAAATGTGCATGTTACATGGCCGGAAAACTCTGAAGGCAAATGAACTCTGGGAAAACAAAAAAATAAAGATTATAGCTCACAAATGGTGAGGGAACTATAGTGCATTTTTGACCATTTAGTTCAATTGAGTACTTGTATTTCAATGTTTCTTG
This sequence comes from Vipera berus, assembly GCF_964194415.1. Lineage (NCBI taxonomy): Eukaryota > Metazoa > Chordata > Lepidosauria > Squamata > Viperidae > Vipera > Vipera berus. Next base: position 156,450,530 of record NC_138202.1, on the reverse strand, counting down.
GGGGAAAAAGGGTGTAATGCTAAAAAAACGAACAAACCCAAAATGTACTTACTATATCATAGAACAGCTTTGTTACAGTAAAACAGTAGGTGAAAAAATAATTTTAGAAATATTTGTCTAGCGCTTAGAGCACACCAGGTGCATAATCTCTAAATTCATTACAATGGTTAAAGCATAACACTGAAATTGTGCAGTAGTAAGAGAATCTTACAGCTTGTTTTCAAAGAGTAGGTAAATGTTCACCACTCGGCTGCAATTCTAAGTGATGGCTTCCATACGTCAATGGGAATGGAAATGCTCACAGATTTCATTTACGCTATGTCATCTTAAAAAGATACTTTTCATTTTACTCCCTGAAAGTAAATGAAGTAATCCTTAATAACTATATGAAATAATCCTTATTAACAATAAAGGAAAATAAAAGTACAGGTATGTAACTTTCAAATATATATGAAATGGCTCTAGATGTACATGGATTCTAATGCATTTTAAGCAAATTAAGTTCAAGCATGTTTTCCAGTAGAAATGTAGATAATTATTTCTTTCAAAATTGTGGTAGGTAACTAGATTAAATATATATGTTCCACAAATTAGAGATACATAAGTTTTTAACCAACTCTTCAAAGAAAATTACCAATGTGCTTTGGTCAGTCCAACTGCACATATTAATGATCGTCATTCTGACAGCTTTTTTTAATTTGCTCACATTTACTTGGGTGGCCTATTCTGATTTGTTCTTTTTGAGATGACAAAACAACTCTATCGTTTAAGCTCAGCAAATCTAATATATCCGCTTTCATCTTTTTGCATTCCTTTCCTTCATGCTGACAAATTGTACCATGGAATGCATGCAGTCTTCAGAACGTGGACCATCAACATTTTCGGTTGGGGCTATAGAGCCAAATAGACCAATTCTGTCATTTCCTGGTAAGAATTCTGTTGCCGCTTGATCACATGAAATAGCACCTAATATTTTGACATATTTCATTGATTTCTTACTGCCTGGTAATTTGCCTTCAAAAGGAAATACTGCAACATTCACTTCCTTTAAAATGACTTTGTTGTTAATGCATTGTTTTTCGCCATGGGCATCTTCATTTTTCTGCCGAATAAGACTATCTGAGGTAATGAAATGCTCTCCTTTGATGCTTTCTTCAATGTCTGTGAGATTGAAAACCTCTGTGGAAAAGCCGACTTCCGAGTCATGTATGTAGAGCACTTCTGAATTTACCTCACGTCTTTCTAGTTTTTCAAATGTAGATTGGGAGGCAGGATTCTTTCCCTGAGCCACTACTGTAAATGGGACCATCCTCAAATGATGTTCCCTGACTAAAGAGTTTGTGATGTGGAAAAGTAGTTTGAAAGCCATTATTATCATTGTTGTTGTTGTTGTTGTTATTATTATTGTTCATAGTACTGTTTTGATTACTCTGCCATTCAGCCTCCTCATCAGTGTTTGTAACTGGTATAACTTCAGCAACATTAGCTTCATTATTTTCTCCATCTCTCTCCTTGTTAGTACTTTGCACGGCCACCTTATCATTGCTTTCACTTGCTTTTTCCTTCTCTGAGTCATTAGCCACATCTGCACTCTTTTGCATGATTCTGTTCTGGTCATCACATATCTTTGCTGTTATAACGTTAGTAGGTTCCTCTTCCTTAGGTGCAGGAGTGGGAGAGGAACGGTTGTCTGACTGTAGATGGCTATTACAATTTGCGAACTGTTGTTGGCTTGTGTCACCCACAGAAAGATTTGTATTAATTCTGTCAGTCTCATATTCAGAAATTTCAGGGGGCCATTTTGGTTTATTTACTGTAATCATGTCACTTGAGAGTGAATTTTTGGGAGTTTCTATAGAAGGGGGCCACGTAATGTTTAATTTGCTCCTCTCTGTATTCAGTTTTAAATTATCATTCATAGTTTCACAATGGACTTGTGGATTGCCAGCATGCAGCATATGAGCAGTTGTTTTATTCACTTTTGATATGGATTTATGAATTTCTTTAGCAGGAGCACAACTAATAGGGCCTTTCTGATTTTTGGAAATCCATAATTCTTTATGTTGCTTGTGTCCGAAGCCTTCATCGTAATTTCCTTTGGATTTGAAAAGTTGCTTAAAATGTGGTTTGCAATATATTTTACCATGGAGAGAAGCATAATTTCCTAAGCTGTCAAATAAAAGAAAAAAATGTTTTAAATTTTTCAATCATAAACAGTCCAAGAATGTTTTAGCTGTAATTAATTGTAATTTTAGTATCTATAAATATTTTTTTTCTCTCTCTCTTTCTCTCTCTCTATATTATACCAATAAATTAAATAATATTGTTAGATCAATACTTAGTCATACGCTGGATTTAAGCCATGATGAATATTTATGGGATTACTCAGAATATGATTTAATCTAACTCCAAATTGTGTACTTTTAAGATTGGGCTTTAAATGCTTAATTTCACTCTTCATGAAATAAGTAGCACAGAATAGATCAAAGAAGTCTTTTTCTTAGTGTATTTTAAAGCAAAATATTTTGAAAGTTTGTTATAAATTTGACAGTGTTGGAGGATCAGTTCTGTGTAGCTCCATGATTTTAACAGAATTGCTACATGCTCAACATTTTCCATTCATTGTGGAAATCAGAAAGAAGTTCCAATAGAATAGACTATTTGTAGCTCAGGTCTAAAGTGTGGGGTCTTTAGCGCTCTCTGAGCTTTGTGGTTTTCTTGCAGATGTTTCATTATCTAACTAGGTAACAACAGTGCTAGAAGGGTGTGGGGTTGTTCTTATTTTTAATATTAGTGGCTTGCCCTGTCAGGCTTGGTGGGAGTAATCTTGGTAGTTCCTTGATTAGGCTGTTTACTGTTAGATTATTTGTCTGTATTTGTAGCTCCTCAAGTGGGTATTGTTTACTTCTTGATTGTTGGTCAGGGTTAATCATAGTGTTAATTTTTGCTCACCTTTTAAGACAATCATCTGCAATAATCTGCAGTCAGAAGACACAATAAAAATGTCTTAATTTCACAACACATGGACAGAGTCAACCATAGTGTCAACTGGGAAACTGAGCATTCTAGACCAAGCCAAGTCCCCAAACACCAGAGAATTCCTCGAGGCCTGGCACTCAGACAAATCAGCCATCAACAGGCACATAGAGATAAACAACATTTATGTACCATTCAACTAACCCCACCAAAGCAGACAAACAAGGTAACAGTAAACAACAGCCTAGTGAAGGAAGCACCAAGAACATTCCCACCAGTACTGAAAGGGCAGGCCGCTAGTATATAAAAATAAGATCAAACCCCATTCCCTTCAAGCACTGATAATATCACCTAGTTTGATAATAACACATCTGCAAAAAAAACCCAACAATTTCAGAGAACATAAAAAGAAGATCATATGTCCATTTGATGTGTGGGAAGAGAAGCTTTTTGTACTTTCTTTGTTAATATTTGCCTTAAATGTCTGTTAAATATCTTCAGTAATCCTTACTGAAACATTATTTTTAGTTTAAAAACAACAGGGGATAAATTGATAATTTGCATCTCTACAAAAAATGCCTTTTCATTTACTGTCTCTGCTACTTTTTTCTCTGACATCTTCTATATCCAGCAAGGTAGCCTGAGGGATATGAAATGCTCCCATGTTTTTATTTTAGAATAGTCGTCTTTGAGCCTCCCAATGTTTGTGGGGTAGGCATGCCACTTCATTGTTCCTGTGGTGTCCCTTAGTTTCTTAGGCCTCTTATCAAAGCCACAGAAAATCTGACTTTTGTAGAAGCTTAATATTATTCTACCATCTTTCAAAATTGTGTGACTTTGACATTTGCAGTGGATTACAGTGTATGGGATCCAACTGTGATACATCAGTTTCAGCGTACGTTCACTATCAGTACTATTTATATATATATATATTAAATTGATACTTTAATTGGAATTGATCTTATTCTCTTATATGGCATCACTAGGTAAAAGGAATGGGGGAATAACAAAATGCATTGCAGGCTGGTGTGGAGAAAATAGAAAGCAAGACTTTGGGGTATGTTCACCACCTATTTTATTTTTTTATATGCATGTACGTATGTATGATAAAATAATATAAATAACAACAACTGCAAAAGGCAGCTTTACTTGGAACAGCATCTTGCAACGATATCTTTAACACCATCAAACATTTGTCTATCCCAGATCCCTGGGCAGGACTTGATAGGTGGATAAAAATGCTAAGTCAGTCTAAATATCTGGCTGACAATGCAACCAATTATGATAATAATGGAAAGCATGTGACTTGCAGGTGCTTGGCTGCAACTCTGCAATGCAAGTACCAGTCAAACTTTGCATTTGTGATGTTTTGTCATTTTCATGTCATTGCAGTTTGTGCCAAATGTACGAGGGCAATTCGGAAATAAACCTCTGTTTGGTTATCAATGGCAGACAGATACAGAACTTTTATTATATACATTAGAAAACTACAACATTGCATTCCTTTTTGACATAATTGCCATTCAAATTGAGGCATCTGTCATAACGTCTTACAACAGGGGTGTCAAACTGCTGTCCCGTGGGCTGGCCACATCATAGCAAAACCATGCCCACCCCATGGCCGGCAATGGCAAAAAAGTCACGATACGTCTTACAAGGTTTGAAATTCCTTAGTAGTTGCTCGGTGTCAGATCTGGGCTACAGGGGGAGGGGTGATCAAAAACATCCCAATGGAACTGCTTCAAAAGTTCTTGGGTGTGTCTAGCGGTGTGCAGGCGAGCATTATTGTGAACCAACACCACACTAGAAAATCCCGCCAAATGTGAAGATGCCAAAAGAGTACAGCTAGTGAAGTTCATGGAGCATGGTTTGACTATCAGTTCAGAAGTCTACTGTGAAATGTTACTAAAACCCAGACGAGCCATCCATAACAAGCGTCAGGGCATGCTGACTTCTGGTGTGGTGTTGGTTCACAATAATGCTTGCTCGCACACTGCTAGATGCACCCAAGAACTTTTGAAGCAGTTCTGTTGGGATGTTTTTGATCACCCCAACCCCCATAGCTCAGATTTGGTGCCGAGCGACTACTACTAAGGAATTTCAAACCTTGTAAGACATTATGACAAGTGCCTCAATTTGAATGGCAATTATGTCAAAAAGGAATGTAATGTTGTAGTTTTCTAATGTGTGCAGCAGCAACCAAAAAAGCTAATACAATCCTGGGTTGTATAAACAGAGGCATAGAATCAAGATCACGCGAAGTATTGTTACCACTTTATAAAACCCTAGTAAGACCACACCTCGAATACTGCAGCCAATTTTGGTCACCATACCACAAAAAAGATGCTGAGAGTTTGGAAAAAATTCAGAGAAGAGCAACTAAGATGATCAAAGGCTGGAGACTAAAACATACAAAGAATGGCTACGGGACTTGGGTTTGGCTAGTCTAAAGAAAAGAAGAAATAGGGGAGACATGATAGCTGTGTTCCAGCATCTGAGGGACTGCCACAAGGCAGATGTGGCCAGGTTGTTCACCAAAGCATCGGATGGAAGGAGGAGAAACAATGACTGGAAACTGATCAAACAGAGAAGCAATCTGGAATTAAGGAGAAACTTCCTGACAGTGAGGAAAATCAACCAGTAGAACAACTTACCCCCAGAAATCCTGGGTGCTCCATCACTGGAGATTTTTAAGAAGAGACTAGACATTCACCTGTCTGAGACAATATAGGTTCTCCTGCTTGAGCAGGGGGCTGGACTAGAAGACCTCCAAGGTCCCTTCCAGCTCTATTCTGTTCTGTTCTGTTCTGTTCTATTCCTGGAGGCATGTAGTTCCACTGGTTAATTGTCCTTACTGTCAGGAAGTTTCTCCTTAATTCCAGGTTGCTTCTCTCTTTGATCTGTTTCCAACCATTGTTTCTCATCCTTTCCTCTGGTGCTCTGGTGAACAACCTGACCCCCTCTTCCTTGTGGCAGCCCTTCAGAAACTGGAATACTGCTATCATGTCTCCCCTATTTCATGCTCTGACAAAGCAGGAGTTAAATGATCCAACACAGTCTTTCGGAGGATAGAGTTCAGTTCAGTTCACTAAATATATTGATTTATTTTCAACATCTCAAGTGTCATTCATTCATTCAGCTGAAATAACGTTCATGAATGTTAACATTTTAATTGCTCACATCATCTTACCTTAATTTGCTCCCGCAATGGTGACACCGAAAACATGATTTATGGAAAATCTGCTTGTCGGCCACTAGGCACTCCATTGGATAAACTCTCTTTTGACAAAGTAGGCATGTTTCCTTTCCCTGAAGTTGCAGTTTCTAGAAATAAATGAGGTGATGTCAGGGCTATATATTGTTATATTTCTTTTCTTCAGGCTATGCACAAAAAGTTGCAATATCATTAGGAAACCTGAGAACCTTCACTCCTAAATAATAAACCCGGTGAGCTTCCTGTGAGTCACATTACCATGAAATAAATTCTTTGTTTCGACTAATGCCGGACTTTTATATTTATTTGAAGACACTTTAATATTTTCAATAAAGTGAAGGTAAATGAATGCATGAATGACTCATGCTTTCTTTCTTTCTATTTTTACATTTCCATTGCAAGGAAGGAAAACAGGTGCTTCTGCTACTGGCTGCAAAATTCTGCATCCAGGGCTTGTGACACTTTCCCATTTTCCCGTCTTCCTATTCACTGTGGAAATGCTTCTATTTCGTTGCAAGTTTGATTATGTACAGGAAGAAGAGAAAGCGTTTTTAAAGGACTGAATCCACAGTGTTGAACAATAATGCAGACTTCTTAAAATGCAATTCACTTTGGGGGAAACAAGACCAGTCTTCCATGGACTGGGCTCATGGCAACAGCGCTGTTGATCTTTTGGGTGGGTAATGCGATTTCTACCCTGTTTATAAATGAACCTGCTCTTTGGGGGTTTTTTTTATACCTTTAAGAAAATAGGTTCCTTTTGCACTGACCAAGACTTTATTCTTCTACTCTCCATGGCTGAAGCTGCAGATGGTGGGTTTTGAACATAATCGGAGACGATGGAGATGAAGGATTTTGAACGTAATCAGAGAGATAGCTGCTTGCTTCCAGCAGCATTCTCCTTTTCAGACTGCTCACTGCTATTGTTTGTGAGTACTTTTCCAAGAAGAGCCCTGATCCACAACCCCATTTTATTTTTATTTGCTAGAACTCACAGTCTAGACTACATTAGACTTAGAATTCATAGTCTCCTGGTTGCTAGCTTGGTACCTTAGCCACTAAATCAAACTGGCTATTCCACTTTCCCACAGTGCCTCAGATTAAAATCATGCCAGAGGCACTCTGGGAGATTAAAGCAAGTAGCTAAAATCTTTCACTAAAATCTTGGGTGTGTGTGTGTGTGTAAACCAAAGGAAACCCAGAAGAAATTATCTCCAATTCTCAAAGAAATTTTCCAATTTTCCCAAGCACGGTTAGGACATAGAGTTTCAGATATACATTTTTATTCTGGCAAAATTATTTTCCAACTTACTTCCTAGGTGCCAATTCACAATTTTCCAGAAAATTTTGTGCCCTGCAGGGAGACCTAATGGGCAGGAGGGGAAAGGAGGAGGGATAAAATCTTACTTTGTTCCATTTGCAATTTGTGAGAGTCATCTGGTTTTTTTTTACTGATGTAACCTTACAATTTACAATGGTACTAAAAAATAGCTTTGTGACCAATCCTTGCATTTATGACCATCACAACATAACAGAATAATAGAGTTGGAAGGGACCTTGGAGGCCTTCTAATCCAACCCACTGCTCAAGCAGGAAAACCCTATACTATTTCAGACAAATGGTTGTCCAATCTCTTCTTAAAAACCTCCAGTGATGGAGCACCCACAACTTTTGGAGTCTAGTCATTCCACTGATGTTCTCACTGTCGGGAAATTTTTCCTTGGTTCTAGGTTGCTTCTCTCCTTGATTACTTTCTGTCCGTTGCTTCTTGTCCTTCCTTCAGGTCCTTTGGAGAATAGCTTGACTCCCTCTTCTTTGCAACAGCCTCTTAGATATTGGAACACTGCCATCATGTCCCCCCTCGTCCTTCCCTTCATTAAACTTGACATCGTATGCTCATCATTTTTCTGCCTCACAACCAGTTTGTGACAGAGTTAATACAGAAGCAGAACTAAAGTCACAAGTTGTAGTCATGTGATTTTTGTTGTTGTTGTTGTTTAGTGACCACATCTAAGGGAAAATAAAGTCGTTTGCCTGTCATGGTCACATAACTTTTCATTTAGCAATTACCTCGTTTAGCAAACAAGTTACTGGTTCCAGTTGTAGTTGCCAAGCAAGGCCTACCTGAACATGATTAGATTTGACCATAGCATTCAGAAAATATAACTTCTGTTACTGCTATAATTTAATTACTTTCACTGCCCTCAATGCCTTCAGAACAATTTCTGATTGTCCTTTGGTCTTTGGCGTGCAAGTAAAATATTGTATCCACCCAATAAATATAATTTATTTCAACTGGTAAATAGCACTTTGGCTTGCACTCCACCCCATGTGCAAAGCCTGGAGCAATTATTTCAGTTGTCACACACACACACCACACCCCAGTTTAAAAGGCTCTGTTCTAAAAGAAGTGATTCTGTCCTATAAAATAAACAAGTGTTACATAAAAATGGCACTTTTAAAAAAATATGCTGCATTTGCTCAAAGGGCCTCATGCAGTTCCACAGCAGCAGCAACAATAACAACCATAGCATATAGGTTTTTAACTTGAGCGAAGCAACACAATTGCTATAAAATATATTTTGTGAGACGTTAGTTCTTTTAATTAAAATTCAGAAAAATTATTTTATCAGTAAAATTGAAATATAGCTTTTACCTTGGGAGACCACACTTCAAACCCTCAGTATTGGTTAGCCACATGCCCAGCACATATAGTAAGCACATGCTTTTAGAAAGGGAATAGAGATTTCTGGGAGAGAGCAAAGAGAGAAGGGGAGGTAAAGAAGTGTTAGCTGCAGTTATGTTACTTTCTCCTTCCAACTGCATTTTAATTGTACAAAATGTTTTATTGCCGTGGTGCATACGCTAAAAGCTTCCTTCACACATTGCATGCTTATTTACCACTGATAAACTCTGCTTCCTCGTGGAAACTACTTCTCACTTCTGCTTCAGTAGCTTCTGACATGGTGTAGCCAAGGCTTTGAAACACTCTCTCACTTTCCTGCCAAGTCTTCTGAAAATTCCTTAAAAGATCTTCTGGTGAATCGGGAGCAGAAATATCTAAGATATGCCCTGAGATTACATCTTCGTAGGTTGGAGGTGCCCGTTTGAAGCCAAATCCTGACTTAGTCCCATCTGTGCTCTGGGCGGTGGAGGTTGCGGTTCTAGATTCAATGACTGTATTCTCAAAAGACTCCATGCCATAGGAGCATTCCACGGGGGACTTTGCATCAAGACACACCCTGGGTTCACAGGAATGCTCTTTAATGGCACGCTGGTTTTGCTTCTTAGAATTAGTTTCCTTTGATTCTCTTTGATGCTTTCCAGGAGATTTTTGGAAATTATTTGTTCTGTTGTCTTGCTCTTGGGAAGTTTGGCTAAGTCGTCCCTTTCTTGACCTACACCTCACTTCCTTTGACTTGTCACTCATTGTACCATTTTCAATGGATTTGTTCTTGGATTTTCCCTCACTTAATGTCTGATCATTGAAAGTCTGTGACGTTTCAGGTAGGTCTGGCTCCTTCCTTATGTGAATCACCTGGTCGGATGCTTCATACCTATGCCTAAGCCCTTTAGGACCAGCCTTAGGTACCTCAAAGTGATGTGCAATGGAAATAGAGCCTACACTTTGTCCATGGGGCTCTTCTGGAATGCTCCCACCCTTTTGAGAGATGTACATTTGATTTACTTGGGATTCTTCATGCATTTCTTTGACTTTCGTCACTGCCTCTGCAGTTACATGTGTGTCATTTGCAAATGGTACTTTGCAAATGTCAGGTTGACGTGTATCAATCTTGATTTGCCGACGGAGGGTTGCAGGAGATTTAACAATCTCTGACCTTTTCTCCACAATAGGAATTGGAGTTACTGATCTATTTGGGATTGCCCCTTGAGATAGTTTTACTGTAGTGTCTTTAAGTTTTGCAAGCTGTTCAGAACGGGCAGATGACTGTTGTATCTTAGATGTTGGGGTAGTAGATCTTGGTGGGGGTGATGGTGGGACTGGAGTGCTTTCTCTTTGGACTGGAGATAATAAATCCCTGAGAGGAGATTCAACACATCTAGATTCAATTGTGATGTAAGTAGGTGAAGGTGCTCGCATTCTTAGAGATGGTGAAGAAGTTCTGATTTCTGAAAATCTGTTTCCACCGACTTTCTCTTTTACTTTTTCGTGTGCCATGGTGTCTTTGGACATTTCTTTCGTCTTCTGTGAGTCTTTTCTGCTGGATCCAATAGTCACTTTAGCCATTTTCTGTGTTGAACCTCCAGTGCTATGAACGTTTTTTTTACATTTCAGGGAATTCGTTGAAATCATGGCTGCTTGGATTGCATCTTCACACGAGTGAAGTATTTTGGAAGCTTGATCTTTAATAACCAACAACTCTTCTCTCATCTTTTCAACACTGTCTTCCTGTGCAATGTAACTTAAGTCTTGCTTCTTTTCTTGTTCTACCAGCCATTCTGGAATAACACTTAAGAACACCTGGAATGTTTTCATCCCATTTTTACTTGGTTCCATCTCAAATTCTTTCATTCTGGACAACAGCTGTTGTATCTCCTCCCGTTTCCTCAACAACTCTAATATGTCTACTGAGTTTTTCTCACTTTTCTGCAGGGATCCTCTTGGTAAACTAGATGGTAGCCTTTTTTCTTGCACAAGCTCTTTTTTTGGCTCCGGTGTTTTATGAGGGCTTTTTTTCTGTTCTGGGGTAATTTCCCAGATATATTCTCCCTGTCCTTGTAGATTATTTTTTCCCTGAGACAGGTTTTTATTCTGAACGTTTGTCTCAAAAACAAAAGTTGGTTGTGGTTCAGAATGCACAGTCTGAAATTTGTTATGTATATTGATTATTTTTTGCTTAACCATCTTTTCTGATTTACTGCTAGCCGGTTGTTCTTTTCTTTGAATTATTCCTTTCTCTTCTTTGAGGTGAGCAATTACCTGGCTTTCCTTTCCTTCCATAGCTAAAGAATTTTTTTCTTGCTTCACGTCGTCCTTCTCCGTTTCCTTTCTTTGAATTAATCTCTGTTTCATTCCACTCGATTCTTTATCCCCTATTTCTTCTCTGCCTTCTGCGTACTTATAAAGTGTTTTTTCCGTCTGGATTTTCCCATCCATTTCCATCCATTTCCCTGCAGCACTTTTCTTGCTTATCTTTTCTTTCTGTTTTTCTTGAACGTCTTGCTTCAGAACCCCGTGCACACTGGATCCCTCTTGCTTTTTATGAATCATGGAATCCCTCTGGCCTTTAGGTAAGGTGTGATCACAAGCGGGATCCTGGATGGTTCTAACTTTGAAAGAAGGGCACACTGCTTTATTATTTGACACGTGCAACTGTTCCTTTTGGTGCTGCTCTTTCCTGCTCATTACATGTTCTTGGTGGGACTGTACTTTTTCAGATACACTCTGTTTCGTAAGATGTTGTGACTCGTGGACTGCTTTTTTCCTGACGTGTTCTTCTGCCCAGAACTTTGAAACGTTTTGAGACTGTTCAGCCATTGATTGTTTTGGTAAGAGCTGTAGGTCCTCAGCCTCTGAGTTGGTGACTTGAGGCTTTCTTTGGCATTCAAGCTCAGTAGGTGTAGCTGGAACTTCAGAGGGCAACGACTGGGTGATTTCATCCTGTTTATACGATTTTGGCACTGGCAGGTCACCTTCTGACTTTGCCTGAGCTAATCTTCCCCATGTTTCACTGTTCCTTCTTACATGTATTTGACAAACATCCTTGGCTTGCTTTTGTTCCATCTGTTCCTTTTGCAGTTTGTATTTTTCTTCTGCAATCATTAAAGGAGTTTTAAATTTCCGTACGTTAGGCTTAGGTGATGCTTGTGTTGCCTCTGCTGGAAGAGAAGGAGACCTAAAATGTGGAAATGCCTTATTCGACGGTGATACTTCCAGACCGATAGATTCCATAACTGATGCGACCCTTTTAACATCTTCAGTTTTTGTGCAGACGTTCTTCTCTTTTCTTTCATGACTAACAATGTTCCTCAACATTGAGCATTCTGTCCTTTCTTCCATGGTATTTGCCTTATCAATCTCTTTGTCCATCTGAATAATCCTTGGTTGCATTTTTCTAGAAGCTTTGCACTGGCTCGCTTCTAATTCTTTTATAAGTTCCGTCTGAAGATGTTTTCTGTTGTATGGGATCTTGTTCTGAGATTGAACTGATTTGTCTAGGCTTTTGAAGAAATGTTCTTTCGGCTGAGGGAGAGGTGGGGGAGGCAGATGAGATGTCAATTCATTGTCATATTTCTCTTCTGTAGTGGGCAGTGGAGGAGGAAAACTCTCATGCTCTGTCTTAACCCCTTCAGTTGGTGGTAATGGTGGAGAAGGAAATCTCTGTCTATCACAAGGCATCAATAAATGAGGGGGTGGGGGCGGCAAAGGAAAGTCAACTTCAGATGAGGTCAATGGAAGTGGAGGAGGTGGTGGTGGAGGAGGAGGTGGTGGTGGTGGAGAATCAATTTCTGACCTATCAGAGCCTTTAGGATTCTTGTATGGATTCCCAGGATTTTTCACCTGAACCCTCAAGTCTTCATCAGCACCTTCAACTTTAGATTTTCCTGAGTACTTCAAAATGGATTTCTCACTCCACTTTTGCTTCCTTTCAGCTTCTTTAAATTGCTTGTGCATTTCCTGTGTGACTCTGACTTTTTGATTGGTTTTTACATTCTGCTCTGATGCCATGGAAACCTGAGTTTGGCTTGCCATAACATTATTTTTCTTCCCTCTGCAAACCTCCTTTGAATGCTGAGATTGCTTTCTGTCTTGTTGCACCTCTTTTGTTTCAAGATGACTAGCTGCTTTGGAAATCAGGCCAGTTGACCGGTTGTTCAGTTGTTCGGGGGTCCCTCTGTAATTGAAGCTTTGGTGATCCCGTGTTGGCTGGACTGATTTTGTTTTCGTCTCACCCTGACTTCTCACATCAACATATTTTTCATCTTTATACTCATGAAAGATGTTTTGTTTCTTTCCTGTCATTTGTTTTGCAGCCTGCATGTGATTGGTTGAATGGGCCTTCATCAAGATTCTGCTTGCCTCTGATTCCTCTGATCTTTCATTCTTCTCAACGTTATTGCCCAGAGTAGATTGATCAATCACATACTGATCTCTGTGTCTCTTTGCTGTGACTTTATCTACAGACGTATCTGCTTTTTCGGTGACTTTGTGCTGAGATTTAGATAAGGCCTCCCTATTTTTTTTCTCCATCTCATGACTCTTGATGTTCCGACTCTGATCCAAATGAATTGCCTTGGCATCTTCTATGAGAAAACTCTTCTTTTGGGACATCGCTTCCTTCTGAAGAACTGTATCATTTTTTTTTAAGTGTTCAGTTGGATTGACTTTATTCTGGACCGATTGTCGAGATGACTTCATGAGCATTTCATTACTTTGTTTTGCCTCTGCCTCTGTGAATCTTTGCCATTGCCTTGATTTTGTTTCTTCAGAGGTATCCAGGATGCTCTCTATAGCAGTTTGAGTATTGCCTCTGACTACTTCTTTGTCTGTTTCCTTGAAAGATTGTTGAACTGCTTTTAAAGATCTTAGTGTGGATTCAAGGTCATTTTGGACAACCTCTTCTCTTAAGACTTCATTTTTTGTTTGTATTCCTTTCTCCAGAGATTCAATGGTCTGTTTAATATCACCAGGAATGACCTCTGGTTTTTCTCTTTCTCTTGGTTGATAAACTGATTCTTCAAGAGACTTCAAAATTGCATGGATGTCAGCTTTTGCAATTTCTTCCTTCTCTGTAACAGCGGTCTGATTAATAGCCTGACTTAGAGAATTTAAAGTTGTCTTCAAGTCACCTTTTATAATTTCTTCTTTGTCTACATGACAAGATGTATTTTGTGCCTCAGTTGTAAAGATTTTAAGGGCATTACAGACATCACCAGGAATTATGTCAGCTTCATTAACTGTCCGCTGTATTTGAGACTTCTTTTTCTTTAGTAATAATTTAGTGCCTTCAACATCTCCACCCGTTATTTCCTCTTCCTCGTCTTGATTTTTGCTTGCAAATGTTTCATTTGTCTCTGACTGGAGTAATTTCAAATAGTCCAAAGCTCCAGCTTCTATGCAAGTTGTAAAAAACTGAACATTGCCCCTTTCTGAATCATCTATTTTAGGTCTTTCTGGTATTTCATGATTCATTACGGAAGAGAGGAGACTGTGAATTGTACGCTTTACGTCACCGCCCATAACTTCGCCTTGTTCAACTTTATTGCTTTCTTTTTTGTGGAAGAGAGAATAGATTGTCATATTAATATCACCCCTTTCGCTTTCCTGAATTAAAATCCCACGTTTTACAGAACGATCCTTATTAAACAGTTTTTTAATGGCTTGCTGTATATCACCTCTCACTACCTCTTCTTTTTCAACATGCACAGCTGTTGAGCTATTCATCAGTTGCTTTTTGGTCAAATTTACATTGCCTTTTTCATCTTCATTTACTTTAGTTTCCCTTTCCAGAGTACTTCGTTTGGACAGGAGGCTTATCATGATGCTGGCTAAATCTCCTTTAATAATCTCTTCCTTTTGTATTTCAGGAGCTTCCTGATTCATCAACTTATATTTTGCCATGCGGACATCTCCGATTTCATCTGCCTCCAAGATAATTCCATGAGTTTCTACCACTTTCTGTGAATAAAGTTCCTTTAAAGTTTCTTTCACACTTTTTCCTACAATTTCTTCCTTTTCAATTCTACTTTCATTAAACTCATGGAAAGGTGTGGTTTCAAAAAGCCATGTGGTGGTTTTCACGTCAGCCTGTGGAATTTCCTCCTCATCTATTTTTGTGTCAGTTTCATCGGTTTCCTTAATGAAATCCAGTGGCTGGTTTTCAAAGAGCCATACTGCATGCTGAACATCCCCCTCCTGAACTTCTTCCCTCGTTACTGTCTGGATGTCTTTATATTCTGAATCTTCGCCTCTAATTTCATCAATAGTGTGTGTTTCAAATAGCCAAGTACATGTTTTCACATTGCCTTGTTGTATTTCGCTGACATTCACTGTTCTTACATACTTGTCTCCCTGGGTTCCTTCGGATTCAAATAATTTCTTGTTGGCTTTCACGTCGCCACCCTGGACACTGTTAACTGTGGGAACAATGAACTTCTCCTCATCTGAAATCATGTCCAAGGACTGTGTTTCAAATCGGTACCTAACTGAGCTAACATTTCCTTTCTGGATATCTTCCTGGGTGACTGATTTTATAACGTATACATTTTCAGACTTGTTTATTGAGCCTAAAGGCTTCGTTTCAAATAGCCATCGGGTCCCACGTACATCTCCATGGATAACTTCTTCCTTCTTAACTGTAGTCACTTCGTGATAATATCCTTCTGTGTCCTGAATTGCATAAAGCGGCTGGGTCTCAAAAAGCATTTTGTAGCTTTTCACGTCCCCCTTTGTTATTTCTTCTTGGTTTATGGTTTTCTTGATATTTTCATCCACGGATTCTTCATCTTTAATCTGGTCCAGCGAAAACGTCTCAAAGATGAAACAACCATTTTTCACATGCCCATCTTGTACATCTGTAATAGTTTGGGTAGAGGTCCTTTCTTCTTTGTCCTCTGAAATCTCACCTAGGGACCGATTTTCGAAAAGCCAACAACAATGCAAAACATTTCCTTTTTGTATATCTTCACTTTGTATGGCTTTAATTTTGTTCAGAACTTCTTCTGAGTTGATACTGAGTGAGTCTAATGGCTGCGTCTCAAATTTATATTTCATGGTAGAGACATCACCAGGCTGGATATCAATTTCCACAATTCGCTTGAGTTCTTTGTCCTCTTCTCCTTGTATATTTTCTAGCTTTTCCGTCTCAAAAAGGAAACATGCCGTGCGGACATCACTGCCTTGAATATCCTCTTGTTCAACTGTGTGTAGCTTATTAGCTGTTTCTGATTCTGCTCCTATTGCATCAAGAGATTGTGTTTCAAATAGCAAGGAACATGTTTTCACATCTCCTCTCTGCATTTCATCAGTCTTTGTTACTATTGTCTCTTTCTCATACAGAGATTCCATTGGCTGAGTTTCAAATAACCACTTGCACATCCTGACATCCCCTTTGACCACTTCCGTAGCCTCCGTCTGTGGCTTGCTTTCTTCCTCTTCTACATTGCTAAAATATTTAATGGAGTCTAGAGGCTGCGTTTCAAACAGCCATTTTGCTGTTTTCACATCACCCGACTGTACTTCTTTGGAGGTTATCCCTTTGATAATCTCAATTTTCTCAATACTCTCATCAAACTGGTCAATAGGTCTTGTTTCAAAAAGCCACCTGCAGTTTCTGACATCACCTTGGATCACCTCTTCTTGAAGAATTGTTTTAACTTTATGATATTTCCCAAGATTATCCTGGATAGCGTATAATGGGGTAGTTTCGAAAATGTCTTTGTTACATTTTACAGCACCTCTTGTTACGCCTTCAACCTGGATTTTGTTTGAGTCATTATATTTGCTTAAGCAGCACGTTTCAAATGCCTGTTTACAGCTGCTCACATCTCCCTTGTCAATTTCCTCCAGTTTCACCGTTCTTATGAATTCTTTTCTTTCTTCTCTAATCTGTTCAAGAGGTTTTGTCTCAAAAATCCATTTCTGATGCTTCACATCGCCTTTCTCTTCCTCAATTGCAGTCATTTTTTGAAGTTTTTCAACATCCGGGCTGTCTTTTAACATATCCATGGGCAATGTTTCAAATAGGTGTTTAGTAGCGTTTACATCTCCTCCTATTATTTCTACAGCGTGGAAAACATTTGTGTCTTCATTTTCTTTTAAGGTATCCAGAGGCTGAGTCTCAAACAGCCAACATTTTCTGCAGACATCAGTGCCTAGAACGATCTCTTTTTCTCCAGCAGATTCCTCAGACTCTTTAATAGTATCTAAAGGCTGGATTTCAAATAACCATTTTGCTCTGCTCACTTCACCTTTAATGTTTTCCTCCATGGAAATTCCATGGACAACTTTGATTTCCATCACCTCTTTGTTGATAACATCGAGAGGCTGAGTTTCAAACATCCAACGGACTGTTCTGACGTCTCCTTTCTCCAGATCTTCTCTGTGGACTGTTTTAATTTCTAGCATTTGACCTGAATTGTTTCTAATAACGTACAAGGGTAGTGTTTCAAAATGCCTTATGCTTCTCTTTACATCACCTTTAATCTCCTTTAGTTCTGATCTAAGTTGCAACAGCTTAGCTTCATCCACTGAACAAAGCTGCCCAAGACAATCCAGGTTCTGTGTTTCAAACATGTATTTCACTGTTTTGACATCTCCACCGGTGATTTCGTTGACCGAGTTTTCATTTGATTCCTCTTCCTGTTCGTGGTGAATTTTATTCATTGAATCCAGTGGCTGAGTTTCAAACATCCACGTGGCTGTGCGGACATCTCCTCGGGCCAGGTCTGGTATTCGATCTGCCGTTCCTGCGTCGTCTGAAAAATTTGCACTCAATGCATCTATGGGTTGTGTTTCAAACATCCAGGTAGTATACTTAACATCTCCCCCAGCAATTATTTCTTGACCTGCAATGCTTTTAACATTGTTTTGGTTGGGAGACTCATCTTTTATTGAATCAAGGGGCTGGTTTTCAAAAATCCACTTTATAGATTGGACCTCTCCCTTTAGGATCTCATCCCATTCTAAATATTCTCTTTCTGGGCTCATGCTTTTTTGAGGGCTGCTTTCTCTGTTTTCAAAGGCTTTTTTAGCCTGGAGTACATCTCCTACTACTGAGCTATCCATTTCAGTGTTGCTACCAGAGACGATATCAGAAATTTCCTTGAAGTAATCTTTTTCTAAATTCTTTCTTAATTCAGGGTGAATGTGTTTGTACAAACGGTTTAATTCATAAAGATTTCTTTGCCTGGAATATAAAACTTTGGGAAGAACTTGCTTGGATGGAGAGAGAGGGGGCTCAGGGGACTGGGAAAACTCTGTCATTTCAGAGGGAACCTGTAGTAAATCTGGTGATGGTGGAGGAGGAAATTCCTCTGTACTGCCATACTTTGGAAACTTGTTATAGGCTGGAGTTGAGGCAGCCGACGTGTGCTCTGTTTTCCTTGCCATATACGTTCCCTGTTCTCTACTCATAGAAGTAGCTTCAGCAGAAGAATGAAAATTTGCAGAAGGCCACACCATTTCTTGATACCCATTTTCAATCTTTAGAAGAGAAAATAATACACCTTTAAATTTATTTTCAGGGGATACTTTTAGCTTTCTAATATATAGTTGACTCAGTGCTATAATGAGCTAATCAACCAGAGTTTGGACATAGTTTTGCAAGAGGCATCAAGTTGATTTCACATATTCTATGATCCATAGATGATCTGACTCACCTGAAACTATAGCAGTATAAGAAATCTACACCAGAATGTGCAGAAACCAGTTTTAGATAATATTATTCTCTGTTTTTAATCTCATAGTAAGAAATGTAGCAGTGGCCTTACACTTTTTAAATGAGAACTGGAAAGTAACAGGATACAAGGTAAACTAGCAAGGGAAAGGTTTTAGCAAAACAGAAAGATATTTTAAAGCGCAATAGTCTACTTATAGATTGGAATTGATCAAAGTCTGTGCTTAAGACAGAGAGGGAAGGTACTAGCCCACTGGATCCAAAGATTGTGCTTAAGGACCCCAGTATTGGCACAATGAAGTAAGAGTGGATGGACAGTTCAAAGAATGTCACGGAACAGTTCAAACTCTGTCACGGTTTGCCTAAACTCCCAGCATTCTTGGATTCTCAGAAATCAAAAGTAAGCTTGTCTCATCAGATCTCACTACTATGTTGTACAGTCAATGTGTAATATTTCAGCCACAGGTAATCCTCAACTTACAATCATCTATTTTGTGACCATTCAAAGTTACAACAGCACTGTGACCTATGTGTGGTCTTCGCACTTATGACTATCGCGATATCCCTATCCTCAAGTGCTAAAAATTCAGGCAGTGGCAAACTGGCATGTATGATTGCATCAAAGCATGACTGTACCATCCTGAGGTCATGTGATCATCATCTGCAACCTTCCTAAATGGCTTCCAACAAACCAAGTCAATGGTGAAAGTCAGATTCACTTAATGGTTGTGCGATCCTCTTAACAACTACAGTGCTTTGCTTACAACCATGGTGAAAAAGATTATAAAATTGCGCACAACTCAACAACCACCTTTTTTAGCAAGTAGTCATAAGTTGAGGGCTATCTGAATTGTCAAACTTCAACTTCCCACAACCGCTGTTGGTGAGAGATGCTGGAAGTTCAGGCCACATTCTGGAAGGTCCACTTCTGTAGTAAATTCTTAGTGGGAAGAACAGTTGCCAGCCTCTCTCTGTCTTTGTTCACTAAAAACTGCATACTAACTATTATATAAATACATTTTATATATTTTTATCCTAAATTTATCATCACGGTTACTCAAAAATAAAGTTTTGCTTCCTGATCAGAGAGGCAACAATTCATTATTTGCTAAATTCCTCTTCCCCCATCTCTGACCTTGATCTGCTTTGGAGCTGTTCCATTTTCTCGTCCAGAATGAAATGTCCTTCCTTGGGTTGTTTTCTCAAAGTGCTGCTTCAAACATTGTGTAGAGATCTTTGGAATCGCCTCTTTCACACATGCATTGATTCCTAGGACATGACAAGAAAACCAAGAGGGTTTTTAAAATAGTCGGTTGAATTAGGGTTAGTCACTCTCGGGATGCCTTGTGGTTTTCTGAAGTTAGGCTTTCCTTCCTATCCCGTGTGTCCTCAGGCCTCTACTTGTGTTCCATGATAGACCAATGTTTGAAAAATAATTCATCATGCAGCATCAAAAAAGGTGATCAAAAAGCACAGCTCAAACGTCTGCATCTTTCTTCTCTTCAAGAGAGAAAGTGCTTTAAAGACTGTGCAGAATTCTGCAATATGTTTGATTGAAATATAGTTATTCAATCCATTGCAATACTAAAACCTTATACTAATACAAAATACTCCTGCAAAGGAAGCTCAAATCTTGGCTTTAATGATTATGTGCATTAATCTATAAAAGCGTGGTTGAAGGAACTGTGTCCTTATAAGGATAAGGGGTGAGTTTGATGGATCTTTAAGGTAAGCCTAGTCTTGTCATTCTTAACATTTGTATGTAATGTAATAGGCAGAAAAAACTTCCTTAACTTCAGATGTTCTGGACCAACTTCGAGCATTTTCTGCTGTAACATTTGTCTATATGCAAGGGGAATTCGGGATTTCTAAGTGATGCAGTGGAACCTGCATATTATAGAACTCCTGTTTAACATTGTGATAACAATATCTGTTATCATTAAATGCTGCTCAGTTATTCAGTACACATATCTGATACAAAAAAAGCAAAAACAAAAAGGATTTGCTTAAACTGGTGAAAGTTAACTGTGTTCCTTTGAAGATTGCCTAGCAAACAGTATGCTTAAAACGGATTCACACAGAGTGGTAAGCCATGTGCTTTGTTTGTTTTTGAGCTTAGCAATGAAGTGTGAACTGACCCATTATGGCTTAGCATTCTGTGCAAATCGGTTCACAGTCCTTGTCTAGCAAACAATAAAATCCTGGCTTAGAATTATGTATGTTCTGAGCCAAGGTGAATTATACTGATGTCTTTATTCGTCTAACAATTATCTTAATCTCAAGCTGTGTCTTAACTCCCTGTTTAGTGTTTTACTTCTACCTCTGTTTAATTTCCTGTATTCCTCATGGAAATTGCTGAAAACCATATTATTGCAACTCTAACAGCAGGTAGGCATAGCACACTTAACTTATAATTGGTAACTTTTACACACATTGCTCTTCACATCTGTAGGATACATGCATTGTTGAATAGAACAAGGCTAATAAATGGACAAAAATAAACATAAATGTCATTGATTCAACCATCATGGCATGACCTGTCTTGACGATTTAATGAAATTTCCAGTGTTTAATTTGAGGTCTATTTTGCAACCAGGATATATGAATAGATTTTTTGCTGGGTGGGCTTCTTTTAATCCTTTAATCTTATCTATTATATCTTATATCTTACCTGTTTTATCAATATTTTGAGTGATGGTAGAAGTTTTCTTGGCCTCCACGGAAGCTTGCCCTTGATGGGTAACCTGGACCAAAATAATATGCCAGTGTCAAGAAAAATGAATACCTTATCTTCCAAATTTTGTGCGACTCGGGGGGAGTGTACATGTAAATACATGCTTTATGATGTGGATAATAAGATTCATCACCCAGCAAGAGTTTTCTACAGTCAGACATCAGGAGATCAAATGTCAGCTCTGCCACAAATTCACAAAGTCCCAATCCTCTCAGTTTAAATGCATATACCTATTTTGAAAATACATTCCATGATTTTTTTTTAACACCAGCTGCCTGCAGTTAGTGCAGGTTCGCATCCCACCAGGCTCAAGGTTGACTCAGCCTTCCATCCTTCCGAGGTAGGTAAAATGAGGACCCAGATTGTTGGGGGCAATAAGCTGACTTTGTAATAATGCTGCTTGGGGGGGGGGCGAAAGCCCTAATAAAGCAGGCATATACATAGAATGAAGGCTATTGCTAAGCACATTGATTTGTGCTTAGATTGTAAGCCGCCCTGAGTCTTCGGAGAAGGGCGGGATATAAATGGGATTTTAAAAAAATTGCCTCACCAAACGCTCTTGACACTGATGGATTCAGTAATGCTCAATGGATTGGCCCAGTGTACTATTTTTTGTCGATCAGATGGTCGGCAGTTTGGCGGGTCGAATCCCGAGTGCCGTGTAGCAGAGTGAGCACCTGTTACTCGTCCCAGCTTCTGCCAACCTAGCAGTTCGAAAGCACGTAAAAATGCAAGTAGAAAAATAGGGACCACTCCGGTGGGAAGGTAACAGCATTCCGTGCGCCTTTGGCGTCTAGTCATGCCGGCCACATGACCACGGAGACGTCCTCGGACAAGCGCTGGCTCTTCGGCTTTGAAACGGAGATGAGCACCGGCCCCTAGAGTCGGAAACGACTAGCACGCATGTGCGGGGGAACCTTTACCTTTACCTTTACTATTTTTTTCTCTCCTTCATCCAGGAGTTAGGAGGCTAAAAGGTGCATAAGTGCCAGAGTTAGGATTCCTGGAGGCGTTAAGTACCTCCCCACAGCCCTTTCTTCATATTTTGAGCCTGAGTTCTTTGCTACCTTTGTGATCCAATTATACCAGACAATTTCATAGCCTCACTGAGAGAATTAATCTGACTGGCATGCCAGTAACGGAGAGACCCAACATTTTTGATCAGATGTCCTGACCTGGCCTTTAAGGAGAATACTAAGGACCTTGTTCCAAAGAGCTGATAAAGCAGGGCAAAGAAATTTGAAAAGCCTGGATAAAGACTCCACTGGCTTTTTGTTTTCGCTGACATTTAAATATATGCAAAACTTTGCATTAACTGTACTTAATTACTTTCTGTGTAATTAATGTTTCCCCCCACTTCTGTTAAAAATGTCAAGTGGAAACCTTTGGAAGGGTTACGTTCCAGACTTCAGGGGTTGTGTGTAGGAAGAATTCTGTTTTCAACGAATGCAGCCGAAGGACAGTTTTGTACCACAAGGGAGTCCAAAAGAGTTGAGTGGCAACCACAGCTGTGTAATCAACACCCTGTCATTTTTTAAGTATAGGTCTCATGAATGTTTTCTCTGCATGATTGTAACCACCATCTTGGCTCTTTTAACTCCCTTCCTGTAGTATGTATGTATGTATGTATGTATGTATGTATGTATGTATGTATTTATTTATTTATTTATTTATTTACAAATAACTCAAGGCAGCAAACATGGCAAATACACTTCTTCCTCCTCCTATTTTCCCCACTACAATACCTCTGTGAGGTGACTTGGACTGAGGGAGAGAAACTGGCCCAAAATCACCTAGCTGGCTTTCATGGCTAAGGCCAGACTTAGCCAGATATGGCTAAGGTTTCTTGCTTTCTAGCCTAGTGCCTTAACCACTAGATGAAAACTGGGTCTAATGTCAGTCCCAGCACCTGCCTTTTCTTTATAGGGATTGTTCCCTTATCACTAGCCTTTGTGCCTTTGCTTTGCTTTTCAAGATGTCTACATATAAGGGTGCCTTCATGTTCTCTAGTCACATTGTCTTCTTTGACACTAAGACAGGACCTTCCTTCCTTCCTTCCTTCCTTCCTTCCTTCCTTCCTTCCTTCCTTCCTTCCCTCCCTCCCTCCCTCCCTCCCTCCCTCCCTCCCTCCCTCCTTTCTTTCTTTCTTTCTTTCTTTCTTTCTTTCTTTCTTTCTTTCTTTCTTTCTTTCTTTCTTTCTTTCTTTCTTTCTTTCTTTCTTTCTTTCTTTCCCTTTTGGTGTCATCAGAACTCTGGGGATGCAGTAATCAAAGCAATGGGGGAAAAGTTGTTCTTTCTTTCCTCCCTTCCTTGTTAAGTCCAATGAAACTTTGTATTAAGGAAGAACCGTTGGTTCAGTTTCATGGAAGCCAAGTAATTATGATCTTACATTGCAACTGAAAGACATTAAAACAATGTTCTTGATTTAGGATTATAATCTCAATCACATAACTCTGGGTGGCTAACAATATTTAAAGAATTAAAACAATGCAACAAAATACCTATATTAAAAGCCTCTCAGGTTATAGCAAAAGCCAAGTATCCTTAGCTTTCCATTCCTGTCCCCCAGGCTAGCCATCAGTTCTCATATATGCTACTTTGATCTGCATTAAGACCATTTGCACTTTTTAATTTTTCACCTCCTGCCCCAAATTTAATTATGCGCCTTTGAATTAGGAAGAACAATCTATTGTCTTTCCAGCATCCTACTGCTTTTTAAGTGAACATCTAGGTCCAGTCAGATACAATAAAACCTTGAATTCTGCCTTGATTTCTACAGGCAGCACTTGCTATCCTCTAGGGAAGAAAAAAGAAAGAAGATCTGTTAAAACCTGAAATTCAGAATGTGTTTGTGTCTTTGATCATTTTATGTCTCCATGGAAAACAAAGGAAGGTTCAGAAAGAGGGTTTGAGTAGGTGGAAATGAGAAAGAAAGAAAATGCCTGGAAAACGGGGGTGAGGAGGGAGAGAAAAACATTTAGGAGAACAGTGCAACAAAAATAGATTTAGAGCTTTCTGTTGTGAATAGAACCAAGATTTTGAATAATTGTTTATGAAAGCATATAGAGGCCATGCAGGAAATGGCACAAAGCACAAAATAATGCTTCAAGAAGAAAAATGGTCAGTGTGAGATTGTTAACAGGTTCTGTATAGCACTTGTTTCCTTAGCATAAATTTCAGTGTGCCCAGCTTGGACTTGTGACTCCTTAACTAGTGTGATTGTGATTGCAGGATCAGTGACTGAGCTGTGCTTGGATGCCTTGTCTTAGACAGCTCACAAATGCAATACTGCAAATGTATTGCAGCAGCTGCTGTCGCTGCTGTTAGTACTACTACTATAATACAATTTATCGTAAATGGCAAGTTTCTAGCAGAAGGATACTTTCATTTACATTTGGGTCCAGATTTTGGATCAGTGGTGTTTTTTTTAATTCACTGGTACTGTAATGAGGGGATTATCACTACAACTGCCATTTTCTATTTATAAGGCTGACTTCAATTTATAAGGGTGAGAGCCTAAGGGGATGGGCAAAAAAACCCCAATTCAGGTCAATGAAGAAAAACAAGGTGTGGTTAGAAAGGGGAGAGAGGGAAAAGATGAAACATTATTCTGTCATCTTTCCTGCCTTTCTGAAAAGTGCTGTTTTCCAGCAAAAAACAACAACAAACAAACATCTCCCTACGTTTTCTTACAATTTTGTCATGAGACGTTAAAATTTGTTTAATGGCATTTTTGACTCTACTTTGTTGTGGTGCAATGGCAGTGGATGATTCCTTCCTTCCTTCCTTCCTTCCTTCCTTCCTTCCTTCCTTCCTTCCTTCCTTCCCTCCCTCCCTCCCTCCTTCCTTCCCTCCTCCCTCCCTCCCTCCCTCCCTTCTTTCCTTCCTTCCTTCCTTCCCTCCTCCCTCCCTCTGTCCCTCCCTCCCTTCCTTCCTTCCTTCCTTCCTTCCTTCCCTCCTCCCTCCCTCCTTCCCTCCCTCCTTCCTTCCTTCCTTCCTTCCTTCCTTCCTTCCCTCCTCCCTCCCTCCCTCCCTCCCTCCCTCCCTCCTTCCTTTCCTTCCTTCCTTCCTTCCTTCCTTCCTTCCTTCCTTCCTTCCTTCCTTCCTTCCTTCCTTCCTTCCTTCCCTCCTCCCTCCCTCCCTCCCTCCCTCCCTCCCTCCCTTCCTTCCTTCCTTCCTTCCTTCCTTCCTTCCTTCCTTCCTTCCTTCCAATATGTTCCTCTACAAAGTCTCTGACTGCCCACTTCGCCTGGACTGAAAAGTCCTTACGAGAGAAGTTTTCTCCTGCTGTCTTCCTTGAGTTTTATTGGAATTGTGAGGCCATTAAACTCTTTGAGAATTGGATGTAGAGTGAACTGCAGGAGACTCGCTTCTACTCCTCCTGAAAGGAACTGGAATAACCCTTACCCTCTGCCTGCAGTTTCACCCAATTTTTTTTAGTGAAAAAAAATGAAAAACAAATTATTTTCAATCAAACAAAAAAAAGAACAGTTTAAAAATGCTTCAGTGGCATTATCGTGGTTTGCTGTCAAGCCTCTACGTATAAGTAAAGAACGTTATGGGTGTAAATGGACTCAACATTTGTTTTGGCCAAATGACATAACTTTTATTAAATGCTATAGTTACCTTTTCTGATTGAAATGCTTCCAGCTGCATTCCTTTTGAGGTCACTTCATTTATGCTGGTTTCTGTCCTTCTGCTAGACATCATGGTTTGACTCTGACTTGTCATCTTCTGCAGACAAATAAAAATAATTTTGCATTTTTCAACATGGTAGTAAATTTTAATAAAACTCTAAGCCGTCTTATTTTATTTTTCTTGAAAATGATTCTTCAGGGGTATATATACACACAGAGACACACAAATACACAATGCTGCTAGATTATAATTAACCATATAACTGAAAGGGTAAAATATGTATGGAGGCAGGAGTTGGGAGATGATAAAGATGGTAGTTTCATTATTACAAGGAACCTGATTTTTTTCTTTTATTATTAGTGTAAAAAGGTAAAAGGTAAAGGTTCCCCCGCACATGCGTGCTAGTCGTTTCCGACTCTAGGGGCCGGTGCTCATCTCCGTTTCAAAGCCGAAGAGCCAGCGCTTGTCCGAGGACGTCTCCATGGTCATGTGGCCGGCATGACTAAGCACCAAAGGCGCATGGAACGCTGTTACCTTCCCACCGTAGTGGTCCCTATTTTTCTACTTGCATTTTTACGTGCTTTCGAACTGCTAGGTTGGCAGAAGCTGGGACGAGTAACAGGCACTCACTCTGCTACATATACCAGAGAACATTGCAAACAATTACCTGGGTTTTAATGCAAGCTTTATTGACAATTGCCAGGCTCCTATCGCCTGGCAAAGATGTGAACAGAATACATAGAAGAATGTAAACTTTCCAATGTACACAGGTTGATTACATTTGTAAGTGGCTGGGTTCACACATTGCTCTAGTGTAGTTTGTAAACTGTTTGAATGGTGAAATTGCTAGGTTTGCATAACATACTAGGATAAAGGAAATAATTCTAAATCAAGTTTTTCTATAACTGGAGCAAGAATTTTTATGGAGTTTAGATCCTTTCCTGGCCCTATACAGGTAGTCAGTAGTGGGATCCAGCCAGTTCGCACTGGTTTGGCAGAAATCTGTTCTAGGCCTCGGAGGCCTAGAGGAGGTCTCCCAGGCCTAGAATGGCCTGCCGGAAGTGCGTGGATGCCACTTCCAAAAGTACATTCTAGGTCTCGGAGGCCCAGGCCTGCACCCATGCATAGAACTGGTTGTTCAGGTATTTGAATCCCACTACTGCAGGTAGTCCTCGACTTACAACCACAACTGAGCCCAAAATTTCTGTTGCTAAGTGAGACATTTGTTAAGTGAGTTTTGCCCATTTTATGACTTTTTTTGCCACACTTGTTAAGTGAATCACTGCAGTTGTTAAATTAACAACATGGTTGTTAAGTGAATCTGGCTTCCCCATTGACTTTACCTGTCAGAAGGTTACGAAAGGTGATCACATGACCTCAGGACACTACAATCGTCTTAATGTGAGTCAATTGCCAAGCATCTAAATTTTGATCACGTGACCATGGGGATGCTGCAATGGTCATACATGTGAAAAATGGTCATAAGTAACTTTTTTCAGTGCTGTTGTAACTTTGATTGGACACTAAACGAACCATTGTACATTGAGGACTACCTGTATAGAGATGAAGCCAGACTTTTCTGCAAGAAAAACGTGGGTTCCACACAAAAGCTATATTATTTTCCCCCTAATTGCAAATATCCATTGCTCTACAAATACCTCTAACTCATAGCTTCAGTATCTCACCTTATGTGCCCTCTGACAATCAAAATAAACTCACCCACCCAATTCATGGTTTAAATATATGGAGTGGCAGAAAACATTCAGCAAAGTGGCACTTAACTGGCACAAATTTAGCAGCAGCTGGATGGCTATCTGTCACTAATACTGGGTGGCATTCTTGCCTTTCTGCATCCAGCAAACTGTTAGGTTTGATCATCTCCTTGTCTTTTCCAGCTCTGTGACTCTTGGAGGATGTAATAAGAGTTTCTCCCTCTAAGGCAGGGGTGTCAAACTCGCCATGTCATGTGACGTGTCCTGATGTATTGCGACTTTTTTCCCCTTGCGGGAGCTGGGGTGGGCATGGCTTCTGCATGACGCATCCGAGCAGTTTGACACCCCTGCTCTAAGGTCCAGGTGGGATTCACCTAGATAGGCCTTCCCTGAACTGCACAACAGGAGGATTTTGCAATGCTATGAAGCAGTCTGGCACAACAAAACCCATTTACTTAGAAGAATGCATGTAAAAACCCATTCAAGCTAAAAATGCTGGTTTTCCTTGTCCAAACGGTGAGAGAGTGTTAATTTTTCAGCCACCCTTCCTCTTCACAGCAGACCCAGTGAAATCCTCCAAACCTGCTCTAGAAACTTGGCAGACTCTTTGGGAACAGATTTTGAGAAGCGGATGTTATGATGGAAAGGGGAAACCACCAAATATCACTTTCCTCCCCATTTCACAGATGGATGGTTTTTATTGGCAGAGAGACACTTGCTGGTCACCATCCAATATGATAACAATAAGCAACAACCAAGCAGTCAGTTCATTTGCACTTTTCCTCCTAAAATTATTTACTACATTAGGATTAGATTAAAGAAGATGCATACATCTATTAAAAATAGTCTAAACTCCAGCTATGTGTACGTTTAGATCTTGCGTATGTTTTTTGAGCATATGTTTTGATTTCAGTTTAGGGAAAAACGGCTTCCTCAGTGGCAAAAATTGCTTCAGCCTGCTTGCTAATATCTTGGTCAATTGGATGTTTCTCTTTAGCATTTAAAAGACAGAATGAGTCCTGGAGGGGAAGAAGCTTAAATATTAGATTTAGAATGTTTTATATATGAAATGTCATGGTTCCAACAGATGAAACCCTTTAAAAGAACTTCGAGGCATTGTTTTCCTTAAAGAATCTTTTAATCGGGAAACAAAGTATCGGCACTACATAGTTGAACCCAAAAACTAAATTCTTATCATAAGACTTCGGATGGTATCCAGCAAAATATAAAAAACAAAGAAAAATATAATATCCATTAATAAACATAAAAAGTGTCCACAGTCTCATTATGGGACAGTCTTGTTTAAGTAAAACAGATTTCAGGTCTTCCTAACCAAAAGGAGAGTTAGAATCAGGGCTTTTTTTCTCATAGAATGCTCAGAACAGCGTTCCGGCACCTTTTTTTTTTTGCAAAAAAAAAAAAGCTCCCTCTATTGGCTTTTGAAGGCCTATTGCAGTCTTGGCTCTTTTTTATGACTCGTGGACTTCAACTCCCAGAAATCCTGAGCCAGCCACGCTGAGGGGAAAGAGAGAGGTTTCCAAGCTGAGCCATGCTGAATCAGGAATTCTGGGAGTTGAAGTCCTTGAGTCATAGAAGAGCCAAGGTTGCCTATCCTGCACTAGAGGAGGACATTAAAATTATGTACAAGGTTACTTCTTTAGGAACTAAACTTTTAGAATCTAAAACAGCTAATTCAAAAAAGCCAACAGGAAAGAACCTCACATTTTTCATCTGCTTCTGTCTTTTGGAAGGTAAAATTAGATAACAAAATAATCTATTTCCTATGTTAACATCTCTGCAATGAAATCAATAAAGGTAACAGGAAAGAAATGAGAAACATTTTTCTCAATGTAATATGTCTAATTTAGCTGATGCTAGAAAAAAAATAGTATCTTTTGTAAATACTCTTGAAAACTATTTTGAATCTATAACCATCTATTACAACTAAACCACATTAAATTAAACAATTCTTAAGAATGAAATATTCTTAATTTGGACTTTATTTTTACTGTTTGGACTGTTGTGTGTTTTGAAAAATAGATTATTTAGAATCTAGTTATGTTGCACTTCAGTCTTTAAATAATTAACCTAGTGTAAGGTTTTACACTTAGCCTCACAATTGCCCCAGCATTACTCAGGAATTTAAAAGAACCAAAAGAAACTCCTGAGCCGAGGTTTCAGCAAGCAAACAACTTTTATTTTGATCAAAATAGGGTGGCCACATCTCTCTTCGTGGCTGGTAGAGAGATGAAGGCAACAACCAGGAAAGACGTCTTCCACCTTTTATACCCCTGTACCAAAAGGTACAGAAAAATAATTCCTAGATGATGACTCATACACAACAACCCAGGCTCCACCATAACTCCTTTCCCCTCTCCCCTTACCATGCTCTTTTCATGTAAGCAATCCCCTGTACCTAAAGCATGAAACATTTGCTTTTATATAACTAATTTCCCAATATAAAATACCTACAAAACTTAAACAAAGATGATTACAAAGTATCACTACTAATATCAATATTACTAACATCAACCTTAAGCATAATAAAATCCCTTCACTAATATATACATAACAATATATGAAGTTTTCCATGGTGAGCTTAACATCAATAACAACATTTATTAAAAAGGCTAAAATAATTTCTGGTGGTATTATCTCTACATTAACATTTTGTTTAGTCACAATCTTTCACTTTTCACATTCTGGACAAGCAGTGGTCATGTATCCTAGCAAAGGATGTTACGTATGCGCATAAGCGTAGTCAGTAGCATATGCCTTTTTAAAAATATCAAACATGCAAAGAAACAAAAATAAGTCCAAAATATCTGTATTACATCCAGAAATGCCAACTTTGCAACCAATATTTCTCATCCATAACTATGGCACCCTAAGGATACCTACATACATGCAAATGCTTCCCTGGGATCAGTAACGCAGCAGGGATTGCTTTTTCCTTCCAGTAACAGATTGCTGGGAAATACCAAACATGGCCTTGAGAATTCCATTGTTTGTTACAAATTTTTCTGGATGTGGTTGGAAAGAGGCCTAGAAATGCCAGCACAAATACATCACACTTGCTGAACGTGCACACACAACTAATTACAATCTTCAATTATATGTGATATATCTAAAATGAGATGGGCTGTCTCAACTGCAACTTGCAAACTGTTCCGTTTTGCAGCAAAACAATCCAGGACAAGCTGATCAGCAGAGCTTAGAGAGGACTCATTAAGACAATTTTTGGGAAGGAAAGAAACAGAAGGACAGTTTAACATCTTCCAGTTGATGTTATATTATGTAACATCTTCTGGGAGTTGAAGTCCACGAGTCATAAAAGAGCCAAGGTTGCCTATGCCTGGCCTATTGGCTTTCGAAAGCCAATAGGAATTGCTGCTGAGTGTGCCAAAAGACCTGGCCGGCAAATGTTGCACAGGCAAGTTGTCTGCAGCGAAGGCAGGAACTTTGCACCCTTCCCTGCTGCCAAACTACACCATCTC
The DNA here is from genome assembly GCF_964194415.1 of Vipera berus. NCBI lineage: Eukaryota > Metazoa > Chordata > Lepidosauria > Squamata > Viperidae > Vipera > Vipera berus. Next base: position 156,419,400 of record NC_138202.1, on the reverse strand, counting down.
AACTAGGTAAGAGAGGACAAGGAGTGGGAGGTGGGTTCTGCGGAGTGCATGTGCACTCCTTCCTTGTGCTCACCCGTGTCGACCAGGCTGGTGGCCTACCTGGTGCTGGACCTGCACCACCATCGCCTTGCCCTGCATGCCAAAGTGGCCGCCCTGCATCGCCTGGCCTGCACCACCTCCACTGCCTGCCCTGCGCAGCCCCGCCATATAGAGTGGGCCCTGCTGCTCCTACAGCACCAGCCAAGCTGGCTCCGGCCCTGGGGGGCAGCCCGCCGCCAATACCCCTCGCACCCGTGACCACAGCAGCACCGCCCCCCGCCCCCCCACCTCCTACACTCACCAAGATGAGAGTTCCATCACCTTTTTTTTTTTAGAAAAAAAGCACTGGTTAGAATCAACTATACTTCTAGGGCTAGCCGAAAATGCAAAGGGAAATGCAAAAGATTGGCAAACTCTAGTAATAAAAGTCAAGGAGCACAGTGGAAAAAATGGAACTAAAATTAAATACAAAGAAGAGCAAACTCGTGACAACAGATACAACAATTGGCTTTGGGATTAACAAAGAAGGTACTGAAGTAATGGGTATTTTCTGCCTTTTAGGATGAAACATTAACAGTAAAGGAAGAGGCAGTCAAAAAATACTATCTACTGTCAGTGCTTTTTTTGTAAAAGAAAAAGGTGCCGGAAGTCACACATGTCATACAACCCTAACCCTTGCCTACCCTACAAGGCTCCATCCAAAAAAGGTGCCGGAACTCCATTCTGAGCATTCTATGACAAAAAAGCCCTGTCTACTGTATATGATCACTAACAGTCAACACTAACTTAATAAAACGCAACCAATCAACCATTTTTGGGGGGGGGTGGGGGAGGCAGCTATTAACATATTCCCAGAGTATAGGCTACTATGAAGAAGTAGACTATGTCTAAATGTCTTGCATCTTCTGAATTTTCCACAGACCTCTTAATATCTGGACTGGACAAGCAGTATCATAATGATGTGGCACTGTGCGTGTGTGTGTGCACACAGATATACATATACATTACACACAGATAAGCCCACACAGAGGCATGCATTAGATATAATAACTCCTTTCAGTGTGTGCACACTTTTTTAAAAAACCTTCATATATGATAATACTTGGATTATGGTAATAATGTACATTGAGAAAGCAATCAGACTGGCTACAAACAGAATCTATCAAATTCATATAAAATGGATAGCAGCAGGGGGAAGAGTGAGTGAAATTATTCAGACGGCCCTTTTTTCATAAATGTAATTGTGAAACTGTTATTGTAAAGGAATTTTCACACAAAAACAGCACACAGCAGAAAGCGAATACAGAAAAATCAAAGCATGTCCCACAGGTAAGAGTAGATGTTAAGAACTGTTCAAGATTGATTCTCTATATCTAGAATTCAGTGAAGCAGATTCATCTCTGAAAAGGAGTAGAACTTAGGAAATCAGAAACAGTGTCATTAATTTCTGCCTGTCATTTGTTAAAATTATAAATTGTATCAAATTAGGTCTTTTCCTAATTATAATTTCAGTATGTACTAATTAGTTTGCTATAGAAAGGCGGCTGACCATGGTTCCTATGCTTTAAGTGGTTAGATGCAAATGGATCACAATTTTCTTTTCTTTTCTTTGCACGGAGTGCAAGCCAAAATGAACAAACCCCATTGTAGCTTACTGCAAACCCCTTTCTAGCTTACCACAAACCCCTTTCTAGCTTACTGTGAATTAGAACAAAAATGATGGCACAGTATGTAAACTATGTAAGCCACAGCTGCTTCTACTTCTACGGCTTTAGCTGTAGCTGCTATCATGGGCCATATGTAGAACTGCTGTATTTTTATACATAATCTTATTTTACTGAGGGCAAAATAAACTCCATTGTTACAACTACAAATAACACCATGAGGTAAAGCAGATAGCAAATAATAATCTAGATATAAAGGGGCATATTAATAACTTGGGAAAAACGACTACTGGACACATACATTTAATATGTTCTTAGCTAATCCATCAATCTTTATATATTTGGCTAGCATTTAAACATAGGCTGCTACATTGAATTGAGTACTGTGATTCTGTGGTGAATCTGTGCTTTCTTCCTGAAAAGTAGTGAGGAAAAAGAGTTTTGAAAAAGCATTAACTCAAACCTATGCTTGTTCAGTCAGAAATTCATCTCACAAGCCCCATTCCCAAGTAAGTGTGCATTGGATCATAACTCATAGTCCTAATTACATCAGTGAATAAACAGCATGAGAATCCCAGGTTTCAGAATTAATCTGACCATTTCTTTTCGTTTTATACTGAATAACTTTCCCAAGCCTGTTACTTTCTAGGAATGTTTCGTTTTAGCCCCTAATAATCCAATCAATAATCAGCAGGGATGAGAAGAACATACCTGACGGCAACAGAATGATAAAAAAGAGCTGTCTTCTTAAAATGATAAAGTAGCAAATATGCAGGAATTACTTCAAGATTAAAATCCTTCATTGACACAATCTTATGTTTCTACTATTAATCAATAGAAAATTACTACAGGTAGTCCTTGACTTACAAAGTTCATTTAGTGACTGTTCAAAGTTAAAATGTCACCGAATAAAGTGACTTATGACTATTTTTTGTACTTATTGCAGCATCCCCATGGTCACAGGATCAAAATCCAGTCGCTTTGTGATCCCCTTTTGCAAAACCTTCTGACAAGCAAAGTCAATGGGGGAGCCAGACTAACTTAACTACTGCAGTGATTCACTTAACAACTGTGGGAAGGAAGGTCGTAAAATGGGGCAAAATTCACTCAAACAGTTGTCTCACTTAGCAACAGAAATTTCAGGCTCAGTTGTGGCCGTAAATTGAGGACTACCTATATATAAGTACAGGACTCAGATGCAGATTAATAGCAGGACTAATTTTTTGAAAATAAAGCTTGCATGTAAGCGTGTGTGTAGAACCTTGTACTACAGAGATGCTAATTTTGTGTGAATAAAGCCAACCACCATAAAATATTGGACTAAATAATAGCTGTCTCTAGCCCCTCATCTATGAAGCATATTAGTAACGAGACTGCCATTCTGCAGGCTGTATCTGTGATACAATCATAGTGTCTGTCCATCCGTCCGTCTGCCTTAGTTTGCTATTATATGGCACTGCAAACAAGCTGATAACCTTTTCCAGCAAACCACTAAATATAATGGATGAGCACTACAAGCTCGTGGGCCAACATTTGTAATCACATCTTTCAGAAAGATGTACAGCCAGAGGTCTCTGAAAAGAACGTTGATCATATTCTTCAGCAGTGACCCAAGTGCATTTCTCTGGTTTTACTAGCAGTAATCCATTTTCCTGGGCTCCCTTGCATTTTTATGATGAGACAAACTTCATATCGGTTGATGTTGTTTTCTGCTCTATCAGAATTCTTTTTTGTCTCTCCCTGTGAAGAAAATTCAGCACTCTTGTCCAAAAGCGTTCATAGCTGACAGCTAGGATTATGCAATACCTGGCCTTCACACTCTTCAGAATTAATTTTCAATTTTGTCTCTGAAATATTTTCTCTCTCTCTCAAGAAAATGTAATAGTAATGCTTAGAAATGATGCTGGTCTTGGATTCAAAGAACAACACATTTTTGTCAAAGTTTTGAGAGGTAAGGATTCAGATTGATGCCTTAGATCTGGTCCCCAAGAGATGAACACTATCGCCCAAACTAACAGGCACAAATGTGTATTTTGCATTATAACCATGGTTTTAGTCCAATAATGGCAATTCTGCATCAGTTCTCAGCACTGCAGATAAGATTCAGCAACTGGATCAGCACCCGCAGCATTTATGTGTGCATGGAACCTCCATCCATTAGGATTTCAATGCCATTCCACTAATGTAGCAATAGCAATAGCACTTAGACTTATATACCGCTTCACAGTGCTTTACAGCCCTCTCTAAGCAGTTTACAGAGTCAGCATATTCCACCCAACAATCTGGGGCCTCATTGTGCCAAGCTTGGAAGGTTGTGAGTAAACCTTGAGCCGGTGAGGATCAAACTGCTGGCGGTCAGCAGAGTAAGCCTGCAATACTGCATTCTAACCACTGTGCCACCATGGTTCTTAATGTAAAGAGTAGGTTCCCCTTAGTGTTATTCTGCAATGTGCTCTATGTGGGGCTGCCCTTGAAGGCCATCTGGAAGTTGCAGCTGAGTCAGAATATAAAGATGCAGGCAATTATGGGTGCGCCTCAGTACGCCCATGTTTCGCCTCTGCTCTGTGAACCGCAATTGACTCTCAGTGCAATTTTGGGTGGAATTCAGGGTGCTGGCTCTCACCTATATATGGCATGGGGCTGGGTGATTTGTGGGACCACCTCTCCTCGGTTGTGTCCCACTAGGTCTGACAGGAGTGCCACATTCAGTCCCTTTAGTTAAAAAAATGTCATCCTATGGACTCACAAGTTACCTTTCCTGATGTGGCAACTGCCCTCTGGAACATATCAGTTGGGCTCTGACCCTTTCATAAAGCACTGAAGACATGGTTGTTCTCCAGCGCTTGAGAATCAGGGTGGTTAGTTGGCCTGTTGAAATGTTTCTGCTGTTTGTTTTGGGGATTCACTCTCAGTGACTATTGTTGAGTTTTTAAAAATTCTTTACTAATATTGGTTTTTTAAAAAACATTTTAAATGTGTTGATAGCCATACAGAATTGTGTTTGTAAAATGTAAGGTTTAAATAGGTAAATAACTATAAAATATCATCTCTTCAATATATACTGTATCTTAGGTAAACGTTTGGCTCTTCTATCCTCATCTATTCTCTAATAAATCCATCTGTTACTTGAAATATAACAAATGTCTGTTAATATTTATTAAGAACTAAGCTCATACTTTGCATCCAAGTAAACTCTATTAAGAGCAGTTTATTCTTTGTTTTAATGGGAAGTGCTGCTGTTTCATTACTTAACATTCTTTCAGCACCTTACTTCAGGAGCCAATCCTCTAACAAGGGATCCTACTAAATTCAAACCTCCAACAGGATCAGCTAAAAGAGCCTTGGTGGAGCAGTGGGCTAATGCCTCCTTAAGTAACACCAGCTGCCTGCAATTAGTGCAGGTTCGCATCCCACCAGGTTCAAGGTTGACTCAGCCTTCCATCCTTCCGAGGTAGGTAAAATGAGGACCCAGATTGTTGGGGGCAATTAAGCTGACTTTGTAATAATGCCGCTTGGGGGTGTGTGTGAAAGCCCTAATAAGCAGGCATATACATAGAATGAAGGCTACTGCTAAGCTTGTAAGCCGCCCTGAGTCTTCGGAGAAGGGCGGGATATAAATGGAATTTTTTAAAAAAAGCTCACATTCTGTACAAACTTTCATTAAACTTCTTGGACTAAGAGGTTTTCCCCACCCCACTCCTACCCACTGTTCCAATGGCACATCTGTAGAGAGATATGCCACACCTTGTCTTTGTTCACTGGTGGAACTGGTTATTTGGCTGATCTGATTAAGTGGGCCCCAAACACACAAGACACTTAATCTTGGTTCTTGTGAATAGCTCACAGAAATCCTTCAAATTCCTTATGGAGTAGTTCAGAACTACCAATGTAAATAATAATGAGTAAGATGGAACAACATTTACGCAAAGATAAAGAAGAAGCCACTTATACTCAACAGCGCGTATGTTTTTCCTACCCGTTTTTCATATTCACAAACTTTTATTTGAGCTGGCATTTATTATTATAGCTATTTATTCATTTTTGTTTTCCCTATATCTTTCCTAAAGAGATTATTTTAATATGCTTATTTGTGCTTTTTTATATTTTTAATTGCTTGCTTGATTTTAATTAGTTTTCATAGGACTAAACATTTGATTTAATGTCATATGTGTAAAAACAAAGCAGTGCAATGATATTTAATTTCTTTTTGATTGTGTCAGCCAGCATATTGATTTGCTCCTTTAATTTCTTAGTTGCTAGAATAATTAGTTTTGTGACAACGTTTAGATTTTCCTTGATCTAATATTCATTCTGACCCTTAGCAATCTGATTTCCATGCTTACTACTGAAGATAAATTATTTTCTTTACAGTATATAATTCATTTGAACATTAGAATTCTGTTAATCTGTTCTTGATTTAATCCTCCCCTTTCAGTACGGTTAATATTCACCTTTTCCTTCTTTGCATATTTCCATTTTTTGAGCTTCTGCTTCACTTTCTTCATAGTTTCTGAATTGATTCCAACTTAGGTCTTTTGTTTATTATTTTTATCTCAGTACTTGGGTTGCTCCTTGTTAATAATATTTCATTTTTATTTTCTTTTTCCAAAACATGTGCTTTTTCTTTTGTTGAACTTTCCTCTTGCCTTGTTTCTACTTTGTCGTAACACTTCTTCAGATGAAGATAAAGGTAAAGATAAAAACCAACCTATTCAACCACCCTCCCTCCCTCCTCCCTCCCTCCCTCCCTCCCTCCTTCCTTCCTGTTTTGTATCACTTATGTTATTCCCATATTTGTTGTATATTTTATTATCAGTTAAACTCTTTTTTCAGTTTTCAAAGATTGTTAGCAGTTATTCAGTTACAGATAAAGACAGCCTTCTTTTAAATTCATTCACTTATTTTTTTTATCATGCTTGAAATGCTACAATACTCTTTCCCATTCCTGCCACAACTCCTTTGGTTTCTCTTTTACATCTGTCACTTATCTTACTGCTTCTCACTGGATATGATCTTGTTTCTCTGTCTTTTATTTCCCTTCACTGCATACACTTTTCTTTTCACGTTTCATTTACAGCTCTGTTTTCTGACCTTCACTCTCCAGTCCTTGCTTATCTGTCATCTCTGGTTTTTTTCCTTATTCTCTTCCAATATCTTTTCATTTTTCTAGTTCTTTGGTTATCTGCCAAATGCTTACGTGCCTGCCTGCCTGCTTTTCTCCCCCTTAACTATTTACCTAACGAAATATGTTTGACTGATTTCTTAGCAGGGCACAAGCTGTGGTGGCACAGTGGTTAAAATGCTGTACTGCAGGCTAACTCACTGCTCACTCCAGGAATTTGATTCTGAGTGGCTCAAGGTTGATTCATCATTACATCCTTCTGAGGACCCAGATTGTTGGGGGCAATATGCTGGCTCAGTAAACTGCTTAGAGAGGGCTGTAAAGCAGGGGCCCCCAACCTGTGGGCCATGGCCTGCTGGGCACCGGGTTGCAGGACAGGCTGGCCAGTGCACGCACATGTGCACACACACCCGCTTACTTGCACTAGTGCCATGGACACATCCTAGAATGTGAAGTGAAATGGGCCTTAGGAAATCTGAGCAACAGCAAAGCTAGTGGAGGTGACAGTATTCCAGCTGAGCTATTCAAAATCTTAAAAGACGATGCAGTAAAAGTGCTACACTCAATTTGCCAGCAAATTTGGAAAACTCAACAGTGGCCACAGGATTGAAAAAGATCAGTTTACATTCCAATTCCAAAGAAAGGCAATGCCAAAGAATGTTCAAACTATTGCACCATTGCACTCATTTCACATGCTAATAAAGTTATACTTAAAATCCTACAAGCTAGACTCCAGCAGTATGTGGATCGAGAACTACCAGAAGTAAGGGTAGGATTTTGAAGAGGCAGAGGAACTAGAGATCAAATTGCCAACATACACTGGATCATGGAGAAAGCTAGGGAATTCCAGAAAAACACCTACTTCTGCTTCATTGACTATGCTAAAGCCTTTGATTGTGTGGATCACAACAAATTGTGGCAAGCTCTTAAAGAGATGGGAGTACCAGACCATCTTATTTGTCTCTTGAGAAACCTATATGCAGGTCAAGAAGCAACAGTGAGAACTGGACACAGAACCACTGATTGGTTTAAAATTGGGAAAGGAGTCCCGCAAGGCTGTATACTGTCGCCCTGCCTATTTAACTTATATGCAGAGCACATCATGGAAAGGCAGGGCTACATGAATCAAAAGTTGGAATTAAGATTGCCAGGAGAAATATCAACAACCTAAGATATGCAGATGATACCACTCTAATGGCAGAAAGTGAAGAGGAACTAAAGACCCTCTTGATGCGGGTGAAGAAGGAGAGTGCAAAAGTTGGCTTGAAACTCAACATTAAGAAATCCAAGATCATGGCATCCAGCCCCCTCAATTCCTGGCAAATAGATGGGGAAGAAATGGAGGGAGTGACAGATTTTATTTTCCTGGGCTCCAAGATCATCGAAGATGGGGACTGCAGTCAAGAAATTAAAAGACGCTTGCTCCTGGGGAGGAAAGCTATGGCAAATCTAGACAGCATACTAAAAAGCAGAGACATCACCCTGTCAACAAAAGTGCGTATAGTCAAGGCTATGGTCTTCCCAGTTGCAATGTATGGCAGTGAAAGTTGGACCATAAGAAAGGCTGGGCGCCAAAGAATTGAGGCCTTTGAACTCTGGTGCTGGAGAAGATTCCTGCAAATCCCTTGGACTGCAAGGCGATCAAACCGGTCAGTCCTAGAGGAGATCAACTCTGACTGCTCTTTAGACGGCCAGATCCTGAAGTTGAAACTCAGATAGTTTGGCCACCTAATGAGAAGGAAGGACTCACTGGAGAAGAGCCTAATGCTGGGAAAGGTTGAGGGCAGCAGAAGAAGGGGACGACAGAGAATGAGGTGGCTGGATGGAGTCACTGAAGCAGTAGGTGTGAGTTTAAATGGACTCCAGAAGATGGTAGAAGAGGACAGGAAGGCCTGGAGGAACGTTGTCCATGGGGTCGTGGTGGGTTGGACACGACTTCGAAACTACATTTACTGTTTATTACAATGATTTGCAAGCCTCCTGATTCACAGGATTCCACAAAGGATGAATGATTAATAATCATTAACCATTACCCTATGTCTTGGTGGGTCAACTTAGTTCCCTCGCCTGAATACTGTAGGTCCGTGGTGGCGAACCTATGGCACGTGTGCCATAGGTGGCATGCAGAGCCTTCTCTGTGGGCATGGGTGGCGTCGCCCCAGTCCTAGGCCTTCAGCTGGGTTTGATAAAACCTTTTCACTTTAGGCCTCCGCCGTGTGCAAAAAAAGGGGGGGTTCAATCAACCAATTTCAACTTCAAAAAAAAGATCTCGCAAAGTTAGAATTGATTGAAGTTTTTAGTCCCACCCAGTCTGCCATTACCACCGCAGCCACACCCACGCAATGCACCATGCCCATACAATTGGCCACACCCACCCAATGGGCCACACCCACCCGGCACCCGACGATACATAAGTGGGTTTTGGGTTGCAGTTTGGGCACTCGGTCTCTAAAAGGTTTGCCATCAGTGCTATAGGTTATTGATAAACATTTTCACAGTCTCTATGGCTAAAGTTAAGAACCACAATATTTAGTACTACCAGATCTAGTGTGCAAATATCTAAATGACCCTTAGATGACAACAGAGATTGTGTATGATTCTAACTTTTGTCTGTAGCCCTAACACAGTTAGAAGACTTCCAAAAGAGTACTGTATTCAGATCACCAAATCCTCAAATTTACAATTTCAGTGCTGTTCTTCTTAAAACAAATGGAAGATTCCGTTCATATTCTATATAATTGTGGATGTGAGTTTCATTTTTATGTAATGTATCACATCCCTGGTAGTGAGAAAAAAGCAAACTTTTCTATATTGACCAATATTCTTTTCTTTCCCATTTTTAACTCTGAATAGTAACTGCCTTTCCGTGGTATATAGCTATATCTTCTTTTTGAATGTTAAGCATCCAAGATTGAAAAAGTTCATACACTCAGAAAATAGTAGGAGAAAGAAAATGCTGTTAGGTAAGTAGAGCAAATTAATCCTCTACAAATTTATTTTCCAAAGGGAAAATAAAATGTCATCATAACTATAAAGGTTGACTCAGCCTTCCATCCTTCCGAGGTAGGTAAAATGAGGACCCAGACTGTTGGGCGCAATTAAGCTGACTTTGCAATAATGCCGCTTGGGGTGTGTTTGTGTGTGTGAAAGCCCTAATAAGCAGGCATATACATAGAATGAAGGCTACTGCTAAGCTTGTAAGCCGCCCTGAGTCTTCGGAGAAGGGCGGGATATAAATGGGATTAAAATAAAATAAAAATATGGATACTAAGTAGGCTGATTAAAGCACCAGGAGACAGGAACAGCACCAGGGAACAAGGACACTGGGAGATACAGCAACTCTTATAAAAGTAGTAACTCTTTTCAATATTAGTAGTAACTGTTATTCCAGGAACCTGCCTTTCTAATTCAACAAGCTATTCTTTTTGTTGCTCCACCCGTCAAGTCCCAAAAATCAAGGAGACACATAGAATTACTTCAGTTTCTTTTACTATATTGTTCCTCACCTATAGACAATATCCTGCCAAACTAAAGCAACTATTTGCACAAGTATAGATACACTCTGAGAATTATTAGGGAGGAGCCTCTTAACTCTCTTTCTCCCAACCAAACTATCTCAATTTCTCTGTTTTTTGCCCTCCTAAAAATCCAACTACATTGACACCATACCCACCTTCATTACTTCACAGTTCTTACCATATCAATACGATATTTATTTTAAATATGTGGCTATATAATCAATTATTCTGCTGCATTAATAACATGCGTGGTTTTAATTATCATATGGCTATATGAGAACTAGGTAAGTACAGTGGTTAAAAGCACTGGGTTAGAAACCACAAGGCCATGGATTTGCTTCTGCATTAGGTAAGCAAATTTGATGACTTTGGGGCAGTTTATTTTCTCTCTCAGCCTTAGGAAGAAGGCGGCAGTGGCAATCCAATTCTGAAAATACAGCCAGGAAAATTAAATAGACTTGTGCATATAGTCACCAGGAGTCAAAACTAATTTAAAAGCCAAATGAGACTTTTTTAAAAAAAGTGCTCACAAATCTATATAACAGGATTACATCCTTACCTACTATTTAGGTAACTAGGAAATAGTTTTCCTTCAACAGAAGAGTCAGATCCTCATTGCTCATGAATCCTCAGGAGAAATTTCTCCAATAGGTTTTTTTAAAAAACAACAACAACAACAACAACAAGTGTTTATTATACAGGTGACTTAAGATCACAGTTGGGACCAGGATTTCCATAGAAAGTAATTGTGTCGTAAGTCAAGTTGAAGCTGATTTTATGAGAATTTTATGGCGGCTTCTCCAATGAATGTTTCTTGCTAGAAATCATCAAAAAAGCCCCCAAATTACAGTCACATATCTGGGGACCATTGCAACCAGTCAAAATGTGACCTGGTTGCCAAGCGCCTATATTGTGATCACATGACAATGGGGGTGGTGCAATTGTCATCAATGCAAATACAGGTCATAAATAACTTTTTCCAAGGCTCTTGTAACAGTTGTTAAACAAATGGTTGTAAATTGAGGACTGCCTGTATAGGTTTTGGGGGGTCTCTAGGGCAAGGCTTGCTCTAATAAATCAGAGTAACAAAACAGCAGTGAGGGACAGCACAGAAACATTACTGAGGTCACTACTGATATGAGTGAAATAGGCTATCCATTCTTCCCTTTCACCTCTCTTAGAAAGTGCAAAGATGATTGAGTCTAAAATTAGCTAGCTGCCTTTATAGTTGAATCAAAGATCTTTTAAACTCCAGTACTGTAGTACACAGAATATCATATCAGTAATTTAATGGAAAGGGGCAAAACAAATATTGAGCTGAAAGTGCTGTATGAAAGAAAATCCAGGGTCACAAATGAAACCTGCATGCCAAGCATCACTGAGCAGCAGATGATCAATAATGACAGCAATTTGTCACATTTTTGCCCCCTAAAGTAATATACATAGTCCTCTGTATTGTTCCTGATATCAGTAAGCACATACTTTAAATCTAGATCTAAATCTGAAGACGTTACCTAACCAATAATAAAACATCTGAAGAAAACAACAGTGCTCAGAGAGTACCAAGGACGCCACGGTACTTTAAATGCAGTGTGTAACTGCAGGAGGAACGCGGTGGCTCGGGTGGTTAGGATACTGGGTTGACAATCAGCAAGTCTGCATTAGAGACCCGGGTGCTACTGTCTGTGACTGGGTGAGCTCCCGTCATTCGCTCCAGCTCCTGCCAACCCAGCAGTTTGAAAGCAGGTGACCACAAATAGATAGATGGGCACCACTTCGGTGGGCAACTTAACAGGGATATGAAAGTCCAACAACCAGGTGTGCCTCAGACAGTGGTGATGGCACTGGTTAATCCTTCATCCTGGAAGAGCCTCGGTACTTCTGACATGAGAGCAAGTGACTTTCTGAAGCCTCATTGTATGTTGAATATTATAGGAAATACTGCACTGAATATGGGCTCCAGATTCCAAGTATGCTTTCAAAAACAAGAAAGTATTACATTGATTAAAAGAAATAGAATAATTTCTTGTGACAGCACAGCAGATTATGGATTCCCTGAAGAGCGTTCTGATAGCTTGAGTTCAGCAATTTCAGAAGTGTGTGTGTGGGAGTGTGAGATGGGGTAATGCATAACTCAATTTACTTGAGAATTTTGCCAGAAGCTACTTTTCATGCTTGTGTCACATCTGTGTCAAGAAATAGCAGCTACCACATGGATTTCAATGCACACTTAGTTTTAGCCTCAGGTCTACACTCAGTGAATCAAATGCATGAGGGACATGAACCCGTTGAGATTTTACCAAGAAAAACTATAGTACCTTATTTCCAACTAGTGTTAAATAAGACAGTGAACACCTTTTTTTTGGCTATCCATGTGTTTTACTCATGTGTAGCATTACCCCCTCATAGGCCGCCAAAGCCCAGGCCCTCCCAGCCCAGCTCCCCTCTGTTGCGCTCTGAAGCTGCACTCTCAAGGTGTCAGTAAAGTGTCTTTTCCAGCAGAAGCTCATGCAAAGTGAGGAGGTGGCAGATTCTCATCATCAAAGGGGGGCTTTCAGGAACAAAGATGACGAGCCCCTAGCTCCGAGAGTCAATGCATGACAGTGTTTAACAGTCCCAGGCAGTCATAGCAGCAATAGTCAATGATTTCACAGCGACCATTTGGAAACAAGTGGGGTCAGGGAAACCCCGGCTCCAGGCAGGAACACAAATGAAGGTAGTCAGCATTCTGCAGTAGCAGCTCACCCCACAACGGCAACTCCCCACAATGTCTATAACTTGCACAAGTAACAATAATCAAAGTTCAGGTGGCCGCTAGTCTCCAAAGCAGTAACGACCAGCCTCTCCTCTTCTGTCGTTGCTCGCAGTCTCAGGTCTCGTTGGTGTCAAAACCCCTCCCCCCTTTCCTTTATTGTTAAAAACCGCAGCAACTTTCTCTCTCCTCACTCTCTCTCTTGCCTCCGCTTGAGATATCCCACCCCCTGCGAAAGAAAGCCGGAAATTCCACCTTCTCACTCTCTCTCTCTCACTCTCTCTTTTCCTCTCCTTCACAGAAAGGGATCACCTAAAACCTCAAATCACTCTTCGCCTTCACCTGGTCTCTCTCCAACAACAACAACAGCAGCCACCCCCACCCCCTTTCTTTTCTCCTTTTTCTTTCCTTCCGCCCGATCCACACCTGCTGCGTCCAAAACCGGCAGCAGCTGTCCGAGCTTCCCTCTCCCAGGGCAGGCTCCTGCAAAGCCTTTCAGCCAGCCGCGCTACACATGATACTACATTTAACAGAATGGAAGTATCAACAGTTGGAAATAATACAAAATCAAGGAAAAGAGAAGTAGTACAGCTGATCTCCATAACAATTACCAGCCTTCTATTCTAGGTGTATTTGTTTGTTGTACATATATGTCTACCTTGCCTTTTTTTTAAATTTAAAGGTGCATGTGCTGGAGATAAGTAGTTTCCACATGATTGTTTGAGGGTCTACAAAGGCAGAATCCCTCAATTTCAAGTCTCTCAAAAGCAATTAGAGAACATCAGATTCAAATCTGAAGCTCAGGTTTGCTAATGATCAGCAATGCGAACTCTGTAGACTTGATGGATTAGCAGCAAGCAATGCTATTTAATCTTCACATCCACACAACTTTGAAGCACAGTGTTACTCTCAATCTTAATTCAAGTTTTTGTGAAACTCCAAGGGTACAAGTAACATGACTTTTGGAAATGGATAATCTGTGTATGTGTTTTAATGGAAAAACACACACACATAAACAGCTGCATAAATGTCTTATGTTGGGGAAAATAATTCCATTAAATATAGTACCTTAATTTCTTCTGAATTTTGCAATTTCAGCTATTTATATTTCGCTTCTAATATTACCATCACAAGCAAATATTATTTAGATCGTGTTTGTTTTTTATCTTTCTGCATTTAGATTATTTTTTTTTACATGAATTTGCCCTGAGTTTTTAAGAAGCTCAATTATCCCAATGGCATTCTACAATTTTTTTTTTAAAAAAAGCATTTTGGATATTATTAATTTATCAACAAATTGCTACAGTAAGCATGGATTATTATTCTCTATCCATTTTATATTTACAACAAGCTGGAGATAAATCAGGTAGAGACAGGAACAGCTAGTTCATCCACTTCATGCTAACCATTTATGAATGAGCAGGGATTTGAATCTCTCCCTAATCCCATTTATTAGTTACTTACTTAATTATTTCAGGTATACTGCAAATAATATTTTGAATGTTTATACGGAAAACCATCTGGAGTAACTACATGTATGCCATCAGTTTTAATCTTGCTGGATAGGAAATTCTTTTTCCCCCGACTTACTGGAAATGAAGAAATTAAATAGTAGTGACTTTCCTAAGGTTGGTGTCAGCATGAAACTTATTAAAGTTATGCCAGAGTCCATTCTCTCAGCATTCAAAGTTTCAATCCAGCAGACTAGTTTCTGGTCCTCTGATAATAAGGCATATGAGAGCTAAGCATCCAATAATTTGCCCAAAACAGCTGACACTTTTCCATCAGAACAGACCACTCTGCCAGTACCAAAACTAAAGCAAAGCCAGTGAATGAAACAATGTGAATATACTTTCAACTTGCAAACATGTGGACCACAATTGATTCTCAGGATTATATTCTTTTGAGTGCCCGGATGTATGTGTTGTGTATATGTATTATTCACACACACAAACACACGTATGATTATTAAAGACTGTAATTTACAGAATAAAAACTAATACAAACTAGAAAAGAATAAAAAGAAATAATACAAGGTGCAGAAAATAAATAAAAAATAGAAAATAAAAAAATGAAAATATAATACAAAAGAAAAGAAATATATAAAGAAATGACTTCCTCCTTCATCAGAAGTAGAAACAATTTTAGTAACTTATCACCTCCTCTTAAAATGCAAACAATGATCTTTTTTTCCCCATATCCCATCTCTTTTGTTGTTGTTAGCTGCGAAGTCGTGTCCGACCCATCGCGACCCTATGGACAACGTTCCTCCAGGCCTTCCTGTCCTCTACCATCTTCTGGAGTCCATTTTTAAGCTCACGTCTACTGCTTCAGTGACTCCATCCAGCCACCTCATTCTCTGTTGTCCCCTTCTTCTCTTGCCCTCAACCTTTCCCAGCATTAGGCTCTTCTCCAATGAGTCCTTCCTTCTCATTAGGTGGCCAAAGTATTTGAGTTTTAGCTTCAGGATCTGGCCTTCTAAAGAGCAGTCAGGGTTGATCTCCTCTAGGACTCACCGGTTTGATCACCTTGCAGTCCAAGGGACTTGCAGGAGTCTTCTCCAGCACCATAGCTCAAAGGCCTCAATTCTTTGGCGCTCGGCCTTTCTTATGGTCCAACTTTCACTGCCATACATTGCAACGGGGAAGACCATAGCCTTGACTATATGCACTTTTATTGACAGGGTGATGTCTCTGCTTTTTAGTGTGCTGTCTAGATTTGTCATGGCTTTCCTCCCGAGGAGCAAGCATCTTTTAATTTCTTGGCTGCAGTGCCCATCTGCAATGATCTTGGAGCCCAGCAAAATAAAATCTGTCACTACCTCCATTTCTTCCCCATCTATTTGCCAGGAATTGAGAGGGCCGGATGCCATGATCTTGGTTTTCTTAATGTTGAGTTTCAACCCGACTTTTGCACTCTCCT
Organism: Vipera berus; assembly: GCF_964194415.1. Taxonomy (NCBI): domain Eukaryota; kingdom Metazoa; phylum Chordata; class Lepidosauria; order Squamata; family Viperidae; genus Vipera; species Vipera berus. Next base: position 156,403,383 of record NC_138202.1, on the reverse strand, counting down.
TCTTCACCTGCAACAAGAGGCTCTTCAGTTCTTCTTCACTTTCTGCCATTAGAGTGGTATCATCTGCATATCTTAGGTTGTTGATATTTCTTCCGGCAATCTTAATTCCAACTTTTCATTCATCTAGCCCTGCCTTTCTCATGATGTGCTCTGCATATAAGTTAAATAGACAGGGCGACAGTATACAGCCTTGCCGGACTCCTTTCCCAATTTTGAACCAACCGGTGGTTCTGTGTCCAGTTCTCACTGTTGCTTCTTGGCCCACATATAGGTTTCTCAAGAGACAAATAAGATGGTCTGGTATGCCCATCTCTTTAAGAACTTGCCACAGTTTGTTATGATCCACACAATCAAAGGCTTTAGCATAGTCAATGAAGCAGAAGTAGATGTTTTTCTTGAACTCCCTAGCTTTCTCCATGATCCAGCGTATGTTGGCCATTTGATCTCTAGTTCCTCTGCCTCTTTGAAATCCTTCCTGTACTTCTGGTAGTTCTCGATCCATATACTGCTGGAGTCTAGCTTGAAGGATTTTAAGCATAACTTTACTAACATGAGAAATGAGTGCAATGGTGTGATAGTTTGAACATTCTTTGGCACTGCCTTTCTTTGGAATTGGAATGTAAACTGATATTTTCCAATCCTGTGGCCACTGTTGAGTTTTCCAAATTTGCTGGCAAATTGAGTGTAGCACTTTTACTGCATCGTCTTTTAAGATTTTGAATAGCTCAGCTGGAATACTGTCACCTCCACTAGCTTTGTTGTTGCTCAGCTTTTCTAAGGCCCACTTCACTTCACATTCTAGGATGTCTGGCTCGAGGTCAGTGACCACCTCATTGGGATTATCAGGGATGTTAAGCTCATTCTTCTATAGTTCTTCTGTGTTATTTTGCCACCTCTTCTTAATCTCTTCTGCCTCTGTTCGGTCCCTGCCATTTTGGTCCTTTATCATGCCCATTTTTGCATGAAACGTTCCCTTCATCTCTCCAATTTTCTTGAAAAGATCTCTGGTCCTCCCTATTCTATTGTTTTCTTCTATTTCTTGCACTGTTCATTTAAGAAGGCATTCTTATCTCTTCTAGCTATTCTCTGGAATTCTGCATTCAATTGGGTGTATCTTTCTTTTTCTCCCTTGCCTTTCGCTTCCCTCCTTTCCTCAGCTATTTGCAAAGCTTCCTCAGACGGCCATTTTGCTTTCTTGCATTTCTTTTTCTTTGGGATGGTTTTGGATGCTACCTGTTGTACAATGTTTCGAACCTCTGTCCATAGTTCTTCAGGCACTCTGTCTATCAAATCTAATTCCTTAAATCTATTTGTCATCTCTACTGTATATTCAACAGGGATATGATTTAATTCATACCTGAGTGGCCTAGTGCTTTTCCCTACTTTCCTCAGTTTAAGCCTAATGAGAAGCTCATGGTCTGAGCCACAGTCAGCTCCTGTTCTTGTTTTTACTGACTGTATAGAGCTTCTCCATCTTTGGCTGCAGAGCACATAGTCAATCTGATTTCTGTGTTGACCGTCTGGTGATGTCCATGTGTAGAGCCATCTCTTGGGTTGTTGGAAAAGAGTGTTTTCTATGACCATCGTATTCTCTTGACAAAATTCTATCAACCTGTGCCCTGCTTCATTTTGTACTCCAAGGCCAAACTTGCCTGTTATTCCGGTTATCTTTTGGCTTCCTACTTTAGCATTCTGATCCCCCATGATGATAAGGACATCATTTTTTGGTGTTAGTTCTATAAGGTGCTGTAGGGCTTCTTAGAACTGGTCAATTTCATCCTCTTCAGTGCTGGTGGTTGGGGCATAGACTTGGACTACTGTGATATTGAATGGTTTGCCTTGGATTCGAACTGAGATCATTCTGTCATTTTGAGGATTGTATCCCAGTATTGCTTTTCCTACTCTTTCATTGACTATGAAGGCTACTCCATTTCTTCTGAGGGATTCTTGCCAGCAGTAGTATACCTGATGGTCATCTGAATTAAATTCACCCATTCCTGTCCATTTTAGTTCGCTGATTCCTAAGATGTCAATGTTCAGTCTTGTCATCTCTTGTTTGACCACGTCCAGCTTTCCTTGATTCATGGATCTTACATTCCAGGTTCCTATGGAGAAAAAATCTTTACAGCATTGGACTTTCCTTTCACCACCAGACACATCCACAGCTGAGCGTCCTTTTGGTTTTGGCCCAGTCGCTTCATTCTTTCTGGCGCTACTAGTACTAGCCCTCTGCTCTTCCCCAGTAGCATATTGGATGCCTTCCAACCTGAGGGGCTCCTCTTCCAGCGTCGTATCATTTTGCCTTTTGGTATTGTCCATAGGGTTTTCATGGCAAAGATACTGGAGTGGGTTGCCATTTCCTTCTCCAGTGGATCACGTTTTGTCAGAACTCTCTGCTATGACCTGTCCATCTTGGGTGGCCCTGCACGGCATAGCTCATAGCTTCACTGAATTATGCAAGCCCCTTCGCCACGACAAGGCAGTAATCCATGAAGGGGATCCCATCTCTTAGCTATAAACTAATCCCTGAAGCTTCATCATTTCAGTCCTGAATTTAGCAAAATCCATTAAGTTTACCAGAGATAGCAACATAACTATTTTAACCTTGATCAAATAAACCAACTTTACATTTACTTCTAAAAGTCTTGATCTTTAGACACTTAAAATAATGTTTAACAACTTGATTTCTTTTCATTTTTTGTCACTTTTCATAAAATTCTTCAAAGCTTTAACAAGTTTCTTTTGTAAATACAATGTAGAAAAATTATCCAAGTCACTCTTGGTTTATTATTTATATATCCCTTTTAATTATTAAGACATCAATCAGTTTCTTTTATATGTCCAATCTAACACCTATTTTTCATGTAATTCTTGTAACCTGTCATTTTTTAATCCACTTTCAGATCTGTCTCAATCATGTTAGGTAAAAAATTTTCCTCTTCCATAAGATCTTTTGAACACAATCTATCTATAGAGGCAGACACACTTGGAATTAACTTCTGCTTCCAATGTTAAAAAATATCCTTCCATATGTTCAATGTTAAAATATTTTGCTTCATTCTGTAAGTTGAGGCTGACTGTTCTTCTCCTTTAATTGTAGTCTGTTTCCTTCTATTTCCTTCTAGTGTCCAATTTTTAAAGGCTTATCTTTAAAAGGTAAGTTAAAAAGCCCTTTATCCAATGGACAACATCCCATGAATTATGCCATTTAATTGGATTTTCAAATATATCATGAAATAGCATTCAGCTTCCCCACAACAAGTTGCCAAAACCAAAAAAAAAATTAATCTTAACAGAAATCTGTGCTGGTCTCATATATATAACCCCTTTTAATAATAATAATGAGTTGTATTGCTTAAAAGCCACAACTGTATCTTAGTCCTTAGGGCTGACATAAAAGAAAGCATTCACATAGAAAACAAGACTTATCTTTGCAGTCTTAATAGAACAAAACAATATAGAAGGAACTATAAATAAAACATGCAGCTTGACACTGTGTGTGCATATGTATTTTATATGTTAGACTTACAGGTAGTCAGTGCTTTTTTTGTAAAAGAAAAAGGTGCCGGACTCACACATGTCATACAACTCGCCTTGCCTACCCTACGAGGTTCCATCCAAAAAAGGTGCTGGAACTCCGTCCTGAGTGTTCTATGACAAAAAATGCCCTGCAGGTAGTCCTCAACTTATATCAGCATCTGAGTGACTATTCAAAGTTACAACCCTAACTCTAACCCTAACTTTATAAAAGTTGAAAGAAAGCTTGTTGCATTCTGGCAATTAAAATACGACCAATGGTTGGCAACAAATACTTTATCAAAACATAGTTAGAGAAAATGGCAGATTAACATGTCATTCTTTTTGTACCCCTATGCAACTCCAAGTCATGAGTTGACATACCTTCTTCTCTGACAGGCTATGATATATGATTTGCTTACAAATGACTAGAATGGTATGGAGCCATAAGAGGACAAGGCATCTGAGAAAAAAGTAGAAATAATGCCTTTTTATCAATAGACTCCTTGAATTTGATCTTACCCATTATAATCCCAATTCCATTAAGACCAGGAGATTATTTTTCATAATCATGTCAACCATGTCAACTTTTGAGGAATGAAAAATAAAACTCAACACACAATAAATTTAAAATTAAGGTAAAGGTAAAGGTTCCCCCGCACATGAGTGCTAGTCGTTTCCAACTGTAGGAGCTGGTGCTCATCTCCGTTTCAAAGCCGAAGAGCCAGCGCTTGTCCGAGGACGTCTCCGTGGTCATGTGGCCGGCATGACTAGATGCCAAAGGCACACGGAATGGTGTTACCTTCCCACCGTAGTGATCCCTATTTTTCTACTTGCATTTTTACGTGCTTTCGAACTGCTAGGTTGGCAAAAGCTGGGACGAGTAACAGGCGCTCACTGTTACGCGGCACTTGGGATTCGACCCGCCAAACTGCCAACCTTCTGATCGACAAGCTCAGCGTCCTAACCCACTGAGCCACCGTGTCCCTCAAAATTTAAATTTAAAATTTAAAATTACATTTATGTAATTTGGTGAATCAAATATGGGGGCCAAAATCAGGAATTACAGAAGGTTAACTGATAATAGTTATGAGTTATCAGTACTTAGAGGGGAGGCCACTAGAGCTGCAGAGTGCATTGGAAAAATCAAAAAAGCATTTGGAAAAGTGACAACAGAACTAGGTTTTTCTCTCAGAACTGATCCCAGAACTGATGCCTTTGCTGAGATGGAGAAAGGCAGAGATAAAATTGGCAATGAACACAAAAACTGTTAGCAAATAAAAGAGGAAATAACTGCCATCTCAGCTCTGAGAAATATGGAAACATGAGAAAGTGACTCAAAATAACCCAACCTTGATTCTATATGATATAAGAATTCCCAGAGGGAAACACTGGAAAGGTTTCAAGTTCCTGTTAATATACTCTACAACAATAAAGTGTACTTTCAATCGTTTTTGTCTGTTACCTGATCTGGCTTTACCTCAAATGCTGACAATCAGGACAGAGAATTTTTTGGTGAAGGTTAAGGTATTACAGCAAATTTCTCTCTGCAAAGGTCAGGATCAGATTAGTTTGATCCACTGCCCCACGAGACTAATGGATCCGATTGGATTCGATTCCAGTTGCTTTGGGAGATGTTTGTTGAAACTGACCAACCACCCTATCAATCATCTGGTTAAAATGTGGAATAATTTTTCTGGGTCCAAAAATTTTTGGTTCAGGAAAGAACAAGGTATTTTCTAGATGTCCCCTGCCTTGTGTCAAGCCTGTAGCACACCACAGAATGTGGAATAATTGCAGAAGACAAGGTGTGAGAACAGATGGTTTAAGTTACTGTGGTACAAGACTAAAGATGAGTCAGTTAGTACAGGGGTTAGGCATCATAAAGTTTTTATTACTGCAGTCAGAAAATAAAATAAACCTTAAGCCTTCCATCTGTGTCAGAGGATAATTGGCCAGTGGGATTCATTAGAACTATTAGATGACCACTGAGAGACCTTGACCAGTGCTTTCGACCACCTGAGCTCCACTATAAGCAAGTTCTATGCTTCTTTGCCAACAAAATGGTGTGGATTTGCACTGAATTTGATACCACTTTGAATATTATTAAGATATTCAATGTACTACCTCATAATCTCTGAGCCAGTTTATTTATTTAATGAATTTATATTTCTACTTGTCAACTCGACTTATCCACCAAAACAATTTCAATCCACAAAATAAAAATGGCATAAAAAAGAAACAATAATAGCGACGGAGGCCCCTAAAAAAAAAATCTTGCAATAATCTTGCAACAGATGGCTTGCCTCTCAAGAAAGTAGAGATAAGGTCCTTAGTTTGCTTCATGCCCTTATTTGCTTGTTACACCCTGCCATGGCTTGACTTACAAGGACCTCAGAAGACTGTGTAGCTAATCAACACCTTGCTGGAGCAGGCAGAGTTTCTTTGGAAGCAGCCAACTGGAACAACGTTTGGTCAATATCCAATATTTCACATTTAGCCAAGCTGGTGGAGAAGGCAGTAGTGCTGCAGCTCCAGGAGGTCTTGGATGCTTTTCAATTTGAAGTCATACCTGGACTTGGCACAGAGATTGCCTTGAGTCACTCTGATGGATGATCCCTACCAGAAGAAAAACTAAAGGGATATGACTCTGTTTTTAATTCTAGAATTATCAGCAACTTTTGATGTTGTTAAGCACAGTATCTCTCTAAAGTGGGAAAGTGCACTTTGTAGTAGTTTCATTCTTATCTGTTGGGTATGATCAGAATGTAATAATATTGCTCAGCTCCTTAAGAGGGTGCTCTGTCTTGTCTCTTATGTTATTTAAGGTCTACATCAAGCCTCTGTAGGATCATCCATATATTTTGAGCTAATTGGATCTGCATAGCAGATGATACTCAGATGTACTTCTCACTTTCAATGGATTCAGGTTTAGATTCTCCACATTTTCCCCAACAGTGGACTGGATGAAGAGAACAGGTTAAAGATCCTTATGGACAAGGCAGAGTTGTGGCTGATTCTAGACTATGATTGGATTAGATCTGGACTGGATTCCAGAATTCAATGAACATGCCTACTTTGGATGAGGATTCAGTCCCCTGTATCAAGAAGTTTGCAGACTGGGGGACCTCCATAAACTGGCATTAGTGGTGGACAACCATATAGCAATAGTGGGACTTTAGTCATACCCTCATTGTGGCACATGTGCTCATATCATGGATTACTGTAGTGGCTTTTAGTAGGGTGGCCACTGAAGATGGTTCAGAAATTGCAGTTACTCATGGCCCTCTACAAAGTGCTCCATCATCTCCATGAAAAACCAGTTGCTTTCTGAGCCCCATTCAGAAAGCACTCACTGTGTGTGAAAACCCTTGCATGGCTCCCATGCTAATCATACAAACCTACTCTTGTATAATCTACCTCACAATCTTCTGGTGTCCCATTATAAATATGTCCAACAGCAACAGCATATTTGGCTTTTTCATAGCAGGAATCAATTGCTATTGGAGTTGAGGTAGACCTTTTTCATATTATAGTGTAGGTTAAAAACTGTTCTTTTATCCAAGCCTTTTAGAGTTTTAATGTGGTTGAGCCTTTAAAGCTTTTAATATTTAAATTTAGAATTGTGTATATGTCATACATGTATGTTTGCAAGCTGCCTTGAGTCATTGGGATTGGTAGTATGCACATTTGTTAATAAATGAATAATTTAAACCAGTTATAATTTAAGCCAGTGCTAAAAACTGCATGAATTTGTTCATATAGGTTATTGGAAAAGAAGCTTGCTCATAGGCAATGAGACTCAAAGCACAAATTAGTTACAGAATTTTGTCAGCATTGCTAGCACAACTAATTGTTGTGGGCACTTGTTGGTGCTTTGATTCTGGATAGGGGAGAACTACATTTAAAAAGGGAGGCAGAGAGGGAAATATCTGACTACCCCATAACAGCAAAATCAGCTAGCTTACATTAGACTACCATTGTAAGAAACAATTTTTAATACATGTATCAAGAAAGGGCAAATAAGGGAGAGTCACACAACGACTTAAAAACATTCTCTAATGCTATTATTAATATCCCTATCATGTTTAAGGGACATTATTTTTTTAATATCAATAAGATTTTATTTTTCTCATAAATGAGAGAACAAGTCAACCTCTACACTTTAGGAAAGTATTGTTGTTTGTTTGAAACACAAAGTATGACTGGGGAAAAAAATCCCTTGCCTAAAACAGGGTGGGCGCTAAATTAGTTTATTTCCCATATCAACACATTGCACTCTTATGGTGCTGTGGGCCTGACACACTGCTCATCTGCACAAGACTTGTTTTGACAGTGATCAGCAGCAGGAACCCCATTCCGGGATCGATATATCTTCAGGCTGCATCCATTCTCTGGCTGCTGAGGCAAAAAAAAAAAACCTCCTGAGAAGTACTCTTCAACCTATTGAAAGTTGCAATACTCTTTCTGCTACGTTTAGAGAGATCAGGAAATTATTTGTAGCCCAGCATCAATAAAACATATTTAATTAAACCCTAGTGTAAAGATTGAATTGAGACTTATTGGGGATGATCTCTTTAACTCAGTCCTGGTTTCTCTGCTGAAGCATGTCCAATTCTTATCAATGAAACTGGGCATTAAATCTACAGGGCCACCAAAATGTTTCACTGAATTATTACAGCTAAAAAGAATTACTCTCTCTAAATAGGAAAGAGGTGGTCTAAAGCGAAGATAGCTACCACAAAACCAGAGGGCTTCTATGCACCATGCCCAGAATTTAGAAGCATTCTGACATGAAACATCACATTTCTCCATTTGGGTTTCACCTGAATTTCCTTTTTAGGACAGAGTCTACTTCTGCCTTTAAAGTATGTAGCTACCTATTTTGGTCATGTGTTTCACTTGAAAGCAATACCTCTACCTCTGCTTTAATCCATCCACAGGGCCTGCCAGGAAGATGTGACAGGTGGCTATTTAAAGGAGGGCCTTTCCAATCTAGTGTCTCAATTGGCAAGACTCACCCAGCATGTATGCTGTGAATTCTTCAGCCAAGGTGAGAACTTCTCCTTCACTCAAAAGAAAATGACTGCTTTTTAATATTATTCTTGAACTATGGCTGCCCTATCTGGGTTATTTTGTTTTGGTTGACTCTGTGACTACTTTAAATTCCATGTTAGATTTTTTTTTAGTTCTATTTTTTATATTTCAAGGTTTGGATCCAGTCTTTTTATTCTACCAGTGGGAATGTTCTCGAGAAGACTTCCACTCAGAATGTTCATATTTAGTAGACTTATAGACATAAAATAGCCTTCCATGCTATTCAAAAATATCCTTTTTAAGGTAGTAGAGCAACACCCTATAAGAAAGCAGTGGCAAACTGGGTAACGTATTGTTACCCAAAATCAAACAAACCCTATACGGCCATCTCTATGAAGATACCAGAAGCTCATGAAAGCTTATATCTTTTAATAAAATTTATTAATGGGAAAAGATATACCAGACTCCTGGTTTTGGCTGTCATAGACTAATACAGCTCTCCTACAATCTCATTGTTATGCCTTGCACAGAAATACTACTTAATAGTGTTTGCCCTCTGAGCAAGGCTACAGAAAACTCCCTTTTTAGCTCAGCAACAGAAGCCATGCATTCATCCCAAGATGCTAGAGATAGTAATCTACTCTGGAAATGTTTTAAAATTGTTGGTCTTTGTGTCTTTGGGGTTAGCAGAAACTCCTATTCTTTCCAGTAATATTCCCATTGACAAGGTTATCCCGCTAGAGGTTCTCTTCTTTAAAGCACAGGTTTACATTTTTAGTATCATCCATCACTGTAGCCTGCATGCATAATCTCTATCACAGATTGCTTCAATAGAAACAAAAAATAAAGTTACTTGTAATAAAACAGAGGGTAACACTTGATTTGATGATATGATTTTCAGTGGGGTCCCTGTGGTATGCATAATGTTTAGTCCCATGCTGGGCATAAGAAGATCATTTAAAAAGCAACACAAAATATTTTTTAAATGCTTCATTTGAATACTCACATAATAAAATAATATAAAGCACAAACTGATGAATGAAATTGAAAATAATAGATAAGCTATCTGTCTATCAACTAAAAGAAAGGGCCAAATAGATCAGAATGAAGGTGATCGTTTTTTCTAGACTGGAGTGATGAAACCATGCAGGGAAACGAAAAGGTAGGTTTAACAATAAAGGAAAGACTGAAATGTTATGCCTGAAAGAATATGGTAAAATAATGTAACCTAGACAGCTATGATGTAATGATTCAAAGATATGAAAGTTGTATGTTACGCACCAATGAATGGTGATAAGGGAAGAACCAAAGAGGATTTAGAGAATATTCTGAATGAATGAGATCTAAGGACAAATTAATTTTGTTAGATGACATGAACGGATGTATTGGAACAAGATGAGAGAGTACAAAAAAGTAACAGGGCCATTCAGAGGCCCAAGAATGAATTCAAGTGGTGACTGTCTGGTGATCACTTCCTCAGCGGGAAAAAAGTCCGTTTGTTTTGAATGTATGATTTCAGGTTTCATATATGCACATGAAAACAACTGAATATAATCTGGAACAATTCCTCAGGGGCCACAGGAGACTGCAGAAAACAACAAAGGATCAGTTAAAATCCTTTAAACCCTCCGGTGAATATCCTATGTGTGAAGATTTGCTCATAGGAGATAAGGTTTCTACCAGCTTTAGAATTAAAAATTTTTTTTACAGTATTTACAGAATACATCCACAAACGTACAGAGCCTCATGATATATTCATTCTGGGATCCTTGTCAGGATTCAGTCCTGCTCCTATAAAATGTGAGATATTTCAAGACGTTTCACATATTCTAAAAAGCTGTTCTTGATTCTATCCAGGACTTGAGACATGTCACAGCTTTGCCCTCCATCCTGCCCCCCCCCCCCGCCTTTCTCTTCCATCCATCTTTTTGCAATGTGATATGGCATTTCTGAAGTATTGCCACTGTAGAATGCAAGAAAATTAATTCCATTTCTCAGTGGAGAAATCCATGATTCCATCGGCACATATCTCCAGCATTAAACTTAAATTGCTCCCTGGTATTGTTTTTAATAATTTATCTATTCTGCACCCCTGGAGGTGGAGAGGATTCACCTTTGGATTCATAGTTCTATTTTTATGTAAATAAAACCTGCTCACGTCGACACCCAAAGGCAGCGAACCATCTAGCTGTGGACTTTGATAGCTGAATGGCAAAACTGGAAGTGACCTTGTGCAGGATGACCTTGAAAGCACAGAAGTTGCTTTACTGGTGCTGCACTTTCAAACTAAAATAATTCAGTTGAGCGAAGCAGTGATTTTGACTATACCATGCCCTCCATCTTTTTCTTCTTCTTCTTTTTTACACTATCCGATAATTAAATGATAAAGTACATAAATCATTTTTCCAAACTTAACATTTGCCAGCTAGGTAGCGTTTGCATTTTTCATGTTCATCTCAAAGAAAAGAGCAAACAGAAAAGCTTTGCAAAGCTTCAAGAGAAATAAATGCAAACCACAGAGAGTTTTTACAATGAATTATAACCCCGAAGTTGTGGTTTAGATGTTCGCATTTGGGGGAATGTAAATCAGTTCTATGTCTTAATCATTGTTCTAAAGTGAGACATTTGACAGATATTTAGATGATGATTATTTATTTAAGGCTGTAATTACCTTGCAATAAGCATAATCTAATAGCCATACATATGTAAGAAAATAGCTTAACAGAAAAGTGTTTCAGATGTATTTATGTCACTTGCAAATTCACTATAATGAACATTACTGATAAATTATGTCTGATACATTATATCCCAAAGACGGGATGTACTTTTTCATATATTTTGGACTATATATCAGATTGTGTTTGCTTCACTGTTAACGCAGTAGGAGTTTTGGCTGGTATTTGAGCAGTTGCTGGACCTTAGGGTACAATAGCCTTTCAAAACAGAACATTTCCAGTATTTGTGCACTTTTCAGGAAATGGTTTACCAAAGAAAAACATCATTTTTTTTTCACAGCCAAGTGGCTGCTCTTACAACAAAGCCTCTGCAATCTTTGTAAAAAAATTCATGTGGTTCTCACATGATATGTGTGTCAGATGACAAAGGACAAGTGTATTCATAAAGAGTGAAATAATAATCACTTCTAAGTGAAAATGGGACATAGCAAGAGCCTTGCATTATATTCCAGAAGATCAGGATCGTGGTTTCTCCATTATGATTCAACAGTTCAACAACTATTATGATTCCTCCATTTTTACCTGTACAGATTGTTGCTGATACTGGTACTGAGCTTCTCCTTTTTCAAACTGGTTCTTCACACTTGCCAAGCCTCCAGCTATTCTGCATGCCCCTGATTCCTCCAGAGCCTGGTGGAGAAAAAAACAAAGTAAAGAAGTAAAAATAAGCCCTTAAAAACAGCAACAGGCTACTTTTGGTGTTTTTGTTTCTGCTTCATCCTTGAAGTCAGTGTTGATGACTGGTGAATGCCTGGACAAGTCCCTGCCATTTTCTTGGCAGGTTTTCAGAAATGGATTGTCATTGCCTCCTTCCTAGGGCTGAAGAGATTAACTGGCCCAAGCTTGTCCAGCTGGCTTTGTGCCTAAGGGAGGACTGGAACGCACAGTCTCCTGGTTTCTAACCTGATAGCTTAACCATCACACCAAATTGGCTTTCACTTAGGTATTATGATATTCCATAGCACTTCTGAGTTCAACTGGCTTTACTCCCAGGGAAAGTGGGTGTAGGTGGTCCTCATTTAACGACCAGTCATACAGTGATCATTTCAACTTATGATGAGTGGCAGTTATAATTGGTCTTTAAAATTCTGACTGGTGCATTGCCCTGTGGTTACATACAGTAACTGCAAACTGGATGTGTGGCCACTGGCCTGGATTTCCAACCATCACAACTGTCCCCTGGCCATGTGATCACAATCTGTAGCCTTCCCCGCCAGCTTCCCATAAGCAAAGTCAATGGGGAAGCCAGCAGAAGGTCAGAAGTGATCATCACGTGAGGCCATTGCTTAAGGAGCCGCAAGGTCCTCACTTAAACAATGGTAAACAGGGACTGCTGGAAGTGCCATTGCTGAGCGGCTCATTCACATAATATCACACATTACAACTGCGTTGCTTAGCATTGCAAATTCTGGACCTAATTACCACTATTCACCACGGCCTACCTTTACATGATTAGGTATTACTTAATTATAAATTTTATTTCTGCCTATTCTTACAAATTATAGTGTTTTGTTTTAAAGTTTGTGTTTTTTTCAAATGTCTATGGAGATTCTCAGTCATCCAGGTCACGGTTGTCCCAAAGTTGCTCTTGTTATGAGGCAACTGGACTTTTTTGTTTTCCCCCACCATCCAGTCAGAGCTGAAAAAACGTCTCGGACGAGAAGCAAAACGTCTTCAAAGAAAAACAAGAAAGTCCAGTTGCCTCAGGAAAAAAGCTCCTTTGGGTGGTTTTTTTTAAATATTTTCTGTTCCAAGAAACTACAGAAACATACTAAATACCAAAAGTATTTGAAAAGAAAAATGCAAAATATCCAGTGCCCAATGCTCTGAATATCTTTAAATTGGTTTTGCTTTATTTATAAAGTATATTTTGATATTCATTCATTCCCTTCCATTCTAATCCAGGCCTTAATAAGTGATACCAACCTTCTAAAACAAACCCATGAAAAGAATCTCAGCGAAATGCTTAAAATGTGAATGCCTAATGCATTATCCAGATTTAAGCGGAAGCTTACAGTGATATTATTATTACCACATTGATTTAAAAGATTACAGAAGCACTAACAATCAGTAGCCTTCAGTACCTTCTTAATCCAGAGTTTCTTCAGGACCATTAACTGCTTTATGCCATCAGGGGCTCAGAGACCAGGAAGAGATTCTACTGTTATACAACTGTGAATTAATCTCTTTTCAAAACCCACACAGGCCGTCTCAGGAGCCTCTTTTGTAATGTTGAGGATTAGTGCAACAATGCGGACAGCACTTTTGTGTTTTGGGGGGGAAAAACAACAACAACCCCAATTCATATGCTGGCATTGTGAACCACATGTGATTTAAAAGCCTAGGTCTGATAACAAATTAGAGACTGGGAATTAGGCGAGAACATTAAAAGCCTCCCCCTGGATCTTGTCTACCCTGGTCCACAATGCTATTTGCTTCTCGCAACTGCGGTGGGGACTAATCATAGTCTTCTCGACTGTTCCCATTTTCCTCTTCATCTTGCTTTGCTTCCTTCAACTTCGGTGGACCGCTGTTGTTTTTCAGAGTTTTAACAGGAGGGGGATAAAAGAGCGAGCCATCAGGTTTTATTTATTTACTATTTTTGCGTTTTCAAATAAGTGTTTGACTGCTAGTAGCTGCCTGGACTATTCCCTGTGGTTGTCTTGGCAAGATCGTTCAGAAGTGTTTGCCATTGCCTTTCTGGGGCTGGGAGAGAGGGACTGGCCCAAGTCATCCAGCTGGCTTTGTGCCGAAGGCAGGACTAGAACTCACCATCTCTGGGATTCTATAGCCTAATGTCTTAACCATACTGAGTCAGGTTCTGCCACACTAATAATTAGCCCCAAGTATTGCTTTCCCAGGGACGCGGTGGCTCAGTGGGTTAGGATGCTGAGCTTGTCGAACAGAAGGTCGGCAGTTTGGCGGGTCGAATCCCGAGTGCCGCGTAGCAGCACTGTTACTCGTCCCAGCTTCTGCCAACCTAGCAGTTCGAAAGCACGTAAAAATGCAAGTAGAAAAATAGGGACCACTCCGGTGGGAAGGCAACAGCGTTCCGTGCGCCTTTGGCGTCTAGTCATGCCAGCCACATGACCACGGAGACGTCCTCGGACAAGCACTGGCTCTTTGGCTTTGAAACGGAGATGAGCACCGGCCCCTAGAGTCGGAAACGACTAGCACGCATGTGCGGGGGAACCTTTACCTTTACCTTTACCTTATTGCTCTCCTAAATTTGCCTCTAGTTGTGCTTTGCCTCAATGTGGTCATGTTTCAATAAAATCTCACTGACCTCTTTCCTGTTATTGCCGTCGGACTGTCCTGGAGGGCTCAGCAGGAGTGAGGAAGGGGGAGCCGTCAGGCAAAAGGCACCCCTTCAGTCCTGCTTTTGTGCAGTGGTGGGATTCAAATATATGTGAACAACCAGTTCTCTGTGTGGATGCCGCTTCTGGAAGTCCATTCCGGGCCTGGGCAACAAAAAATTAGCTCTCGGTTCTGCTGAAGTGGTGCAAACCGGCTGAATCCCACCACTGCTTTTGTGTCTGCAGAGCAACCCTGGAGGAAATGTCTCTTTGGGATGTTTGTTTGGATGGGTTACTTAGATGGTGAGATGATTTTTAAGGGGCAAAATGGATCCCTGGAACCTTGCAAGAATTAAGCTTCTTCACTTCGGAAAAAGTTCTTAAAATTTTCAGCCACTTCCAAACAATATTTGGCTGTTATGGCTTTAACTTGATTTAAGAGCTCAATACCACCAATTTAATTAATATGAATGTAATGTATTTGTGTTCCCCTTCTGAAGATTAAATATTTTATGGCAATTTTGGGTGAGGGGAGAGTCCTCAGTTCTATTTTTAAGCTGTAGGCTCTGCTCCCCTGAGACTGAATTTAATCCCTGGCAGATAAAAAGCTGGACTGATGATTTGCTCTCGTTGCAGCCCTATTGATTTATCCATCCACACTTAAAGTTTCCTAAGTATTTATTTCCTACCAGTCCAGAAGTGGATTTGAGGCTCCTTCTGACGCTACACTGCTCAGTGGCATCAGAACTGCTGCTGCATTTGTCCTTTTCAAAGCCACTCAGACAATCAGGTGCATCACACACACACACACACACACACACACACACACACACACACACACCCAACGCCTTTGTATATCTGCCCATACTCTGTTGACTTCTGCAAAGTTTTAAGTGTGAAGAACCCTGTTACTTGGCTTTACCATTAGCTATTTAATCATTGCAGCTGCTGTTTGTACTTACTGTTTTTTTCTGGATGTTTTTATTGTTTAAATGATTTTATTTGTTTTAGAATTTTAGAATTGTAAGCTACCCAGAGTCACTTGGTTGAGTTGAATGACTATGGAAATTGAATAACTCAATATTTTCCCCCCTAATTTCCATATTTAGGACCAGCTATTCACAAGATCCCTGTCTGTCAACATTCAACTGCATTTATTGGCCCTTATCCACTACATTTCCAGTGTATAGGGGTTCACTTGGTCAAGTTGGGCAACAATAGAAAACAAACAAAGAAACAAACAAACAAATACATGCATACATACATACATACATACATACATACATGGTATATTTGGTGACCCAGTACTGTAAGGGACAAGACAAATGGGTGTACACATACAAATACATATATGATCGCACGATACCTTAATAGCGATAGAAAGGAAGCTGTTAAGTCATGATATGTTATATCCTCTAGCATGGCAGTGCCAAGTGGTGAGTACCAGGGCTTTTTTTGTCATAGAACGCCCAGAACGGAGTTCCGGCACCTTTTTTGGATGGAACCTTGTAGGGTAGGCAAGGCAGGTTGTATGACATGTGTGAGTTCCGGCACCTTTTTCTTTTACAAAAAAAGCACTGGGTGAGACCATACAGTTTCAGTTATAGAAAACTTACAGCTATTCCAGAATGCAGGGGTTTGAGAAGTTAAGGCATGTCTTACTCACTACACCCATGTATCTTCTCTATTTTAAGAGCTGCACTGGCTACCAATAAGCTACTTTCCAGTTACAATTCAAAATGTTAGTTCTCAAGATCTAGACAACTCCAGAGCCTCCTTTCCTAAATTACATCTGTCTGTTCAGTAAGATTAAAATGGGTGGGTTTGTTCCAAGTACCTGCTCTCAGACACCACAAAAATCTGTGATTTTTTCCCCAGTTATAGCACCCCTTTTTGTGGGTGCTATAGCTTGTGTCAGACATTGAAATAGCCTCTTCCCTCCTGTCCTTTAAAAAATCCACTAGGCTTGGGAATGTTATGAGGGTGAGGAATGGTGTTCAGATTTTGGACTAGATTGAGTAATTTCCCCTTTTTTCTTTCTTATGGATTTGCTGGAGTGTTAGTGTTTGTTTTGTAATTGAGAGCCAGTGCGGTGTAGTGGTTAAGGCAGCAGGCTACAATCAGGGAGGTGGTGAGTTCTACTTCTGCCTTAGGGCTTAAGTCAGTTGGGTGATCTTGAGTCAGTCCCTCTCTCTCAGCCCTAGGAAGGAGGCAATGTCAAACCACTCTGGAAATCTTGCCAGGAAAACTGCAGGGCTTGTCCAAGACTTGAAGACACATGCACACACACAAAAATTAATTGTTTTAATCTAAATTATGAAGAATGAAAATGATATGCTTCTCAGAGCTGGCTCCCTTTGAAGTGGCTCACAAGTCTTCTAAAATAACATAAATAAATGTAATAGAAATAGAAACTGCTTGCTATAACTCTGCTAGTTAAAAATGTCTCACACAGCAGCTGTAAATTGCAAGAGGAGCCATTCTTCATCAGTCTAAAGTGGCCCTGCTCTAAATGCAGCAGCTGCTTAGGGCAGGAAGTTGGAACTGTGACATGTTTAGGAAAAAAACAAAACATGCAGCCCTCTTTAAGGAGAGTCCCTCTATGGCAGAGGTCCCCAACCCCCAGTCCATGGACCAGTACTGTGCCACGGCATGTCCGCACAAACAAAGCCCCATCCACGGGATGCAGGCAGCACACAAAACCATGCACTCTCTGGTCTGTGGAAAAACCTCTCTCCACGAAACCGGTACCTGGTGCCCAAAAGGTTGGAGACCTCTTCTCTATGGAGTAACCATCTGTTTTTACTCTAAACTGGAATGTTCCAGGAAATGGTTGGCTGGTTATGACAAGGGGGGTCACTTTCCCATCAAAAGGAATAGCATAGCTTTATTGTAACAGGAGTGGGACGCGGTGGCTCACTGGGTTAGGACGCTGAGCTTGTCGATCAGAAGGTCGGCAGTTTGGTGGGTCGAATCCCGAGTGCCACATAGCAGAGTGAGCGCCTGTTACTCATCCCAGCTTCTGCCAACCTAGCAGTTCGAAAGCACGTAAAAATGCAAGTAGAAAAATAGGGACCACTACGGTGGGAAGGTAACAGCGTTTCGTGCGCCTTTGGCATCTAGTCATGCTGGCCACATGACCACGGAGACGTCCTCGGACAAGCTCTGGCTCTTCGGCTTTGAAACGGAGATGAGCACCAGCCCCTAGAGTCGTAAACGACTAGCACGCATGTGAGGGGGAACCTTTACCTTTACCTTTACCTATTGTAACAGGAACAGAACTGGCCGAGCGACAGGTAATGGCCGGTACTTATACACTTAAGTCCTCAGGTGTTCATCCAATTACCTGCCTGGAATCTCCCACCCAAATATGAAAGTTTCTGCCGAAACGGTTGGGACTAACCGTCAGGGTCCCCTGAGGGCTAGCCTCAGCTTGGCAGGAAATGCCCGCTTAGCTTCTCCACAATAGGTGGCGGTCAATGGCTTGCATTTTTACAGTACAGTACATAACAGGAATTATCTGAGTTAAGGCAGAAAAAGGTGCAAGGAGAAAACAGCCGGCCAAAAGATCATAAAAAATGGATGGCTGAGTTTAAAAACGTAGGTATGAAATTATGCGGAAAGATGCAGAGATCATAAAGCCATATTTTTGACTTCACATAACTAAGTCTGCCATTTCACAACTGACTGGTGTTCAAGTTGCACTGAATTCAACATTTGTCTGGAATTGTGTTACCGAGCATGCATGCTCAGCTTGGGATGCACTCCACACAAAAGAGTGCTATTTCTGAAGAAAAGCAAGTGATGAGAAAATGCTTTCCCTGCTGAGCAATTTTCTTCTCCAAACATTGATACAACAGTCAAAATTGGGTGAACTGGAATAAAAAAATAACCCCCACCATTTGCTTCTCCAACCAAAACAGCTCCTCCTAAACTGCATTGCACGTAAATAGAGTTTGCATGTAAATAAATACAGTTCTTTTGTTTCATGTACACCATTGTTCATGTAGGGTGGATGAATGCGTATTTCACTCCTCCAATGCCAGTGTGAAAGACCTGTGCATTTGCTGCTAGCATTCTTGTATCGTAAAGCTGTGAAAAACAGATAAACACACATATTGCAAATATTCCACTGTTCTTGTTAGCTTCTGGGGGGAAAAAACCAAGGGAATATATCTGCAGAATCAATTGAAGGATTTTGTGGAATACGTTTTGGGCAAGTATGAGTTCACATAGGGACTTTGGAGCTCTGGATTTGCTAAATTATCTCACAAAATAGCCTCAAAAATAAATTTCAGAAAACAAGTTCTAGAAAAAAAGAAGAAACATGCTTTCCCACAACTCTTTTCCCTCAAAAATCCTATGCCTGGATTTCAGGAAGGAAACAAATCCGATCTGTGTTGTGGAGATCCGAATAGGTGAACTGACTGGTGTTCTTGTGCCTCATCTCTGTCCAACTATTTCTTCAGTGTAGCATGAAATCAAATTGAGAGGTGGGCTGAGGTCCACCGAAATATGACTTCATTACAGGCTACATTTCTGCCACTGGGTTAGCAGGAGCCTTTAGGGACACTTTGGACATAGCATCCAGCCTGACCGATGCTACTCCCAGATGTGTTGTTGGAGAACTCAAAATTAATGTTGAGGCTCTCCTAGTGGAAAAGTTGGCAATTTACACTTTTATAACAAATCTCTCTGTGTATATGGGCCTATGCATAAGATAAAGCATGTCCTTCATTTAGTTTTTAGTTTTATCATATGGAGTGATGTTAGCCTGGGTCTTTTGCTTTGCACTTTGGAATTGCTTTGAGGATAAATTCACTCACCTGCTTATCACTTTGGAATTTTGCCTTTGGAATTTTAGATGAGGTAGTCCATTGAAATAGTGGACTACCTCATCTACAAATAAAGCATCCTTTTCATCTTTTGAGACCATGGAAAAGACCCTTTTAATTTATCAGTTTACTTCAAGCCCAACAAGCACAACGTGGCCTATTCAAATTAGCCTTAATGAATTGATTAGATCAGGGGTGACAAACTGCTGGCCTGTGGGATGGGTGCATCATGTGGAGGCCATGCCCACCCCAGCTCTGGCAATGCGAAAAAAGTTGCAATATATCACAACACATCACGTGATGCGGTGAGTTTGACAGATAGAGCCGACAATTTATGAAAGACATCCTTAGTTATGGAAGCTGCTGGCTTTAAAGAAGACATGGCTTCGCATACTTCCAATGAAACTCTCTAGAGCAGGCATGTCAAACTCGCAATGTCACGTGATGTCACATGACGTATCGTGACTTTTTCCCCATTGCCAGCAATGAGGTGGGTGCGGTTTCATCATGATGCATCTGGCCTGTGGGCCGGCAGTTTGACATGCCTGCTCTAGAGCAACTGTCACTTGCAAAAGATCAAGACCACATGTGAACTTCCAATTAAGCTGATTTATTACTAATCATACCTATGCACAGCCACTGAACTACTACTCAAGTAATGGTTAGCACACTAACTTGGTGCTAGATAAGAACCAAAGAAATTCAAGAGGGGTTGGATTTAGTCCATTTGTGGCTATGTAGAGATTCTAAGGGGACGTGGTGGCTCAGTGGGTTAGGACGCTGAGCTTGTCGATCAGAAGGCCGGCAGTTTGGTGGGTCGAATCCCGAGTGCCACGTAACAGAGTGAGCGCCTGTTACTCGTCCCAGCTTCTGCCAACCTAGCAGTTCGAAAGCATGTAAAAAATGCAAGTAGAAAAATATGGACCACTACGGTGGGAAGGTAACAGCGTTCCGTGCGCCTTTGGCGTCTAGTCATGCCGGCCACATGACCACGGAGACGTCCTCGGACAAGAGCTGGCTCTTCGGCTTTGAAACGGAAATGAGCACCGGCCCCTAGAGTTGGAAACGAGTAGCACGCATGTGCGGGGGAACATTTACCTTTACCTTAGAGATTCTAAGCTGATTCCTATTTTGACTCTGCCCCCAGGTTCTGTCACTCCTTCTCCTACAGAAACTCACTAATACCCAGGAATGAATATCTTTTCTTTGTCTTCTTGAGCAAGTGATTGAGAAGATGGTGTCTGGAACTGCAGACATTAATGGAGAACACTGATTATCTCAACTCAGAGTCTGGATCTGGGTTGAGGTTCAGGTTAGAACAAATTGACCTGTGCCACCCGAACAGTTGTCCTGCAAGATAGAGACGGAAGGGATATGACTATGGAGCCTGACTGATTTCTCAGTGGCTTGATCCTATGGACATTGCATTTAGACTGGCTCTATTCTAAATTCCAGAGACTTTTAGTGGCGCAATATTGGAAGAAGGAAGAAGTGCCGACTATAGAAGAATGGACTTTAAAAGTTTCCAACTTGGCGGAAATGGCAAAGATTTCAGCGTACTTCAAAGACCAGTCGCAACAGAGATATATTGTGGAGTGGAGAAGATGGATTGATTACATCCAAAATAAATATGGGACTAAAAGGTTTCACCCAGCATTTGAATAAGTATTGGATTTATGTGATATATAAATTACTTGTAGTTATTTTAATAAGAGTTAAAGTGCGATAGAATTTAATATTTTATTGTTGTTTGCATATGGTAGATTATGATTGTATTTTATACCCTGTATTTTGCTCTGGGAAGTCGGGGAGGGGGGAGGGGGAGGGGAGGGAAGGGTTGGGGAGGTTTGGGGAGAGGGGAGGGGGTTGGGAGGGGTTTTGTTTTTTAAAAAATGTACTGTAAAACTTTTCAATAAAAAAATAAATAAATTCCAGGAATGGTTTTATAGAATAGTATTAAGTAACTGTATCTCTGCATAAGGTATTGCTAAGTCAGTGCTAACATATTTATGAAGTCACTGGAATGGTTTATCTATAATATTTAAACCAGGAGAGAGAAAACACAGTCTAAATTAGTACCCAGAATCAGAAATGTAGTAGATGAGGGCCAATGAATGCAATTTTAATGTTGACAAGACAGGGTTCCAAATATGGGAACTGGAAAATCTGTCTGTTCTAAATAGACTTGCACTCTAAAAAAATGCCTATGTAATTTTAGGGCAATCCTAAAATCATTGTCGTTGTATACCTCTGAGTCCACTATGTTCAGAAATGGCAGTTGCCATTTTCAGTTCCTCTAACACCAGTGGTGGGATTCAGCCAGTTCGCACCACTTTGGCAGAACTGGTAGCTAATTTTTTGTTGCCCAGGCCCAGAACAGACTTCCAGAAGCGGCATCCACACAGAGAACTGGTTGTTCACATATTTGAATCCCACCATTGTCTAACACCTATAGTATGTCCTTTTCTGGACAGGTACAGGCTAGTTACAGCAGCCCATATTTTGATAATCTTACCGTTATAGTCTTACAATGTATGCTATCTTATCTTACAGTTTGGAAACAGACTACCTGAGCAATTTGGTGCATTGTTAAAATCCTCCTATTACATTCAAGGTTTATGCTGTTCATACCATGACTGAATGACAGAATGAGACATTTCAGACATTTGCAGATGGTTTTTGAAATGCTCATACTGCTGAAGTTGACACGGTACTTTCAAATACATCATTAAGTGCCTATTGAAGATCACTTACTTCCTCTGTATAACAATAAGAAGCTATGTATAGATTGTTTTGTTCCTTTCCTTCTTCTGCCCCATCCCATTGGTTTAATTGAATATGCTTTATGCACTGTCTAAATCTATTAAGTTTTATTATTCAGCCTTAATGATCTTGTTTTTTTAATAGTTTCAAGATGAGACCGTAAGGTAAACTGTATCATGATACACTATATACATAACCATATAAATTATATTAGCTGCCTTTGTTTAAAGTATATAAGGATGTATTACCTAAAAGAGGCCTAAGCAGGCATGTATATAATTTTAGCATTAAAAACAAAACAAAATATAATTATATAATATAAAACAATATAAATATTTTTCATACTTTTGATTCCAAGATTCATTATATACATACATACATTCATACATACATACATATCCCCAATAAATAGCCTTCTAGCCTCCACTTTAATATTTCTCATGAAGCCAAGCGCACCTCTTTGTAATTTGTTCCATTCCCAAGAGTTTTGTTAGAAAACCTTTTTTAACATTCAATTGGAATATATCTGCTTTTAACTGGCATCCCTTATTCCATGTCCTGCATGCCAGAACTCCTCTTGACTTTCTATATGATACCCTTTCACTCATTTGAAAAGTGGTATCAAAACCCCTTCAGTCACCTTTTTTCAGGGGTAAACAAGCTCTTTCAGTCTGTTTTCAAAGGACTATGATTCTAGTTCCTTGATAATCCTTGCCTTTCTCTGAACCTACGGCAGTTTCTTTAAACCTGCTTATAGAAAAATATCCATCACTTAACATAGTACCTGGGTTGGGATCTGATCAATGAACAATAAATAGAACAATTACTTCTCATGATTTACAAGTACAATTTTGCTGAAGCAATTTAAAGTCGCATTTCTCTCAAGTTGCCACACCATGCTGCTTATTCAGAACACACACAACTACTGTCTCAGACCTTTCTATTAGTACCACTGTAAATTGAACCAAATTTGATTTTAATGCCTTACCAAAAGGAAATTTCCCTAGTAATAATGGGACTGTTGACTTTGAGTTTATATATTTATCTGGGCAGTTACAGTGGTATTTTCTTTCTTTCTTTCTTTCTTTCTTTCTTTCTTTCTTTCTTTCTTTCTTTCTTTCTTTCTTTCTCCTTCCTTCCTTCCTTCCTTCCTTCCTTCCTTCCTTCCTTCCTTCCTTTCTTTCTTTCTTTCTTTCTTTCTTTCTTTCTTTCTTTCTTTCTTTCTTTCTTTCTTTCTTTCTTTCTTTCTTCTTTTTCTTTTTCTCCTTTCTTCTTTCTTTCTTTTTTCCTTTCTGTCTTTCTTTCTTTCTTTGCCATCCCCAGTGGGAGCTGATATATATAGGAATGAAATTTTCTTGAAGCATCCAAGTCATTTTGAGATTCCAGCACATATATCTGAGGAGCAACAAGGCATAGCCTAGCAAAATAGCCTTATTTTTCGAAGGAACCCAAGACACAAAAGCTATGCCTGAAGATCTATGTTTTGGCACAGCCAGTTATATTATCAAGCCACCATTTCATGCATGCCTAGCACAAGGCAGTGAAATCACAATGATTTGTAGTGGGCCATTTTTATCTGACACTCTTTAAACTCTTTGTTGGATGTTACTTATATAATTGGCTCCTAGAAAATAGTCACTGTCCTTTCTGATATCCTGATATCCTGTTCAATTAATGTTACTATGAGATCCAGTTAAGTTTTGATGGCTTAAATGGCATAGATAGAGAATTTTATATAGAGAAGACAATAAAAGCAATTGGCCTGATCCCACACGTGGAAGGGGCCCAAAATATGGGTCAATGTTTGAAATGAACAACAAAGCATTTGGTTTCCATTCAAAGCAGTAGAAGTAATAAGGAAAATATAACATCAAGAATTATTTCAAGATTTTGAGTTTCCCCCCATTCTCATTGACTTGGTCACCGAGTTTTAATACACACAAAACAGCACAGAAAAAGTGGGAAGCAAAAAGAAGGAAACGCCAGGGGGAGGCTCAAATAAGCATAATAAGCTCTGAACATCTTAAAACTTTCTTGAGCAGAAAACATTTAATATGCTTTGATTTACAATTAACTATAGTTGCCTAGACTTTTTAGAATGGTTCCTTCCTACAAGTCTCTCTATGTGAATTAAGAGAGGAACATTCTCAAACAAAGATGGGAACAAGCAAGTATTCTCTTCCATTGGAGAATGTAACACACAATTAGAAACATTATTATGTAGGACTGACCAAAAATGAAACGCCAAATGCTACTAATGGAATATGTTAGATACTAATTTTATGTGATCTCTTGCCTGATGATTGATGATGCAATGATTTATTCATGTATTCAAGAACAAATGCAAGAACAAATTTAAAAACAGAAAGCTCTTGAGAATGTGGCAAAGTGTGGAGCCTTTCTAAGAACCAAAAAATAGTAATATATTTGATCTCCACAGCTATAAAAATCTAGTCCTTTTGGATACAGTGTTGCCAATAAAGACGTGCCTATGAATGTGGGTTGATATTTCAACCTATTTTCCAAAGCACCAGAAGGCAAGGCAAGAAGCAATGGATGGAAACTGAACAAAGAGAGAAGCAACCTAGAACTAAGGAGAAATTTCCTAACACTGAGAACAATTAATCAGTGGAACAACTTGCCTCCAGAAGCTATGGGTGTTTAAGAAAAAACTGGATAGCCACTGGTCTAAAATGGTATAGGGTATCCTGCTTGAGCCAAAACTAAGGTTAGACTAGAAGACCTCCAAGGTCCCTTCCCACTCTGTTATTCTGTTATTCTTTAAAGCAGGCAGCAGCCTGCAGGCCAGATGCATCATACTGAAACCGCGCCCACCCCATTGCCAGCAATGGGGAAAAAGTCACGATACGTCAAGCAAAGTCACGTGATGTCATGAGTTTGACATGCCTGCTTTAGAGGCTTGTGCTCATGCCCCCCCAAAAAACCCCATTAGAGCTCCCTGTTCCCATCCCAACTGAAATCCTTGGAAACAGCACCATGCAATTGGTAAATGCCCAGTAATATTTAGTATCAAGTAAGCTTTGCTTTAGTGCCTTTCTTTTGCTGATTCCCACCTCCTCAGGTCAATATTCAGAATCTCTTCTATTGTACATGCATAATCTATTACACATTAAACTAACTGAGACTTCTCCAATCTGTCATCACACCATCTAAAACAGGGGTTTCAAACTCAATTTCATTGAGGGCCACATCAGCATTGTGGTTGCCCTCGGGGGGCCGGGTGGGTATGGCCAGGGTGGGCGCGGCCTACTGGGTGGGTGCAGCTGGAGTGTGTATGGCCTACTGGGTGGGCATGGCCAGCTCTACATCATGGGCATCAAGGGTGCCTATGGGGGCCTGGGCAGGAGTGGGACAGATCTGGGGTTCTCTGGCAGAAGGAGGGTCTCTGGGCCAGGGCCAAGGCAGCGGGGACCATTCCCTCACTGTTTCCAGGGTGGCTTCGGAGGCCACATGAAACCACTCTGCGGGCCAGATCTGGCCCCCGGGCCTTGTGTTTGACATGTCTGGTCTAAAACCTGCAAGCACTGCAATTCAACACACTGGAATAGCTCTTGGTAGGGAAATCTACCATCTGGTGCATCACTACAGAGTTTGGACCCCAGTATTAATCCTACTGGCTAAATAATATTAAGAAGAATGTTTAAAAAATTATCTACATTCTTTCAAAATTCCAAATGCAAATCTGTTAAACATAAGCAGTGGTAAGTTGCATTCTGGCCCCATTAAATAGGATCATCAAGCAAGACTGAAGTCTGCATTCACATCACTAACGATCAGCTCTGTGCCTTGTGATCTCATCCGGTCACCTTTGTTGAACCAATTTATTTCTATCTCAGCTACAGTTCAATAGCTTTATAGATATAACACTTGAGCTCTAAAGAGCTTGGGATGACTTGGTTTCCCATAGGTGGAAATATCACTCTTCTCCTCCTGGGAAGAAATTCTGCCTTTGTGACTCAAGCTAGCATATCACCATAGGTTTTAATTGATTGGGGGGAGATCACTTTGGCAGTACTTGCTAATAGGATATTAAAGGTATATTTTTAAGCAGCAAATTATGATTGTATAGATAAGGTATATATCTATGCAGGGCTTTTTTTGTCATAGAACGCACGGAACGGTGTTCCGGCACCTTTTTTTTTTTAATGGAAGAACCGGTTCCTTCTGAGCTGCCAGTGTGAGTATAGGAATGGCTGCAGGGCAATTTTGTGGACCCCCAGCAACCTGATCAGGGCTCCAGAGGCCTGGAAAAGACCTCTGCCGCCTGGATCTATGGCTGCAGAGTGATTTTGTGGCCTCCAGCAGCCCAATCTGGGCTCCAGAGGCATGCCTTTCCCAGGCTCCTGGAGCCCAGATTGCGCTGCTGGGGAGCCACAAAATTGCTCCATGGCCATGGATCCAGGCTCCGGAGGCTTGGAAAAGGCCTCCAGAGCCCAGATCGGGCTGTGCGGTGGGGGCCCCCAAAATCACTTCACAGCTATAGATTGGGGCAGCAGACGTCTTTTCCAGGCCTCCAGAGCTTGGATTGGCCCGCAGGGGGGCTGTGGATGCAACCCCTGGCCTCAGACCAGAGCGGCAGCAGGAACCATGGCAGAGAGGAGACAGGCCTTTTCCAGTTGAGTGATCTGCACCTCGGAAGCTCCTAAAGTGGTTTCTTCTCTCCCTCTGCCCCCCCGCTCCATAAAGGACTTTCGACTGGAGCTGGAGCTGTGCGTGAGTTCCGGCACCTTTTTTTTTTTTTACAAAAAAAGCACTGTATCTATGTACACTATACATGGAAGGTAGGATGACCCATGTTGATACTTTTTGTTCCTTCTCACCCTCTAATATTTGGCTCCTGCAGGATTCTCAGCATTTTAAGGCTTCATGGATCAATTTGAGGGCTGCTACCATTGTTGCTATGGAAGTAGATGCAATGTTTCAAAGATTGGATTTGTAAGCATCAAACTGATTTTTTTGTGCACATTTTATGGAAATTGGAATGTGGGTGACTGTCAGAGATTTTAACAAGCACAAGTTATAAGTTATCACTTGTCTGAGTAGGTGGAAGCACCTGGCCAATTTGCCTGAGCCTAGGAGCTAAACTAGAACAGGCTATTTAGTATGTGGATGTCATTCTATGCTGGAGAATTTGAGTGATTCAGGCAAGCCCGGAAAGTAAAAATAAATTACAAAAGAAAACAGCAGAAAATAAACTCCATGTGAATATGTCCATGCAATCACCTGGCACTGATCTCAATATGAAATAGTTTGTGGATTCCCAAATTCAGTTTTGGTCCTTCTTTAAGAATGATATTGTAGAAGTTGTGTTCTGTTAATTTAAACTTTTCCTGATTTTATAGTAGATGGGGCAAATTTTAATTTGGTGGCTAATTATGAGTTAAGGAAACTGTTAATTTTGTTTTGGTTTGATTTTGGTTCTAAAGCCCTTCTGGATAAGGAATACAACACACATAATAGAAATACAATAAATTTATCAAAAATGTGCTTCTAAATTTGCTATTTATGCATGCGAATATTGTTGAATTGTTGTTGCAAGCAGAATTTAGATACAGTTTTAGAGTTATAATCAGTTACCTTCTTTGTGTTGGAGTAGATACAGGGTATTGTACAAAAATATTAGCACAAAATATTAGGAGAAATCAGAATTTAATACAAGAATGGCATTGTATAATCTAGAGATTTTACCAAAACACCAGCAGAGCTAACTCAATTTTAATTTGAACTGAATAAATTTTACCAATGGAAATAAGTTTAAATCAACTATATACCACATTTATCAGGTTGTTCTGCTAAGGGTTATATGTCCCCAAAGGATGAAGTTTGTGGCTTGGGAATGCTTTTAGATTCCTCTTCGTCATTAGAGGCACAAGATGTCTCCAAAGTGTTGCAAGCACCTTTGTCAACCAGGCTGATGTGCCTATTATAGTCCTCCTTCTGCACTGTATGTGAGAAGTCCTTGAAGACAGTGCAGAAACTTCCTTTGGTACAAATTAGTTCAGCAAGAGTATTGGTTGGAACAGGGCTATGTGAACATCCTACTACATGCTTTTTATGTTCTTACCTGGATCCTATTTTGTTTCCATCCCAATTCAGGGTGCTGATCTTAACTGGGGCCACAATTTAAGGAACACTTTTCCTGATTTGTTCCTTCTCTTACTCTGAGGGCATCTTTAGAGGTCCTGCACTGGATAATGAAAGTTAAATAAAAAGAAGATCTAGGGGTGACATGATAATAGTGTTCCACTATCTCAGGGGTTGCCACAAAGAAGAGAGAGTTAAACTATTTTCCAAAGCACCTGAAGGCAGGACAAGAAGCAATGGATGGAAACTAATCAAGGAGAGAACTTTAAAAAAAAATGGCCAGAAAAATGACTTCCTGTATCTATTGGATTTCATATTAAACTAAGTAGATTTAAATATTTAGAAAAATTATTACAAATATAATTATTAAAATTACAATTGAAGAAATACGATTATTTTGCAGAAGACCAAAGCAAAACTGAAAATATAACTATCTTCATCATTATTTAGCAGAAAAGCCGCAATTATCGTTCTTCCTGAAATGTTATTTCTATTCATTCTGTTGAGGGAGGTGAGTGAAACACTGATTACAAGTTTCTAGTTTGATTTGAAAAGAAGGAAATATAGCATATTTTTCTTAAGCTCATGAGATCTTGTTAATCAAATACTAACAAACTGAAAAAATATGTCTGTACCTATTAGTTAATGTAAAGGAATCTGTTTGTGTCACATGTAGTGCATAATAACAAGCGCAAGTGGTTCTCAGGTGGCAGGGCACAATTAATGGTGACATCAAAATTGTTCAGTTGGACCCAGTTGCTGTGTCTGAACATGTGAAATGGTGTTCACTGATCCAAAAGGGGGGCCTTGCACATGCGAGAAAGTGCTGGATGAACAAGACAAGTCTTCAGAGTTTTTACCAAAATAAGGAAAGGACTTGTTATCTAAACCCGGTTAAGCCCATTTGAAAAACATTATTACTTAACATTTCTCCTAAAATTGTTTTTGGCAAGACACCAAAAATTCATAAACAATACCATGGACCCTAAAACTACATTGTGTTGCTCAAAGTCTTTCTAGATGGTGTCGGATTGTAATCCAATTGGAATACATTGCTATTTCTTGTGGCAATGGCCTTTTGCTCACTTGTTTTGATTGAACATTTTTGAATAAATTAGAAAGATTACACAATTCTTGATTACGACTGTGAGTATAGGCTTGTTGTTCAGATTTGCCAGGATATTTAAAATGGGGTGAGACAAGAATTAGCAAAGGGTAAGAAACAAATTCAATTATTATTAGTAAGAGTCTGATTTATTACAGAAAAGCACAGGAAAACTAAAGTATATCTTTCTTTGGATCAATGGTGTGGGAAATGGAATTGGCTGAAAAATGAACACTGCAGTAAAGATTCCTGAAGACTCCTTCAGCTAAAGATTGTTTTATTCACCTTTAGTCTCCATTTCTGGTTATGGCAACAACATAATTCCTAATTCTCTCTTTCTATACTAAGCACAGATCTTTAAAATGTGGCATCTCCCATAAGGTTCCACATGTATTTATACTTAGTTTAAAAGTATACTAAAATGTATTTTGTGTTTGTGTGTGTATGTGTGTGTGTATTTGTGTGTGTGTGCGTGTGTGTGTGTGTGCTAAGTTATCCTTCTTTGTTTTCTTTTGTGTAGATTCTGTTGTGCAATAATTTTGCTTACATTTTTTTATCTTCAATTTCTTGTAGGTCAATGAATATTTGAATAAATCTTTAAAACACGGAGAATATAGAAAATATTAAACAAGTAATAATTTAAAGGTAGTGTCTCTTTTAGCCCTTTTTTCATATTCAGAAAGAGAGACAAAAGAAAGGTGTACCCTTCATGGCCTTCTTCCTTTTGTTGTCAGTCGTAAGGTTCGCTATTTCTAACAGGGCTGTGACAATTCAAATAAGCCAGATTTCTCATATTGATCTAAAAATTGAGATGTGTGACATTTATTTATTTTATAAATGTGGTATAGAAAGCCTATTTGCCATACTGTAGCTTTTCTTCTAGAAAGAATTCCAATATCATAAAATATATTTACAGTATCTACAGATCTATAACAAGCAAAACAAAACAAAACTTGGGATGCTGAAATAAAAAAAAAGTGTGGGGCAATTTTTTTGATTGCTTTCTATTCTTCTGTACTTGGTCCTTGCACATCAGTTGTTATTCAGTAATAATACCATTATTGTCACTATGCAAAAGTCAGGCTGCTTATATTGAACTGGAATGAAATTTGAGTTGTTGTTTATTTTCTTTGTAAATAAAACTGCCGCTGGGTGCTGCAATCACAAGACGATGGCTTAGTGAAGACAAAATGCTTAAATCTTTAAAATCTTTCCCTACTAGTCACTATTTATTTATTAATCAAAATGATCTCCTGCTGTAATTGTAAATGGATTCTCAGTGGCTCATAAACAAGGCAGTAATAGGATCATGAAAAATAAAAAATATTGCGTCTACAAAGCTCAAAACAATAGCTGTGTTGGTTGTTTCTGGAAGGCAAAATACTGGAACATTAGAGCCAATGAAACCTCCTATGAGAGGCCACTCTGGAAGGCTAGCCCCATTGGGGAAGAATAAATGTCTCCAAATTCTTACACATATACACATACACAAATTCACAAACACACAATCTTCCTGAAAAACAGCTGCACTGATCTTCCAGCAAGATCACTATGTATACGCCAATTCAAGAGGAGCAAAGTGGCCCTACAGGTAATCCAATGCCAAGCCATGAAGACCTTCATAGCTTCAAGCCAGCTTTTTAAATTTCATTTGGTACCTCTTTCCACCATGAGCATTTTTGGGGTTTGAGTTAGATGCAGGCAGAATGGGGGGGGGGAAGGGAAAAGTTAAACAATCTTTTTGCCAAACCTTTAGAAATTGTGATTTTACGAGATAGAAATCAAAAAGAAAACTAAAATATTAATGTACACCCTGATTTGGACATGTAGCTTGTTCTATATCCTGTCAACAGAGTTGCCTTTTCTGAATGACTTCAGAATCAGATCAGTTGAGGTGTTTTACATGAATAAAAAATGGCCACCATTATTCCTGGTGCAATATAAAGGTAAAGGTTCCCCCGCACATGCGTGCTAGTCGTTTCCAACTCTAGGGGCTGGTGCTTATCTCCGTTTCAAAGCCGAAGAGCCAGCACTTGTCTGAGGACTTCTCCGTGGTCATGTGGCCGGCATGACTAGACGCCAAAGGCGCACGGAACGCTGTTACCTTCCCACCGTAGTGGTCCCTATTTTTCTACTTGCATTTTTACGTGCTTTCGAACTGCTAGGTTGGCAGAAGCTGGGACGAGTAACAGGCACTCACTCTGTTACGTGGCACTCATTATTCGACCCACCAAACTGCCGACCTTGGGTGGATGTTATTATAAATGGATCTCCACGGGACCACCTGTCTGTATAAATAGATCCTGCAAGATGCATTAAGGAATTTGCTTCTTCTGTATTTCCTTGATTTTTACCATGTCTGTTGTCACATCTGCCATGTGGATCCAGAGGTCCATACATCTCAAACCAAGCTGTCTTTTAGGAAAACCAGCAAGCCCTGGCTCTTACCAGAAGCTCTAGGCCTGAAATATACTACCCATGTATTATTGTGACAATTGGAACTGCAACATTTGATATTTAAATGTTGGTAGTATAAACATTTGATATTGTTTTCTTTCTCCTTTCATCGTATCTATACTATTGCTGATCTCTTTTGATCATTTATCCTCTGTAAGCTCCCCAGAGTCACAGATGAATGGACAACCATAGAAATTGAATTAACAACAACAACAGTAATTATATAATATATAATCATCACAAAAAAGATGTTGAGAGTTTGGAAAAAATTCAGAGAAGAGCAACTAAGATGATCAAAGGCCTGGGGACTAAAACACGTGAAGAACGGCTGCAGGACTTGGGTTTGGTTAGTCTAAAGAAAAGAAGAAATAGAGGAGAGATGATAGCTGTATTTAAGTATTTGAGGGACTGCCACCAAGAAGAGGGGGTCACATTATTCACCAAAGCACCAGAAGGAGGGACAAGAGACAATGGTTGGAAACTGATCAAAGAAAGAATCAACCTGGAATTAAGGAGAAACTTCCTGACAGTGAGGACAATTAACCAGTGGAACAGCTTGCCCCCCAGAAATCGTGGGTGCTCCATCATTGGAGGTTTTTAAGAAGAGGCAAGACAGTCACTTGTCTGAGATGATATAGGTTCTCCTGCTTGAGCAGGGGGCTGGACTAGAAGACCTCCAAGGTCTATTCTATTCTATTCTATTCTATTCTATTCTATTCTATTCTATTCTATTCTATTCTATTCTATTCTATTCTATTCTATTCTATTCTATTCTATTCTATTCTATTCTATTCTATTCTATTCTATTCTATTCTATTCTATTCTATTCTATTCTATTCTATTCTTGCCACTGATGAACAAGAGAGCGAAGAAGATCTTAACAGTCCAAACTCAGTGGAGGAAATTAATACCTGGGTAATTCCACTCATTAGATACACAGCTGAAATAGCGGACTAGATTCAAGCAGAACTAAGTGCTCTAGATAGGAAGACCAGAAAAATAATGGCAATGAATCATGCCTTTCATCCTTGCAGTGATGTTGACAGATTATATTTTCCAAAGAAAATAGATGGGTGTGGAGTGTTGCAAGTATATCAGATGCTTGAAGGGAAAAGAAAGGCATTGGAAGAATATCTGAAGAACAATGAAGAAGATTCACTGAAGCTAGTATACCAGGAAGGCTTACAGAGTACTGGAGAGACCAAACTGGCCTACAGGAAAGACCAAATGAAGAACAGAATGGAGGCATGGGAAAACAAAGCCTTATATGGCCAGTACATTAAAAAAATAGACAAAACAATTAATAACAAGATCTGGCAAGAGACCAAGCCTTAAAAACAAATGCATATAAAGCCAGAAATGAGAAGACAGCAACCGAAAGCAAATGCCACCTCTGCAAAGAAGATGAAAAATAGTGGATTACCTGGTTAGCTGCTATAAGAAGATCGCACAGACTGACAACAAACAATGGCATGACAAAGTAGCAACAATGGTACCTTGGATGATCTGCAAGAAATACCATTTGCCTGCAAGCAAGAATGGTGGGACCATAAAATAGAGAAAGTAATAGAAAATGAAGAAACTACATGTGCTCTGGGCCTTTAGAATTCAAACTGACAAGCACCTGCCACATAACACCCCAGACTTAACAATTATCGATAACAAAGACAAAAACAAAGTCTGGATAATGGACACGATCTGGAGACAACAGAAAAGAAAGAACTGGAGAAGATAACAAAATACAAAGGGCTGCAAATAGAAACAGAATGACTGTGGCAAAAGAAAGCAAAGGTGGTATCAATAGTAAGAGCTTGGGTGCAATCCCAAAACAACTGGAACACCATTTAAACACCATTGGCATTGATAAATTCACCACGAGTCAGTTGCAAAAGGCAGCTTTATTTGGAACAGCTTGCATCCTATGATGATATCTTTAATTCTACGAAACATCAACATCGACCATGGTATCCTACTGCGGTGTCTCAGGGGGTTGGGAGTGGGAGGCACCGTTTTACAGTGGTTCTCCTCCTATCTCCTGGGCCGTTCGCAGTCGGTGTTGACGGGAGGGCAGAGATCCGCCCCGAGGCCTCTCATTTGTGGAGTTCCTCAGGGGTCGGTTCTCTCGCCCCTCCTGTTCAACATCTATATGAAGCCGCTGGGTGAGATCATTCGTGGTTTTGGGGTGGGGTATCATCAGTACGCTGATGATACCCAACTTTTTCTTTCCATCCCGAACCAACCCAGCGATGCCCTCGCCGTGATGTCTCGTTGCCTGGAGGCGGTCCAGGTCTGGATGGGGAGAAACAGGCTTCATCTCAATCCTGCCAAGACTGAGTGGCTGTGCATATTGGCATCTCGGGTCAACCAGACTATTCCATCTCTAACGATGGGGGGGGGTGAGGTGTTACCACCCGTTGATAGGGCTCGCAACTTGGGCGTCCTCCTGGATTCATGACTCAATTTTGAAGACCATATAGGAGCCGTGACCAGGGGGGCTTTTGCCCAGGTTCGCCTGGTGCGCCAGTTGTGACCCTATCTGGACCGAGATGCCCTACGCACAGTCACTCATGCGCTCGTGACCTCCTGTTTAGACTACTGCAACGCTCTCTACATGGGGCTGCCCTTGAGGACCACTCGGAGGCTTCAGCTGGTGCAGAATGTGGCCGCGCGAGTTGTGATGGGGGTTTCCCGATACTCCCATGTAACACCTCTACTCCGCGAGCTGCATTGGCTCCCGGTTGCCCTCCGGGTGAGATTCAAGGTGCTGGTGATGACCTATAAAGCCCTAAATGGCTTGGGTCCGGGATATCTGAGGGAACACCTGCTGCCGGCATCAAGTTCCCTTCGTCCAGTGCGCTCCCACAGGGAGGGTCTTCTCAGGGTGCCACCGGTAAGAGATTGCCGGCGGATGACACCCAGGGATAGGGCCTTCTCAGTGGGGGCGCCTGCCCTTTGGAACCAGCTGCCAGTGGAGCTGAGGACTGCCCCCGACCTCCGTTCATTCCGCCGGGACCTGAAGACCTGGCTCTTCGAGCTCTCTGGCCCAGGCTGAGGATTAATCTTAATTTTAACTGGGGTTTTATTTATGCAGGGACAAATATAATTTTTTTTAAATTTGTTTTTAACTTTTGTATCTTGGTTTTTTAATCACCCTGTAAACCGCCCTGAGTCCTTCGGGAAAGGGCGGTATATAAATGTAATAAAATAAATAAATAAATAAATAAATAAATAAATAAATAAATAAATAAATAAATAAATAAATAAACATAGGCCTATACCAGGTCCTTGGGAAGGACTTGATTGTCAGATAAAATGCCAAATCCAGTCTGAGCATCTGGTTGATTGTGCAATGAACCACTGTTAAAGTTTTAGAATATATTGAAAACCTGATTATTTTCCTAGACCTTGGAATGCAAATTTGCAAAGCCTCTATAGCATTGGTTTTGTTTTGTACGGCATGGACAATTTGTTATGTATCCAGTTGCAGGCATCTGCATAGCAACAGCCACTAGGGGGCGTTGGCCTGGACGGTTTTGGCGGGAAACCTAGTTTTGGCGGGAAACCTAGGGCTAACCCCATTGGCTGGCCACCTCCCTGGCCGGGTATATAAGGAGGCCAGGCAGCCCTTGTTCCTCAGTACGCACCCCCCACAATAAAGAGCTGAACACGTACTCCGGCTGGCATCTCTTCCTTGCGTTGGACCCACTACATTACAGTGGCGACGAAGGTGGGATAAGGCCGACAGAAGAGCTGAAGTCACTAGGGGAACACACTGTGTGCTGAAGGAAAAGAGGAATCTTTTCCTTTTTCCCCCAACGCGACCGCCAGCCACCGCGAGAGACCCGAGACCGGCTCCGGCCACCGCAACAAGCATCTTGACCACACACCGCAGCAACCAATGGAAGGGCGATGGCACGAACAGGGCAACCCTGCGAGTTCGACACCCGCCACCCGGAGAAATGGGCCCGATACCTGTCGCACGCCGAGCTGTACATGAGATTTAACCAAATCTCGGAGGACGGCTCGAAGGTGGCAGCCCTGCTCTGCATAGGCGGACCCGCACTCCTCGAGGTCGCCGCAAACCTATTCGCCCCAGAGGCCATAGAAACCGTCTCTTACCGGGACCTCGTCAACAAGCTTAACGCGAATTTCCAGCTCCGCATGACCAAACTGGCTTTGACGTCGCAGTTTGAGAAGAGGGACCAGCGTCCCGACGAGTCCGGGGCCGACTACATCACCGCCCTGCGAGAAGCAGACGTCGCCTGCAAATTTTCGAACCTGGAGGAGCGGCTACGCGACAGGCTGGTTTGCGGCCTACGAGACACGAGGCTGCAGGAGCGCCTGTTTGCGAAAGATGAGGTCTCGCTCCAGGAGGCCCAGGACGTCATCCTGGCCCACAAAGCGGCCTGCGGGGCTGTCCAGGCTGTCCAGGAATCCAGAACCGGCAGCCAGACGGCCAGCATCCACCAGCAAGTCATCTCAGCCGAGGACAAGGAGGATGAACAAAGCATCGACCTCCTCTGGTGGAAGTCGACCCATGGCCAACGAGGAGGGAGCCCTGACAAGCCCAAGCCAGCCAACAACTTGCAGAAGTGCGCAGCCTCTGCAAGTTCCGATTGGCCACGTGTTGGGCCTGCAAGAAGACAGGCCACATAGCTGCAGTCTGTCATAGCCGCCGCCCCCGAGAGGAGATCCATGAGCTGTGCCAGGATGAATCACCGTTGAGAGGTACTGGGGCCCCGATCAAATTACGAATTGGCTATGTTGAGAGCTGGCTGGCCATCCACCACATGGGTGGCCACCGGCTGCTCAAATCAAAAATTAAATTAACAATCCGCTTGCAGGGCATCCCCTGCAGCATGGAGCTTGACTCCGGATCGGCGGTCTCCGTCATTTCAGACAAGACACTTAACTATATTAATAGCTGGAGCAAGCAGCGGATTCAATTACGGCCCTCAAATTTAGCCCTGACCGACTTCCAAAACTCGTCTGTCAAGGTAAAGGGGGAGGCCACCATTTCCGTGGGGTTTAAGAGTCGCGAGGAGCACCTGGAGGTCATAGTGGTAGAGGGCTGGAGAGCCAGCCTAGTCGGCCTAGACTGGTTTGAGGCCCTGGGAATCACAGTCTCTGGGATCCACCAGATCCAGGGAGAATCCATCGAGGCCGTCTGCAAGGAGTTTGCAGACATCTTCGATGGGAAGCTGGGCAAGTACACAGGGCCCCCCATCTCATTCAAGTTGAACCCGAGCGTTCCCCCCATCAGGGTCAGTCCGCGGCGAGTCCCTTTCGTGCTCAAGCATAAGATTGAGAGCGAACTGGACAAGCTGGTGGGCCAGGGAATCTTAGAGCCCGTAGATGGGGGAGAGTGGGAGACCCTGATAGTCACCCCACTTAAACCCAATGGGGAGGTGAGGATCTGCGCTGACTACAAATGCTCGGTGAACCGCGCCCTAAACCTGCACGCTTACCCGGTCCCCACGGTCAGCCACGTTCTCACTTCCTTCCAAGACGGTGCCATCTTTGCAAAGCTCGATCTTGCACAGGCGTACCAACAGCTCACTTTTACAGGGCAACGGCTGACACTCAGACGATAGTGACTCACACGGGAGCTTTCAGGGTAAACAGGCTGCAGTTTGGGATCAGTGTAGCTCCTGGCATTTTTCAGGAGATCATGGAGAAAACTCTCAAGGGCATTCCAGGGGTCTGCCCTTATTTTGATGATGTCCTGATCGCAGGAGCATCAGCTGAAGAACTGGCAGGCAAGCTGAGGGAGGTATTAACCAGGCTGTGTGCTGCTGGCCTCAAACTGAAGAGGAAAAAGTGCAGCATTGGTGTTCCCTCCACTGAATTTTTGGGATTCAGGATAGATGCCAAGGGAATCCACCCCACGGAGTCCAAGGTAAGGGCAATCAAACTGGCACCCACACCTAGGAACAAGGCAGAGCTTCAGGCATTTCTGGGCCTGCTCAATTTCTATCACACCTTTCTTCCTCACAAGGCAGCAATTGCAGAACCACTACACAGGTTATTGGACAAGAAGGCAGCATGGGCCTGGACTCCCGTCCATGACCAAAGTTTCAGAGCCTTAATGGCACTACTGTCTGTCAAGTCCACAGTAACACACTTCATAGAAACGGAGCCCATATGCATCGTGTGCGATGCATCCCCTTATGGCGTGGGCGCTGTACTAAGCAACCTCGAGCCTACTGGGGCTCAAATACCAATAGCTTACTATTCTGGAGCAGAGAGGAACTACGCCCAAATAGATAAGGAAGCCCTGGCAATCGTGGCAGGGATTAAGAAGTTCCACGATTATCTATATGGCAGGGAGTTCACCATTTACACAGACCACAAACCACTGCTAGGCCTGTTCACAACGGACAAGCAGACCCCCCCAAATACTATCTCCCAGAATGCTCCGGTGGTCCATCTTCCTTGCAGCTTACAATTGCAAGCTGGTGCACAAGCCAGGGAAGGAGATGGGCCACGCAGACGGCCTGAGTAGGCTACCCATAGACACCACTGAACCAGATCCGGCACCAGCAACACAGATCCTAGCTCTGCAGGAACTACCAGAATGCCCAGTACATGCCAAGGACATTGCAACCAGTACAGCCTCTGACAACATCATGAGCAGGGTACACTCGTGGGTTTGCACTGGTTGGCAGGACAAGTCCTCGGGGCCCGAATTCCAGGCATACTTCACCAGGCGACATGAGCTCTCCACACACTGGGGTTGCCTCCTTTGGGGAAGCAGGGTCATCATTCCCACAGCATTCCGGAGCAGAGTGTTGGAGTCCCTGCACGAGGGGCATCCGGGGGTGGTCAGGATGAAGGCACTGGCCAGGAGTTACCTCTGGTGGCCAGGTTTGGACAAGGACATCAAGGAGCAGGTCAAGGGCTGTTACACATGCCAGAGATCCAGGCCAGAGATGCCACACGCCCCCGTGCACAGGTGGGAGGCGACACACACTCCCTGGTCCCGCATCCACATTGACTATGTGGGGCCGTTCCAGGGCCAACTGTTCTTAGTGGCAGTAGACAGCCACTCTAAGTGGCTGGAGGTAGTCCCTGTCCCCAACATGACCTCAGCAAGGACAATCCAGGTGCTCAGGGCCCTCTTTGCCACACACGGCCTCCCCGACGTAATTGTGTCTGATAATGGGCCTCAGTTTACCGCTAATGATTTCCAGGTGTTCTTGAAGGCAAATTGGATTAGACACGCCACCTCCGCGCCCTTCCACCCATCGACTAACAGGCAAGCTGAACGGATGGTAAGGACGACCAAGGACGCACTCCGGCGCATCATCAGCGGGGACTGGCATCACAGACTGGCGAAATTTTTGCTCGCCCAACACACCACACCATGCGTTGCCACCGGGAAGAGCCCAGCAGAACTACGATGGGGACGGCACCGGTCATCACCAAGCTTGACCGGTTGCACCCTGACCGAGTGGCGGCAGAGACTGAGAGGCCCTCATCACACAGGGTACTCAACGTGGGGGACCTGGTTTGGGTAAGGAACTACGGGACAGGGCACCCATGGATTCCAGGGATCGTGGCTGAAAAAACGGGGCCTCTCTCTTACATCGTGGGGGTGGAGGGGGATCGACACATCAGGCGGCACATCGACCAGCTCAGAGGAAGGGTCCCTGAGTGCACCGCCCACGGCCAATGGGATAGCCACACCCGAGAGGAGGCCAGACCAACCGGAAACGGCTCAGACCCTGAACTAGAGGAGGATGGCCTCCTGCAGCCGGCCCTGCAGCAGCAGCAGGGCACCTTAGGAGGCGGGAATCCAACGGCCGGACTCAACCCAGCACAGGGGCATCATGAGCCAGGGTGAAGCCACACCCAGACGGTCCACCAGGCACCACAGGACACCAGCGTATTTAGCGGACTATGTTTGCAAGTGATCCCCAACTTGCTGCATATGTATTGGCACACATTGTATATAGTTATGCATGTACATAGTTGTAGGATGGTTCTTCTCTAAGGGGGGAGGGGCGTTATGTATCCAGTTGCAGGCATCTGCATAGCAACAGCCACTAGGGGGTGTTGGCCTGGATGGTTTTGGCGAGAAACCTAGTTTCGGCGGGAAACCTAGGGCCAACCCCATTGGCTGGCCGCCTCCCTGGCCGGGTATATAAGGAAGCCAGGCAGCCCTTGTTCCTCATTACGCACCTCCCACAATAAAGAGCTGAACACGTACTCCGGCTGGCATCTCTTCCTTGCGTCGGACCCACTACATTACACAATTCTTTGTTCTTTCATTTTATGGTTCTAGCTTTTTTAAGAAACAAAGTGTTCAGTTCACTGGAAATCAGGCATTTTAACATCTGTATAAATAAATAAATGGCTAATTATACCAATGACCACAATTGGATCCAGTAATTAAAATTTCTGTTGTTCTTCTTTTAGAAAATGCAGTTGTGACTGATATTTCAAGATCCTCAAACATATTCCACAAGCAACAATTTTATCAATACTAGCATTAATGCTCTGATTACTAATTATTTAAAATCCATATCCAACAGCAACATCATAAACAGTTGGGATTTCTCTGTTGACTAAATTACTTCTAATAGATTTTGGGCCTATAGCATCAGGAAGAAAAGTAATTGGATATACTGAATTAAAATAATCCCTTCCAAAGGCTGGCAGTATGATTTATGATACCTCTTATTATCAGTCATAGCCCATGCTATGCTATGCTTCCATATGCTGTGGAATTTGTAAGATGATTATTTGATTTGATTTGATTTCTATATTGCTTGGAAGTAGCTCTTATTTTGGTAGCAGTTAATAGTCTCCGGTTAAAATTGTTAGGCATTAGCATCAGTTAGATTACATCTTTTTACTTTATATCCTTATAACAGTTGTATTTATAGGTATTCAAATGTAAATACTGAGGATTATTTTAAAAATCCCCAATTTCTATGCAAAGTTATTACTTTGACATAAAACATCATTCAACTTGGTTTTCATACTATAATTACGGAAAGAATCCCTTTTGTTTGAATGGAGAGTACCCTTCAGATTGAAAGGTAGAGATTTCCATATTACCTTTAGAATGATACCTGGAGCTAAGATATGTAATATTAGACTTGATGGATAAGTTTTATTTGTCATGCAGAGTTAACCAATGCATTGTATGGATAAAACATCTTTTATCTACCTTTGATTTAACTTACTGAAGACTCTTTTTGAGTTATGAAATGAATTGCTTAAACGTTTGCTCCATTTTCTGGAGTGATGATGTTTGCATGCTTCGTTTTCTTTAGCTTTCCTAATATGTTTCAAAGTAAAATGATTCCAAACATTGTTTGATGTGTCTTAGATGTGAATGCTCATACAAAGCTAAATAAAGTTTAATTTGAGAGACATTTTGGAATGAATGTCAGCATTTCTGAGCAGGAAAATAGGCACCCGAATGGGTGCACAGCAGTGAACCTCTGACCCACATTATTATCTTTTCAGAGAGCAATTTATTTTCCTGAGCTCTTCTGGAATTACTTATAACTTCAGAGCAAGCCTCAAGAGTCTATCACCTAATCATGTTTGTTATCCCTTAGCAGCAAATGGACTAAGTCTTTCTTAATATTTCTTATCAATTCTTGGTACACTGTCAGTTCTTAAGGGTAAAGTCTCATTTGATTCAATTTTGATTCACGGTGACTTTATGCATATGTTCATACAATTTTCTTGGCAACAGTAAATAATTGAATTATTTGACCCTCCTTAACTTTTTGACATCAACCAAGGTCAGCTAAGCACTGCAACCTAGCAGGGCAATCAATTCTTACTGCTACAAATAGCTCCACTGTGTCCACTTATTCCTAAGAATTTGCATTTCATTCTGGGTATGCTATTTAGGAAGATTGTTTTGGGTGAAGGGAAAGTGTCAAAATAAAATTCTGAATTTAGTTAATGGCCATCTTGAAATTTTCTCTACTTTTATTATTATTATTTATTATTGTTATTATTCAATTATTATTCAATAATTATTCATTATTTATTATTGTTATTATTCAACAGGGTAGAAAACAAGAATACAACTTTTGTGAGTAACAGACTAGGGATATGACAGTTGGTGGATCATGATATTAGGATACTCTTTTTTTAACTATTTACATTGAGTTATATTAAAGCCTCTCACAAATTATGTGTAAACAGGTTTTGCTTTAACATTGAGCAGAGGAGTCTGTCAATTTTTGTCCTCATCAAATTGTCCAAATTGTTGATTGAACATAGAGCAAGTTTTCTTTAGGTGCCGTTTAAGAATTTGCCAGAAAAAAACTGAAGAGTCATTAAGTTTGCTTATACCTGTGATGAAGATCAGAAGTCACTTTTTAAAATATTTTTTTTCTTTTACCTTATTTTTCCCTTTCCCTTTTTCTTGCACTTTTTACTCTCTATTTCTCTTTTTTCTCACTGGGTTTATTTTGCACTTGCTTTTAGGATGGCAATCAAAATTTTCAATAAAAACTATTAAAAACATGAGTTTGCCAGAAAGATTTTGCACGTTTGTTTATGGTGAAAAGAATTCAGTAATTAACAATTAGTGCAAACCAAAACCAAGCCACCTCTTTTGTGACACAGGACACAGAAATGAAAGACAAACTGAAATATAATTGACCTTATTCTGTAAAAGCTGTCTGAATGAATAATATGAATCCGTTAGGCAAAAAAGCATATTTCTTACATTAGCAGAGGAGTTGCTGATCTCTACTTTAGATGCAGCAGCCTGGTACAAAGCCATTCTTTCTTTTAAGGAGATGGCCTCCTGCTTCTCCAGAGGCACGTGGTCACTTTCTTTGATGCTTCCTGAAAGCCCACCAGCAGTCTTTTTATCACCCGTAGAACCTTGAAACAACAATAGAACATGGTCAACATTTTCTGAACATGTATGGTAATTGCTTACTTTACAGGTACATATCAAATATTTTCTATTTTTTTTCTAGAGGTCATTCAAGCAGCGTTGCACAAATGAAGTATGATTTTGCTATTAAATGCATATGTAAGTTCTCTGAGTGGAAAATTGAAAAAGAAACACAAAAATAGCACAGTGGACAATCGTAAGTGACGGATTATATTTTTATATGTGCACACACGGACACAAAATCGCCACCTTACAATTCAGAATTCATCAATATTCAAGTCAGCCAACAGGTAGCCAGCTGTCAGATTGTGTTTCTCTTTTCCAGCAGCTTTTTATAGTTACTCGGCATTCATTTCTAAATAATTTAAATTTATCCAATACTTTTTAAAAGGGTTTTGCCTCACATCTTTTCCCATAACTTCTGTTCTCAGCTCTCTCCCCTTTTTTCACCATTTTTCTTGTTGGAAAGAGACATTATTATATAAGGTTACTGTTGAAAGAAAAATCTTCAGGTCCAGTCCAAGCTGGGAATAGTAGAACCACAACAGCATATGGTTCTGGGGCAGCTGACCAAATGATTTGATGAGTACAAGGGATTTTTATACAGTTGTACAACATTTCGTAAATTGGAGGCTTGCTTTGTGTACCTTTGTTATTAGATAGGTTTAGCTTGTTTCACAAAGGTTAGCAATGGGACTAAAATACTTGCTTGCTTGGTCCTAATCCTGTCAAACAAACGTAATTAATTTTACCCCCTTATCTTTAGTCTGTCTGTTACCTCCATTGAGCTCTCTTTGTGAATCAACAGGCCTGATTCAGTTTTTCTGCTTTTCGCAATAGCCAGGGATTTCATGAGTGAAACATTGCTTCTGTATTTCTTTTCCTGAGTTTTATTCTTGTGATTTGAGGGGCATAGTAAAAAATGGATTGTGTGAGTGTGTGTGTGTTCTTACCTCATTACTTTTCTTGAATTTTTCTAGTATGCAAAAATAAGATGATTTCCCTAACTAGCTGATACTTTCTTCTTT
Organism: Vipera berus; assembly: GCF_964194415.1. Taxonomy (NCBI): domain Eukaryota; kingdom Metazoa; phylum Chordata; class Lepidosauria; order Squamata; family Viperidae; genus Vipera; species Vipera berus. Next base: position 156,359,624 of record NC_138202.1, on the reverse strand, counting down.
TTTATTATTAGCACCACAGAGCATTCAAAGGAATGACTTCATGATACATGACACAGTTAAATTTCTACTACTCGACAAAAGGGTACAGTCAGAGTTATCTCAAATTGGTACTTTATGGTAAACACCTATTAAGAAATAATGGAAATGTTGTTGCACCTCTATCTCCCTTCCATTCATCCTCACCAATTTCTTTGGGGGTATGCTGGGAACCCTTCAGATTTCATTTGCTTACCACAAATTTTTGTCTTTGCCGCACTGTAATGAAAGCTCTACAATAATTTGACCTTATTTGAAAAATTGAAAGATGAAGTCATTCTGCAAGAGCTGTATCCTCCAGAGGCCAGCGCTTGTTATTTTAATACTGTAAATGGCTTTTAAAAATGTAAAATGTACATTATTTTCTCAGTTAACTTTACAACCGGGTCGGCCATTTTCTTTAGCATAGCAATTAATCAAACAATTCCTGTCATTTTTCTGTCATGGCATTTTTTTTATTGATAGTTTAATGAACTTCTTAAATGTTTTATTAACTTCTCAGTTGTGCTAAGATATAACCTTTCCAGCAAGAGTGATCCGAACAATCAACATCTGTACATAAGACAAAAACCCATTTTTATATGACTGATATTTTTCTATGTTTATTAACATGGTCCTTTCTTTCAGATTAAAATATACTGTATGTAAAAGAATTCCTAAGTAAAAAAAACAAGTTTAGAATCAGGCTTAGTTTGAAACTCCAGTTGTGCTACAAAGAATAAATCCTCTTTTTACACAGTTCCCATTCATTTCTTTAAGGCTTACCATATTGAATGGCCATCATGATTTGTGCCCAACATTCATTTGCTCTGTTCTTTTGCTTTGAATGTTGTTCCTTCCATCCTCAAACTACTTCTATCACAGCTGGGAATGGGCTGATTAGAAATTATTTTTAGTTCTCTGTGGCTTATAACATTCATGAGATTACTAAAGTCCTGAGTAATTTTCAACTTCACTTAACTCTGACTTTCAGGAGTTAAGAACCAAAACTTTCTCCGTAAAACACAAACTGATTACCCTTGCAAGAGCTATAGAAATCTTCCAGTTCAAGATACCCACCATTTTAAAAACCAAAAGCTGAGGGTGCTGTTATGAGTAGGTTTCTCGGACCTACCAATGTGAGGTGAACCCAGCACCCCAAATTCTCTGACAGAAGGCTGCACTCTGAAAAGGTCTGTTAGTTTGGCATACCAAACATGGAATTTCACAAAGTAGTATGACTGAAACTAATGAGCGTGGAAAGGTCTGATTTGGTTCACATTAAACATAGATTGAAAAGCTGAAAAACCTGAGAGACATTGATATAGACAGAGTGTGTAGTTCTCGACTTCTGCTTTCTTCACAGCTTGTTTAATTATCAACCAGTGCGGTTGACCATCTATTAAACCAAGGAAGCTGTATCAGATGGAAAATGATTTGGGGCAGGATTGACAGGAAAGTGTTAAAGCTTTATGGTGGTCTCTGTGGTCTGCCTATGAAACCTGCAAGTTTGCTCTCAGGACATCTTCCCATCTTTAAAGTTATAGAGGACCCCAAAAGAGTTTTTGAGTGTAAGGGGAATATTTATCAATATTGAATGCATTAAAAATCACAATGGATGCATCCATAGAATATTTATTGAATTGTGTAAAAATGACAATATTAAATCTAGTAGAGAGCAACATAAATGAAATATTTTTACTTTATTTAAAATAAAAAATAAAAAAAATGAGAAGGGTGTCATTGTTTCAAATTCTTGCAAATAACTTCAATATCTGGCCAATCATTTTGATTTCAAGGACCCTCGAGAGGGTCTTGGGGTGGGGGTGAGGGCAGGGCCCTGGACCACATTTGAAGAAACACTGCTCTAAGCCACCTATTGCATGGATAGTACTGAAGTATAATTCAGCCACCACTTTGGTTGCTATTACTTGTGTAGTCTGCTCTTGCTGAAAGTACTAGGTTGTGTTGTTGTTAGCTGCGAAGTCGTGTCCGACCCATCGCGACCCTATGGACAACATTCCTCCAGGCCTTCCTGTCCTCTACCATCTTCTGGAGTCCATCTAAGCTCACGCCTACTGCTTCAGTGACTTCATCCAGCCACCTCATTCTCTGTCGTCCCCTTCTTCTCTTGCCCTCAACCTTTCCCAGCATTAGGCTCTTCTCCAGTGAGTCCTTCTTTCTCATTAGGTGGCCAAAGTATTTGAGTTTTAGCTTCAGGATCTGGCCTTCTAAAGAGCAGTCAGGATTGATCTCCTCTAGGACTGACCGGTTTGATCGCCTTGCAGTCCAAGGGACTCGCAGGAGTCTTCTCCAGCACCATAGTTCAAAGGCCTCAATTCTTTGGCGCTCGGCCTTTCTTATGGTCCAACTTTCACTGCCATACATTGCAACTGGGAAGACCATAGCCTTGACTATACGTACTTTTGTTGACAGGGTGATGTCTCTGCTTTTTAGTGTGCTGTCTAGATTTGCCATGGCTTTCCTCCCGAGGAGCAAGCGTCTTTTAATTTCTTGGCTACAGTCCCCATCTGCAGTGATCTTGGATCCTAGGAAAATAAAATCTGTCACTACCTCCATTTCTTCTGCATCTATTTGCCAGGAATTGAGAGGGCCGGATGCCATGATCTTGGTTTTCTTAATGTTAAGTTTCAGCCCAGGTTTTGCACTCTCCTTCTTCACCCGCAACAAGAGGCTCTTTAGTTCTTCTTCACTTTGTGCCATTAGAGTGGTATCATCTGCGTATCTAAGGTTGATATTTCTTCCGGCAATCTTAATTCCAAATTTTGATTCATCTAGCCCTGCCTTTCTCATGATGTGCTCTGCATATAAGTTAAATAGGCAGGGCGACAGTATGCAGCCTTGCCGGACTCCTTTCCCAATTTTGAACCAATCAGTGGTTCCATGCCTAGTTCTCACTGTTGCTTCTTGACCCGCATATAGGTTTCTCAAGAGACAAATAAGATGGTCTGGTACTCCCATCTCTTTAAGAACTTGCCACAGTTTGTTATGATCCACACAATCAAAGGCTTTAGCATAGTCAATGAAGCAGAAGTAGATGTTTTTCTGGAACTCCCTAGCTTTCTCCATGATCCAGCGTATGTTGGCCATTTGATCTCTAGTTCCTCTGCCTCTTCGAAATCCTGCCTGTACTTCTGGTAGTTCTCGATCCACATACTGCTGAAGTCTAGCTTGTAGGATTTTAAGCATGACTTTACTAGCATGAGAAATGAGTGCAATGGTGCGATAGTTTGAACATTCTTTGGCACTGCCTTTCTTTGGAATTAGAATGTAAACTGATCTTTTCCAATCCTGTGGCCACTGATGAGTTTTCCAAATTTGCTGGAAAATTGAGTGTAGCACTTTTACTGCATTGTCTTTTAAGATTTTGAATAGCTCAGCTGGAATACTAGGAGTACTGGGGTACTAGGTATCCAGTAATAAATCTGGTCACAATTTCACAACATCACTGCAACTAACTACCCACTATGAAAATTTAGCATAAATGTATCAAATATTACTTTGTAATATTTATTTTCATTTCATACTAATTCATGTAGTAGCTGGATTCTGTTTGTTTTTTCTAGTCCTCTTTTTGCATAAATCAGCATCAGGATACAGTATACCTGCTACAGAATCGAAGATTGGCTTGATATAAAGTGTTTCTATAAGGAATTAGGATTTGAGTGTTTTTTTAACATACATACTTGAAAGAGGAGTTTTTATTAAGGCTGTGAGCTTAATTTGACTAGTGGCTGAAATATATTTTTTGACAAGTGAGCATGGTACACAAATGAATGTAGATGTTAAAATAAGAGAGGAAATGCTGAGCTTAAAGACAGGTCTCAGAGATTTCTCAGGAAACAAAGAATAATGTGCTAAAGTTATTTGGGGAAGCAGTCACATAGCATGTAAACTCCATAATCCTCACTTCAACAGGGAATATAGGAAATGTCATATCCAAAGAAAAGAAGGCTATATATCTCATACACAGTAAGGGAACTTGATTTTCAAATGTGGCATGATGGATGTCATTTATTTTTTTTTGATCAGTGCACTCTTTTTCTTAAAGATAGAGCATGTACGGATTCCACCCCTGTGGATCATCAGCCACAGCCAGTATAGAATTTGCACAGTAAATCTAGGAGCAATTCAATAAGTGGAACAGAACAATTTGTGTAAGCTGTCTCTTGGGATCATTTTATGTGAACAGAACATAAACAAAATGCACACAGTGTATTTCCTTAAACTTTCTTTCGATGTATTCATCTGTGGTAAGGTGAATTCTAGATTTGTCTCATCGTTTCTCTATGTATGAAAATATCAGGCAATTCTCTGTGATACGGATGAATAAAAAACACTCCAAAGTGTAAATACATGAAAACAGTTCTTACTTCAGCTCATACATACATACACTTCCAAATCGGAATGGTCACTGCATAGTACTTGCTATAATATTTGAAGCCCTAATTACGCACAGTTAAGTACTTGGAGACATCTCCACTCAAAAATTTATTCACTAAATCTTCTATGCTCTAACTGTCCTTGATGCTAATAGATGGCATATGAGCGTCATATGTCGGTAGTTTGATGTTGCAGTAATAGTAGAAGTCACAACTGATGGAAACCCATATTCATGGTCCAATTAGAATGTGGAATAGGTCACATCTAAGAATATTGTTATATCGACAGTTTTTGGAGTGTCTACCTGGCTCTTTTTGAAAGAAAAAAATCTCCAAATGTGTCCAATGGTTCCTACAACATATTGCTTACCTGTGCTATAGAAATTGTATTATAGCTTCCTTCTGTGCATGTCCATTTTTCAAGGCTAGACTTATACATCAATTTTAATCCATTCTGTATTATCTTATCTTATAATTACCAATTACCATGTAGATGAGTGCATCTTTGGAAGAGCTAAGGGATCAGATTAAGGACAGATCATTGTGGCAAAAATCTATTTATGTGCTTACTAAGAATCAACAATGACTTGGTGGCATGTAATCAGACAATATTATCCTTAGCTTTTTAAGTTCATGTCTTTACCATATCCCTGTTTTTCAGGGCAATGTCTACCTTACCTCAGTTCAGTTAAATAGCTTTTATTATTTTAAAGCACAATATTGGACAGCCATTTTAATGAAATGGTACAGAGTTTCCTGCCAGAGCAGGGGGTTGGACTAGATGACCTCCAAGGTCCCATCATCATCATCATCATCATTATTATTATTCCTTTTTAAAAAGGAAGTGGGAGGAACTGGATGGAGAGTGCTAGTAACTCTTTCCATCAGCCTCCAACATGGAAAGCCTATCAGTACAAAAGGCCTTTCTCTCCCTGTGAATTCTATGGAGATTTTCAGTTATCCAGGTTTTGGTTGTCCCAAAGGTGCTTTTCAAAAGGCAACTGGACCTGTTTTTCCTTGAAGACATTTCACTTATCATCCAAGGAGCTTCTTAGTTCTAACTACCTGGGTAATGGGCTGTGTGATATATAATGTTTTGAGCACCTTGTTGACCCAAATGTGTGTGTGTGTGTTTGTATGTGTGTATATATGTATATATGTTTGTATGTATATGTGTATGTGTATACGTGTGTGTATACGTTTTTGTGTGTATATATGTGTGTATGTGTGTGTGTGTGTGTGTGTGTGTTTTGGCTTGCTAACAAAGAATACTTAACAAACATTTTATATGTTTTTAGCAAGCCAAAACACACACACACACACACACACACACACACACACACACACATATATATATATATATATATATATATATATATATATATAATTTCTATGAGATGCTTCTGTAAAAAAACAGAATAACTATCATAAGCCCATCTCGGACATTTTACCATCATTGCCAGTGTAATACAGCGTAAATGCTGCCTTAATATCGGTTTCATTGGTATTTGCCATTTTGATAAAACTGGGGGTAGGGGGGAAGGCTAAAGAAGAATTTTGTTTGTTTCATATTTCTATCTATTCATTCTTTCACTTTGTATTTTAAACTTCTTAATTCTTCTCTTCCAATCCAAGCAAGGACCTTGAGAGCTGCATTATATGAAATAGCATTTTTTTAAAGAGCAGCCATAGTCTGAATACACCACCAGGTGGAGTCTCTCCAGTAGCTATCTGAAAAATGTGCTGTTCTAATAGCCCATAAAATCTTGCATATACAGCTATTTCCATTTGGCAAAGTTATAACTATGATAAGAAATAAGTGATATGTCTGCATACTTTTATCATTCCTTTCATATTACATCAAAGGAGAATTTTAAAATTATTCCAAAAGATAATGCTTCTAACCAGAAAACTTCCAGGATGCTAAATGTAGCCATAGCTGTGTGGAAATGACTGTACTGCCCTCTTTTTTCTCTTTTGTGACATTCTTAAACTCTATATTTAAAAGATCATGGGGAAAAAGGGAAGATTTGGTCAAAACTGAGGAAGACTAGAAGATGGAACGTATACATTTTGATCAGATCTCACTTTGTGATCATTCTCATATTCCTCTTCAGTTTTTCTATAAAAATACATGTTCAGATAGTTTTGTTGGATATTGGCTGTGCCTCTAAGTTAGCTATGCAGAACAAATAAAGTAGTACTCTGCTCAACTTTATCCTTCGACTTATATGTACAGTATATATAAATACATTTACACAGACACTCTCTCACACATACACCAATTACACTATTTCTTATCAAGATGATTATGCAGAGCAAAGAAAGGAATAAGAAACAATAAACCAGGCCCCTTTATGACTTGTGGACTTCAACTCCCAGAATTCTTCAATCGGAGTGCCTGGCTGAGGAATTCTGGGAGTTGAAGTCCACAAGTCATAAAAGGGCCACGTTTGAAGACCCCTGCAATAAATCAAAGGATTTAAAGACATGAGTGATAACAAGAAAATCTACCCAAAACTGGCCTACACTGAATCATTCACAATACTTTTCCTTAGCCTTCTAACTTTGCATAGCATCTTCACCTCTACACTCAGAAATGGATTCATATTTTGCCATTTCTTCTTTAAATTTCTCACTTCTCTCTTTTTGAGAATCTCACCAAGTTCTAACCATGGCCTTTTGGTTTCCTCTTCCTCTTGACTTATTCTTCTTTCCTTCATATATTAGTTTTGAAATTCAATGCTATACATTCTCCCTATGCAATCAAACTATCTCAATATATTTCTTTTGCGATGGTCATTTTTCTCTATATTCCATTCAATTTCATTAGGCACCCATTGATCATGAACCCTAAATCTTCTTGTCACACTTCACACAATTCTTAAGGACTCAACTTATTTTTATGCAGTATTTCTATTGGCACAGCAATTCACATTAGCAAGGAGGTAGATGCATGTTCATAAGCATAGCCATTTTCATTTCTTTAACATGTGTACATTTTTTGCTCCAGAATATTACTAGATTTCTACTACTATTTGCATCTTAAACACTATCCCTCCATTTCCTCATCTGTGGTAATCAGATGAGGATAAAAACGATCCACCAAGAGATAAAAACTATGAACTTTTTTTTGACAAATTATGGGTAAACTGTAATCGTTCACTCTGTTTTTCTCTGACAAACGTAGCTACTTTAATTTTTATATATTATTGTCAGATAATACTCTTCATTCTGTCATACTATTTGTAATGTTTTGGGCTTAATTGTAACACCACGTGGTAAGCTGGAGCTAGCTAACGGCTCCCAGCATCTCAGACACCCCATCTCCAGGGCTGCTATTGGTTGCCACTAAGTGGCAATAGGCTGCTTTAAACCTACTGGCTGCCGCCTAGGGGCCAGGCTATAAATTGCTGCAAGCTGCAGCCCAGTTCTCTAGTTCAGATCCTGCAAGCAAATAAACGTGTTCATTGCTGAACTCACTCGCCTCGTCTTCATTCCTGCGCAACGAACTCACTACACAACACTATTTCCAGCAAATCACTCTGGTTGTCAGCTAACAACATGACATCGGATATATATTCATGTCCCTGGCTAGCACAACAGCCTAATACACATCTCAAACAAACACTCCATAAGCATTCCTTATGGACCCATTCATTAAAGAATCAGGGACATAACATGCCTGTCTTACTCTCTCTTCAATGTCCAACTGTTTACAATTATATTCTATTTATTCTCACCTGTGTTTTGCTTCCATACTATACCAGTCTTATCACATTCAGCAAACAGTATTCAATTCAATAATCATGCAAAGCATTCCATAGTTTACACCTACACATTTTATCTCATGTTTCTTCCAAATCAGCAAATGTACAAACCTACAAACTTTTTCAAAGGGAGTGTGATGGCTCAGCGGATAAAGATGCTGAACTTGTCAGCTGTAAAGCTGACAATTCAAGTCTGAGGTCCGAGTGCTGCATGACAGAGTGAGCTCCCGTTACTTGCCCCAGCTCCTGCCCAGCTCTCAGCTCAAAAGCATGCAAATGCAAGTAGATAAATTGGTACTACTTCAGTGGGAAGGTAACAACATTCTGTGCACCTTGGTGTATAGTCATGCTGGCAACATAGCCGCAGAAATGTCTTCAGACAATGCTAGCTCCCTTAGGTAAGAAACGAACACGAGCGCTGCCCTTGAGAGTTGGAATCAACTAGACATGGAAAAACCTTTTATCTTCACAAACTGTTTCAAATTTATACTTTTCTCACTGACCTGCTGAAGATTAAATCTTATCTTTTAACCCCTGCCTAGCATACAAGCTACAATATACTTCTCAAATTTTGTTTACTGTCATCTCTAATACAATTTCAATCAGAATTTTGCCCAATATCTTCCCAAATGCCTTTAGAAACTTATCTTCCTGGTAGTTTTGCACTCACTTTTTCTTGTTTTCCTATCATTCTCTTATACATCCCCAAAATACTGCTTCCAGTATTCCCTTCCTTCAGTTTCATCCCAATTCCTTAATCATTTTTTATTTTTATTTCTGTTCGCTCTGCTAAAGGCTTGTTTACTGCCTTTTATCCATTGCTCAAACAAGTTTTATTTCCATCAAAATTAGTTTTCACACCTTCAGTAAGAAACATGATAGCAAATTTGACAGTTACAAAATAAAGGACAGATGGAAACCGGCCAGCCTACTCAAAAGTGGGGTCCAATAAGTAACTTCACTATTATTTGTTGGAAATTCTTGAAGTTCTTGTGAGCTTGAGAAAATGGTACAGTCTTGTCTGTGGGATGAAGCTTGATAATTGCTCTGCATTTGATCTTCTCCTTTTATCTTATCTGGTCTTTGTTCAGTTTGACTATATTCCTTGCAAGCTATCTTTTCCTCTTTAGACACATTATACAAGACATTTTTCACATTGTCATTTTTGCAGCAATAATTCTTACAAACTTACACTTTCTCATTCAAAGCCACTTTTACTTGATCCTTCTATCAAACTGTGTAATTCAGTCTTGGAAGACAATTTTCTATATCCTTCTTCCTTGTGTCATTCAGTACAACTAGCGCAGGGGTGTCAAACTCAATTTCATTGAGGGCCGCATCAGCTTTGTGGTTGCCCTCAGGGGGCCGGGTAGGTATGGCCTGGGTGGGCGTGGCCTACTGGGTGGGTGTGGCTAGAGTGCATATGACCTACTGGGTGGGCGTGGCCTACTGGGTGGGCGTGGCTAGAGTGCATTTGACTTACTGGGTGGGCGTGGCCAGCTCTACATCGTTCGCATCAAGGGTGCCTATGGGGGCCTGGGCAGGAGTGGGACAGATCTGAGGGTCTCTGGCAGGAGGCGGGTCTCTGGGCCAGGGCCAAGGCAGTGGGGGCCGTTCCCTCACTGTTTCCAGGATGGCTTTGCAGGCCACATGAAACCACTTCGCGGGCCGGATTCAGCCCCCGGGCCTAGTGTTTGACATGTCTGAACTAGCGGAACGGTCTGCCTAAGCAGTGGAACAGCTTGCCTTCAGAAGTTGTGGATGCTCCATCACTGGAGGTTTTTAAGAAGAGACTGGACAGCCACTTGTCTGGAATGGTATAGGGTCTCCTGCTTTGAGGAGGGTGTTGGACTAGATGACCTCCAAGGTCCCTTCCAACTCTGTTATTCTGTTAATTGGGAAATTAATTTATCATCTAATATTTCATGCAATATAGACTTTTGTTTTTTTTCTTCTTCTTATGATTGTTTTACTTTCACTTTTGTTTCTTTATTCTCTTTCAGGTCCTTTTTTCTGAGGATCCATTCTTGACTTTACCAAAACTAACTATTCAATGCACTTCAACAACTTTTACCCTTATTCTTTCATAAACAACCATGCTTCTTTATACATTCCTTTTCCATGAAAACTTAAGAATAGGCTTATGTTTAAAGCTTGCTTCTGAACCAGATCTTTTTCCAGTCATATGCCATCAACGGTCACTGTTCTCATTCATTCTTGGAACTGAATGATCCAATTACTTTTTCAGTTCTGTTTCATCCCACTCCTACCCATTCGTTCATGTAATCTAATCTTCACCACATGAAAGAAAAACACAATCATTCAGAATATTCGTCAGTTTTCCCAAAGGACATATTGGCTCTTCTATTATCACCATGCTCGGGAGCTATTGCTATCACTAAATATATAGCAAGTATCACTATACTATAGCTTCCCTTCTTTCATTATGCTTCTACAAAATTCAGTTCAACTTGTCTACTTTCCCTTCTTTTATTCATTAATTCATGCTCTTTGCCATTTATTTTTCTTATTTTTCTCTTGCAAACTTTCACATGTCATTGCTGTCAGCAAATGGCCCAACAGATAACTTTCACCACCCATCATAGCATAGGCAATGAGGCCTTCACAAGCGGTTTTTTTTCTAATATAGAAAAGGTATAAACTAGGTTACAAAGTCATATCTGCAGCCACATGCTTGCATACCACAAATGCAAGCAAAGCCTAGTTTTACCACAAACCTGCTAATACTATTCTATTCTAGCTATGAACTCTATTCTAGAAACTACTATTTCTAATCTGGAGACTATTTTACAAGCCAACATACTATTTCTTGCATCTGACCAAATGACTTGCACTGAGAATATTGAGGCAGACTTTGCAGATAATATTCTGTTAGATGTACCAGGAACGTGCACAAAATCGTTCTATGTACCTCTAGCATCACAGACCTAGAAGTATTCACATACAGCACTGAGCAATCTCTTCTTGCCGTTTTTTCTATCTCCCCAATATGCCCAAAGAAACATTTTTAAATTCATAAGATATCTTAAAAGCATTGTCATAAAGATCTGGACTCTTTGTTATGATGGAAATAAGGGGAAAAAAATTGTGAACACCCCTTAGTTTATTTATAATCTCTTTGCTGATAATCAACTACCTACCTCCCGAGGTTCACTCTCCTGAAAATTCACCAATCATGTCTTGGAAAGCATAGATAAAAGTTTTGACATTACATGGAAACTTTTATTCAGTTAATATTCAATTCTTGTAAGAAGAATGTTTCCTCCAGAAGTGGGGGGAAAATTTAATCTGCAATCTGTATTTATTGGAGTATTCCTTATGCACCAGTAGCTACTTCCCTAAAGATATAGCAAAGTAATATCTGTATATCCTTTTGCGGACAAAAACAACTTAAAAATTTCCAGCTGAATACACTGTTCAAGGAATACAGATGTTGGTTGAATCTTATATATCTCAGCTGGTTATAACAGAGTCTCTCTACTGACAAAAGGCTGCTTAATCCAGTGGAGAATTCCAGTGACAGAAAAGGGAAGCAGCTATAATAAAAATAAACAATAAACACAGATCTTTTGTGATTCCTTTTTCCTACTCTATATTTATTGCCCTGTACACCGCCCTGAGTCCTTCGGGAGAAGGGCAGTATAAAAATATAATAAATAATAATAATAATAATAATAATAATAATAATAATAATAATAATAATAATAATAATAATAATAATAATAATAATAATAATACTGTCTCTCCTATCTGATATCAGTTACTGATATTAGAATTATCTATTATTATAAGCTGGTAGCAGTGAGAAATTGCATACATGTATTCTTCAAGCTAATACTTAAGATTATCTGCTTACTGAATTATTGTACAAAAAAGATTCAATTAACTCAGAAAATTTACATTTTAAAGCTTCAGCATCAATCTTCTCACTGAAGATTGAAAAGAGCAGGGGAAAAGGAATTAAAATTTTACACAAGAAGAGGGGTGAGAAAGAGGGAAAATTGCATTACTTTTCTTCTAAAGTTAAAAAAAATATAATAAGTGGTAGATGAGTCTGGAGCTATGGCATTTATTTGGAGGCAGTTCCAAATACTTTCTGATTTACATAATTTCAAAGGAAAACTAATTATGTCTCTGTGTCATCTAGCACAATTAAACATACTTAAATCTATGCCATACTTCAAGGAATTCATCTTCACTAGTATAAGATTTCTTATGTCCTCTATCTTTATCATCCCATTCCTTGTTTTTATTAAGCTTCAAGAGGAAGGAAAGAATTTGATGAACTCAATTCATTATAGTTTTTCAGTATTTGAAATAAAAATATTATCCTTCTATTATTTTCCCGCTTATCACAACAATCTACATTTTTAAAATTAGCTGTGATTGAGAGTATAAGTACAAATAATAATGCCATCATCAATCTCCTCATTTTAAAACATTAATGCAAATAGCACTTGCAACATTTCCTGATGGTGCCTGCAGAACGCCATAATTAAGTAAATATTAATTTCAAAAATTAAATGTCAGAAACCTCATATTAGAACCAAATCCTGTAAGATTTTAGGTTAGAACTTCAAGTTTGCGTGAGATTTTGAGTGAGAATGATGATCTCTTTGTTGATCTTGCATGTTTGATTGCAAGATCAACATGTTTTATATTTTAATTTTTTTGATATCCTCAATCAGAAAAGATTTATATCCTTGCATTAATATCAGGAAGTAGAGAAGAGTCAGTGGCAGAAAAAAGTGTAGGAAGAGTGGTTTTGGTTTAAATTTTTGTTTCTCAACCTCAGTTAAAAAAAAAGTCTCACAAGCACAATGGGGGTGAGATGGGGGTGGGGTGTGTGTTTTTATGTAAAAAATATGCATTTGTACGGAGATTTCTAGGTGGAGAAATCTTATACATCTCCTTGCCTCATTCAAAATGTGCAGCATGGAGGGGAAATATTTCTCCTTTTTGCATCTGGTTTCAATTTAAATGAAATAGATTTCTAATCATATCTTTTATATTGCACGTGTTAGGCCTCAAATCTTACAAATTTCTTGTGACTTCCTGGGAGTGAAACATGAAATAATAATTAGGCATGTTATAATTTCATCTAACTAATTTGCCCTGGTTTTGCCACTCAGCCTAGGCCAGGGGTAGGCAACCTTGGCTCTTTGATGACTTGTGGACTTCAACTCCCAGAATTCCTGAGTCAGCATAGTTGGTTCAGAAAATCTGGATATTGAAGTCCACAAGTCATCAAAGAGCCAAGGTTGCCTACCCCTCGCCTAGGTCCTGTCATGATGATGATGTTGTTGAAGATCTGTCTAAGCAGATTGACCCTTCACTCCCTTCGTGGAATTTGCATAGTCAATAATCTGTTGCTGATCAATTTCTTTTAGGATATACAAGGCTTTGGACCACTACTCCAAGAGGGCTTTCAGCTAAGAAATGGTTGCAGAGAGATTTCAGCAGAACATTAGACCAGGGCTTTTCAACCAGTGGTACGGGTACCACCTGTGGTACATTGGCACCTAGCAGGTGGTACACGACCATCCTAGAAAAGTGGTAGCGGGAGAGGGGAATGAGCTGAACTGGTGGTAGCACCACACAAGCCTGAGCGAGAGATGGCTGGAGCTGCAGGGCTCAGCGGAAGCGCCAGGATCAGTGCCAGGCTCCAGCTGAAGCTTGGCACTGATCGTGGCACTTCTGCCAAGCCCAGAAGAAGCACCGATCAGCTGGAATGTTGCAGCATCTCCAGGGTCTTGTGATTTACATTCAGATGCTTGGCAACTGATTCATATTTATGACAGTCACAGTGTACCAGGGTCATGCGAAGGGACCAAAACCTGCTGCAACCACCCAACAGAGAGGGGGGAATAAAAACCAAACACCCACCCCACCCCACCCCCGCTGCCAATCCTCAACAGAAATGCTCACAACAATGAAAACCTTGGACAGGAGGAAGAGCGCCACCGGGCGGGCAGGCAGGTGTCTTGCCTGGATGTGGCTTGGGGGGCACTTTTTTCAGTGCCATTGTAACTTCAAATAGTCACTAAGCGAACTGTTGTAAGTCAAAGACTATCTGTACTTCATCACTTTTTTCCTTCTTCTTTTTTTTGGTCATCAAGTTTTTGACACCTTGCTAGGCGACTGGTGGTACTCGGATGTTGCCATATCCTAAAAGTGGTACAATGGGTGAAAAAGTTGAAAAGCCCTGCATTAGACCTGTCCAGACCTCTATTGTCCTGAATATGTGAGAATGAAAATGTGTGTCCGGATGACAGGAGGGGGCTTGTCCAACATCTTTACATATAAAATCCCATTCCAACCACACTTGACTTTAATACATTTAGCTCATCAAAAAGTAAAAAAAAACAATCAAAATCAAATGAGAAACAATAGAAAACCAGTATAACAAGTGCACTCATACACACACAATCAAAGCTAGGTGTATCAAGCCCTCGTTCTCATAGCAGAACAGGCTTAATTCCCACTGGGGCCAAATGTGTAGAACAAAATTTGGACCTTTATCATTCTACAAGACTCTACTAGAAATAACTTTTTGAACATCTTTAGGACCACGATAGCTGACGTCAACCGAAGGGGTATTACCTAAAATTTTCACCCTTTGTGTATAATTGTGTATCTTTAAGATGGAAGTTGGAGTGGGAGGCTTCTGGGAAATAAAAGACTCATCCTGCATCTCTCCCATATTGTGTTTTTTTAGCCCATATATTGGCTTCTTAGAGAGGATCACAGGTGGCAATGAAAGCAGAAAGATTTCAGACTTTGGACATCTTCTCTCTAAATTTCAGAGATACAATCTCACAACATTAGGCAGCACAAATGGAGTGCCGAGAGTCCCATGTTTCATGGGCATTGCTTACTACAAGGAAACGTGCTTAATGGTCCTTTCAGTGGGGAGCTGAGCAGGCAAGACTGAGGTTACACAGTCATGGTACGTAGTGAGGGCTGGCTTCTATACTTCTGCACATTCTGGCTGATAAATGTGTCAGTACGAAAAAAAAGCAAAAAATCAGCGAGCACAAGCTCTATAAATGTGTTCAAGAAGGTTCTGACTCCTTTTAGCTTGACGTTGAGAATAGAGAGGGAGAAAATTTCATACTTTCCAAATTATTATGCTGTTATCAGGATTCCACTTTCCATCCTGAATCCCACTCCAATCTGTTCTAGAAGACCCACAAATCTGTACAGCAGATTGGAGGCTTCTCACAGGAAATTGCACACTGAAGTGGAACATAATCCACTCTCTCTGTCCTACCCACATTTTCATTTTATAATCATTTCAGCATATTATATGGATGAGTGTCATTGGAGAAGGAAGTTGAACTTCAGCCTAATTCCCAGCCTTTTTGAGACACTGAAGCTGGGAGCTTAAATACTAGAGATCAATCATTTCCCTGTGAAACAGAAGGTCCAGAAAGCCGAGTTCCAGATGGAAATCTCCACTAACCTGCATTTATAATCTCAGAGGTTCAGGTAAATTTAAGAAATAATGTTCCTCATGAATAATTGCTGTTCTAGACTTGGCCACCGGCAGTTTTGCTAAAGCCCCAGTGGTTATTTCAGCTCCAAATTTTATATGCTGGAAGCAATGTCTCTTATCTGCTTTTATATTGCCATAGAATCTATACCCATTTTAATAAGTGAACTGCTTTTGAACTCTATTGTTGTGACTTCGTTCTGCCTTGTTTGGGGGGGGGGGGAACGGGGGTGTACCTGAACTCTTGTCCTAATCCTAGATGCTCTTCCTGAAAAATAACTTGGGTCTCACTTGCGTTTAGACCATCTGTGCATGTGTTTAGTATTATGTAACAACCTAGCTGTACATCTGCATCCCCCTGGCAACCTGCCATGCTCTGGAAAGCATATTGAGCTTCATTCAATTGGCTGCTGAATTTGAAAAATATTTGGATGCAAATGTATTTACCTGAGTGTATAGCACATTCTAAATAATTGCATAGAAATTTTTAAAAAGGTATAATTTCATGTGTTGCTGAATAGAACACATTGAACATAAGCAGTGAAATAACCTTGGGAAAATATTTAAGTAAGTAAAAACCCACAATATCCTAATAAATGTTTAGTGATATGTAAATTGCGAATATGATTTTCAGGCATTTGATTCCTATGCCTCATAAGAACAATAACCATCCTCAGCTTAATGAGGAGTGATTGTTATTATAAAGGCAACCCCTGAAAACTAGATGTAATAGGAAAACCCAAAATATGAAATTATCCTGTTTCTTTCCCCGTGGTAAACTCGTGCAGTTTCTCAGTCCTCTATTAAAGATATCTGAATTAAAAGGTAAAGGTTCCCCCGCACATGCGTGCTAGTCGTTTCTGACTCTAGGGTCCAGTGCTCATCTTCGTTTCAAAGCTGAGGAGCCAGCGCTTGTCCAAGGACGTCTCCGTGGTCATGTGGCTGGCACGACTAGATGCCAAAGGCGCACGGAACACTGTTACCTTCCCACCGTAGTGGTCCCTATTTTTCTACTTGCATTTTTACGTGCTTTCAAACTGCTAGGTTGGCAGAAGCTGGGATGAGTACGTGGCACTCGGGATTCGACCCGCAAAACTGCCGACCTTCCGATCGACCAGCTCAGCGTCCTAACCCACTAAGCCACCGCATCCTCAGCTCTAAATTCCAAAGAGAGATGATGTCAGCATCAATATAGCCCAACCCATAACAAGGGTTATGTCTTAATAATCTCCTATTTTAAACCCTGTAATTGTATTCTCTTTCTTTCTTTCTTTCTTTCTTTCTTTCTTTCTTTCTTTCTTTCTTTCTTTCTTTCTTTCTTTCTTTTCTCTCTCTCTCTCTCTCTCTCTCCTTCATAATTGAAACCTAGAGAAGTAACAGAATCTGACAAAAGAACTACGGGGTTAAAAGAAACAGCTGCACTCAGATTTCATATACAGAAACATTCAATTTCATGGGTTATTCATCCTGCACAGTAGGTGCACCTAAAAATATAGTTTAATGCATATGGAAGAAGGGAGAGTGAGGAAAACTGGAGACCACATGTGTTTTCTTCTGGATGAAATGTCATTATTTCTTTTAAGCCCCTGTCCAGTTTTGAAATCCTGCCTGGCTCACTTCGAAACTAAGTCCCTGCATTGCAACATGTACTTAATATTGAAGACGATTTTAAGTTACAGTAATCAAGGACATGCATACAACAGTAGCAATAGTAATAGCACTTCTACCTAATATACCGCTCTTCCTAGTGGTGTTCAGCCCTCTCTAAGGGGTTTACAGAATCAGCCTATTGTCCCCAACAATCTGGGTCCTCATTTTACCGACCTCGGAAGGATGGATGGCTGAGTCAGCCTTGAGCCGGTCAGGATCGAACTCCTGGCAGTGAGCAAAGTCAGCCTGCATTCTAACCACTGCACCACCATGGCTCTTAAATAGACTAAGAATATCGGCCAGGCTATTATGTTCATCATCTGAGATTAAAAACCAGTTGGAGGAGAAAGGCATATTGTAAGGATATTGTTCATGATTAAACAGTACTAATTACCGGTATTAAACATTTCCAGTTATCATTTTAACTGTTTCGTTTAGTGTCCCAAGAAAGGGAGAAAAGCAAAGATATACTTAGTCTCATCATAAATTGTATGGAAGAGAAATACTCCACTTGCTGATGTTTTTCAGAGCATTTGATCTGTGGTCTCTAAGCCCTAGGCTACATGCACTTCCTAGAAGCCCTTACTACAGCCTGCTATGGGTATTCAAGCTTTCAACCTACCTGTGGAATTCTATCATTTGGAGAACAATGAAGTTGCATGAGAATTTTTTTTTTAAATTCCATTTATATCCCGCCCTTCTCCGAAGACTCAGGGCGGCTTACAAGCTTAGCAGTAGCCTTCATTCTATGTATATGCCTGCTTATTAGGGCTTTCACACACACCCCCAAGCGGCATTATTACATAATTCCCCTCCCTTCCCCAGCACATCATATACATTATAAATAGCCTGCCCCCTCCCCCCCAAAAAAATTTATGGGACACTGGCAAGCTAATCTTGGTGTGAGGCACAAACATCTGGGTGACCTTGAACATGCCCTTCTTTCTCAGTGCTAGGAAGCAGGCAGTGGCAAACCATTTCCAAAATCTTGCCAAGAAAACTGCAAAGGTAGTTGCCAGAAGTCAGTGCTGACTTGAATGCCCTTCCCCCCCAAATAAAGTTTCTCGGCTGTGCTTTCCTTCTCAGCTAAATCACACTGTTTTCAACATGTATACTAGCCAGGTGAGACTGGAAAGGAGATGATGGAGAGTGTCATTCCTTCCTCCACTCAAAATTGGCCTCTTTGGCATTTGTGATTGGAGACTGCAGTTTAAATGGGGAGGAGAACCCAGGGAAAATCATTAAACTCCACTCTTCTTGTCCATCTGTTCTTATCTCACTGATGTGGGTAAAGTGCCAATGAGGAAGAAGAAAAAAAGTAGCAGATATTAAATCCTCTTCTCCCAGACAATATGTCACAAAACAGAGAAGGGGGGAGCATTTCTGAGAAAGCGATGGGAAGGGGATTCAAATCCACCAGTCTCTTTAACTACCTCACTTAAAGTGTTCAGTCCTATATAAGCAACTAATGCAGCTTGTAGAGCCAAAAGGTCCAGTGACAAGAACCAAAATCCATGTTATTCTTTGAATATGCCACTCAACTTGAATTAACGAGTAATTCATCTCAAGATGAGAAAAGCCCTTGCATTTGTCACAAGTCTCTGCCAGTCTCTGTCTATCTGCACGTACAAATGATAGACACTGATATTTTCACGAGAGTGTAATTCTACAGCAATGGAAAAGGTTTTACAGTAGGTTGTTTTCCCATCCTGAATTTATTTGTTTATCATTTATTTTATTTAAGAAGGTTTATACGGCTGTCTAACTCCCTCTTAGTGACTCATACAAAGATAAAAACCCAACATAATTTTTTTTAAAAAAAGCAATAACACCCCCCCTCCAGCAACAATAATTGATGAATAAACTATCTTCGATGAGCATGATCTCTAGAAGAAAGATATTAGAAAGGAGTTTCATGGATATTAATCTAATAAAAAGTTACTTTTTCCCAAATTCAGAGATATTTATTATTTATTTATTCATTCATTCATTCCATTTATTCGTCGCTCATCTCTTTTCAAATGACTCTGGGTGGCCTGCACTATAAATAAACATTAAAAACATTAAAATCATCAAATATAAAATGACAGAGCAGACAAAGTAAAATCATTAACAGAAGATGGAGAAGGAGGGAGCCAGATACACAAGGGTTAGGAGGTGGGATTAGCTTTTCATTAGTCAACTACTTCCAGTGTGAAACTTAGGATTTCTCCAATTGTTCCTGCCTAACATTATTATTCCTAGCCTGGTTGGTCTTTTACATATATTCTTCATCTCAGTTAATGAAGTTCTTTAAAATGTATTATTTTAATTGCTGAGTAGATTATCCCCTCTAAAATACAGATGATGATGTTATTATTATTATATACATGTGAGAGATAGTACTCATGGAGGGGGAGGTGGGGTGATGGGTTACAGTAAAAGGACAGTTTCCCAAGAAGCACTTTCCAGAAAGTGGGGAGTGTGTGTGTGTGTGTGTGAAACAAGAGGCAGCCCAGTCTAGAGTTGGATAGAGAAAGAGAGTAAGGATCGCTACTCCCTAGGGTAATCCATTAGGGACAGAGTAGTGGGCAATATCCCCTTTAGTCTGGCAAGATAGTCTGTATTGTAAATAAATCAAGAATTGAACTCCTCCTGAATTGCTTTTCATTGTCCTGACAACAAACAACAATGTGAAATCACAGCTGCCAGTTCTTTAGCTGGTCTTCATGTACAACAGGTTCTTCCCAAGCATCTAGAACAGGGGTGTCAAACTGCCGGCCGGTGGGCTGGATGCATCATGGCAAAACTGCACCCACCCCATTGCCGGCAATGGAAAAAAGTTGTGATACGTCGCAACACGTCACGTGGCATGGCGAGTTTGACACCCCTCATCTAGAATGTCACAATATGTGTGGATCCAAGCAGTGGAAATTTTGTCAATGTGTAGATTTACTAAATGTTGCCAGGGCTTTTGATATGGCATCCAGTGTGCCAATAAGCACTGGAACCACTACAGCCAATTAATGCCATAATTTCTCAACTTTGATTTTCAGATCTTGATTCTTTGTGATCCAATGCTTTGTCTTCTATTGTACTATCCCCTGGTATTGACACATCAATTATCTACATTTTTTTCTTTTTAAACACAGTTAAATCTGGTACTTTATGTGTCAAGACTTTATTTGAAAATTCCTACAATTTTTACAGATGTTCCAATGAATCTTTTTGGTGACTGTGCCAAATTACTACTATGTACTACTAGTAGTACTACTAGTAGTAGTACTACTAGTACTACTACTACTACTACTACAGCCAGATATTTAGACTGGATTTGACATTTTTATGCACCTATCCAGTCTTTCCAAAGGACCTGGGATAGGCAGATATTGTTGTTCAATGGTGTTAAAGGTATCATTGCAGAATGTAAGCTGTTCTGAGTAAAGCTACTTTTTGCAATTGATTGAAGGTGTTTTTGTCAATGCTTAAAGTGTTTAAATGCTCTATTTGTTTTGGGATTATATCTAAGGCATAGGCATTCAATGGACATGAATACTGTAAGATATATACAGTATATATTATGATTTTCAGGTCCACTAAATTGAACATTTCTAAATATTAAGGAATCCTTTAGATATTGCTCCAAGGATCATGAGTGGTATAACAATGGGTTTTTGCCATAAGCATTCAACTTCAATCTGCAAGTCCCTGTGTTTCATATTTTTTTTCTGATTGGTTTTCCTCAATCTTAGCATCACCCAGTATAATAATATCAATGAACCAAACTTTCTTCTTTTCAATAAGTCTTATATCAGGTATCCTACTAACAAGATGCCTATATGTTTGGATTTTGAAGTCCCATAAGATTTTAATTTTCCAAAACTTTCTCAACCTGATGGTCCCACTAGTTCTTGCTACATTCCAGACCAAGTCTCTGGCAATAAATAACTCTGGCAACTTGATATTATAATTATTGCAACAATTTTCAGGAGTCAAGATCTTATACTCCATTATATCCTGCTGTAACTAAATTCTCTACCTCCTCAATCGTAAACAGGTTTTATTTAGAAATAAATTCTATGAATCTCGTACCACATGACCCTGAGCTGTGGTTGAGCTAAATTATTGAAAATAACTCTACATGTTTGTAAGTTTTGACAGCACTTTGCATCATATGTGTTGCACATTCTGCTTCTCCCCTCTAGGCAACGTGTAAAAACATCCATCAAGGACATCTCAAGTAATTGTCATTGTACCACTCATAAGGAGTGAAGAACGGGAATATAACTCCCAGGGGAGATTAAAAATAGAAAACAACTTTGAACCGGTGAATCTCCATAATGCAATCATGCTTATTGCCAGAATTCTTCAAAAGGTGCCACAAGAGAACATGAAAATTAAAGTACAGGAAAGTAAAATAAACATAGCTTGGGCTTTTGCCAATTCTGCTTTCTGCCAGAAATTGAATGTTTCCAATAATGCAGTCCAGGGAAAAACAGTCTGTGTTTTCAAAAACTTTTGTTTCCTGCATCAACCAAGATTGCTGCCCCGCCTGCCCCCGAAATGTCCAAGTTAACAGAGGCCACATAAGGTTTGTTTATGTAGCTGTGTGATTAAGGCACTAACCTAGAAGCTGGGAGTTCTAGCTCATTTTCAGCTATGGGAAGCTCATTGTGGAAGTTTGGGCCACTCTCTCTATGCCCAACCCAACTCACAGTTGGGCGTTGTAAAGATAAATACATCAACATCCAACCACTGCTCTCAGAGTTATATAGTATGAGACATAAGATTGGGTGATTGCAAATTGTATACTTTGCTGCCAATATCTTCCTTTTAATTCAGTTACAGTGTTGTATGTAGTAAAACTCTTTAATTCCTACATAAACTATAAATATATATAGACGAGATCTGTCCTTAGGGCAAGAATGAAGAACCTTTTGTGAGCAAGGGCTGCAATTCTCATTTTTGGTGTGCTAACATTTCAGACGACAGTGGGCAGAATTAAAAGTGTGCAGAGCCATTTCACATAAATCACCAAGATTTTCTGGATTAGTCCTTCTCAATTGCTTTGCAAAGACTGTAAGTTGATCATCTTCATATGAGCCAACAGTGTGCTGCGGCTGCCAAAAAAAGCCAACACTGCCCTAGGCTGCATTAATGGAGGGATAGAATCAAGATCACGTGAAGTGCTAATGCCGCTTTATAATGCCTTGGTAAGACCACATTTGGAATGCTGCATACATTTTTGGTCACCGCGATATAAAAAAGATTTTGAGACTTTAGAAAGAGTGAAGAGAAGAACAACAAAGATGATTAGGGGAGTGAAAGCCAAAACATATGAAGAACGGTTGCTGGAATTGGGTATTTCTAGTTTAATGAAGAGAAGGACAAGGGGTGAGATGATAGAAGTGTTCCAATATCTCAGGGGCTGCCACAAAGAAGAGGGAGGCAAGCTATTCTCCAAAGCACCTGAAGGCAGGACAAGAAGCAACGGATGGAAACTAATCAAGGAGAAAAGCAACCTAGAACTAAGGAGAAACTTCCTGACAGAACAATTAACCAGTGGAACAACCTGCCCCCAGAGGTGGTGAATGCTCCAACACTGGAAGTTTTTAAGAAGAGACTGGACAGAATGGTGCCATATACAATTATGCTAACAGTCTCTCAAAGTAAACTATTTTAGGATCATTTGACTATAGTTATATTATTAGCACAAGCCAAGTATTTGCTTTTTCAGGGAAGCTGACACATCTGACTTTTGAGAAGACAATGCCTTTGCAAATTTGTTTACACAAATCCAGTTATTGGAATATTCCTTCAAGATAACATATTCAAGAGATCATTTGTGGCAAATGATGTACATTCAGTGATACAATTGTGTGAGGAATAAGCTTAAGATAACATGTACAACATAGAAATTGAAAGCCAGTTTGGTGTGGTGGTTAAAGCACAAAGCTAAAAAGCAGAAGGTTGTGAGATCTAAGCCTGCCTAGGCATGAAACCAGCTGGCCAGTCACTTTTTCTCAGCCGTAAGAAGCAGGCAAGGGCAAACTATTTCTGAAAATCTCGCTAAAGAAACTCCAGGGATGAGACCAGGCAATCATTAGAAAGGAAGGAAGAAAGGAAGGATGGAAGGAAGATTGGTTACACATATCCAGAAGCAAAAACATAATTAGATCTGTTATTTTGCAGAATTCATTAGTATTGATAAGATGAGATGTATGCCTGTCACACATACAAACAAAATGTAGAGCCGTGTTTCATCACTGGATTCACTTCTGAGAAAATGCTCTTTTTATCTTAAACAGATTCTCAACATGCAAATTCACCTTTTTCTAACCTGGCTGCTAGGTATTCCCATAATCCACAGGAAGGCTATGAAAATCTACCTGGATTGTTTCAAATGTCCTACTATCCACTTCTGAAATTCTCAGGACAGGGATAAATTGGCCAATTTTAATTAGGCTCAGATAAAACTTTTATAACTGGGCTAGCAGTTGCAGAATGTCTTTTAGCCACCGTAATAAGACCACAAGCTTTCTGACTTCAAAACTGAAGGACGATTTCAAAAGTTTTAAAAGGTTTTAAGGGGCAGGTACCTACTGTGGCTATAGCAGCTCTAGCTTCTGTGGCTTTGCCCCTGCTTGGAATGGTAGCATCTACACTAGAAAGAACGTTAAAAATATTCCCTTAGCTTTCCAATCTGAAGAAATTCCCTTTATTTACTAACTCTTACCTAAGACAATTTTGGTTTTGCCTTACAATAGTGTCCCTACTAGGAGGTCACATGTTAGGCTCTGAAGATTCTTTTGGCTGTTCAACTTATCTCAAAATACCTACACCAGCCTTTTCCAATCTTTAGAAACATTAAATTTTCCATGTTTCCAAGCAAGGACAGGCAATGTTGGTTGGAGATAATGGGAATTATACTCTAACATATCTCGAGAATGCCATTTTGGAGAAGGCTGGTTGAAATTGCTGACCTGGACAAGCCACCCTACTGGCTCTCAATCTATTTAAGCACAGATCAAAATGTTGCTCTTAACTCTGAGAATCTAAAAAAGGACTTTCTCTTGGATGACCCTAACTGAATATTGAGATCAACTGTTATGACCCTTCTCTAAGTTTCTCCAATATTTGAAGTTAATGGTATTTGCGAAATGAACATTTTGCATCGTTTTGCTTTTTATTTCTTTTTGAAATATTTGTCTCTGTTCTGATCCACATAAATGTTTAATAGCAGGAAAAGATTTTTAGTTGTACCTGCCAAAGCCTTTATGCTTGGCTGTATTGCTGCTAGTGGAATGTTTTACATTGCTTGGATGTGTTTTGGTTTAGTGCTGCTTTTCAGTTTTATCACCATTCTTGTTTTATCATTTGTAATTTAAGTTGATTTTCCTTTTGTAGACTGCTGAAATTCTGTTTTGTTGTAGTCACCTTTGAACTGAAACATAGAATATTACATTTTCCAAAACAAAACAAAATGTCACCAAAACCTAAAGCTCCTTAAAGCACTGGTCACTCTACCAGGTGTAAATTCCAAGTGCGTCTGCAATTTACACTACAAAAATCTTGGTATTTGTGTGGATTTTCCCAAATGAAATCGATTTCCTATTCATTTTAGGGGAAACAGTCAGCTTGCAGCTAGATTTCTCTGCAGCTGTGAATAAGTTTCATCTCTTAAATTACAGTGACATGGATATAAACAGCAGATTTATTTTAAAGGCATGAAGTTCACATAAAGTGTGATTATCACATTTGTATAATTTTTGAGAATTACATTGTCATGCATTTTCTTACTTACTGTATGTAAGCAATGACAGCATTACTGCTCAGTCTTTTTCCTTTAATAATAATAAACCTTTATTGTCAAAGTACAACATGTGTACATTGAGATTAGCTGAGCCTCCCCCCGTGCTCTCTCCCCCCAACACACAGTGACAACAAACCCTCCATCCCACCACACTATGTGAACCAACTACACCACACACCGGCCTCCCAAGTCAATTCTGCATAAGATTATGTCCCATTTAAAAGCCTAACAGCCCACGGGTAAAAGCTATTTTTCAGCCTGTTGGTACGGCTGGCTATATTCCTATATCTCCTACCGGGTGGTAGGAGAGTAAAGAGATACCGTCCAGGGTGTGAGTCATCCCTGAGAATCTTCCTCACTCTTCCAAGGCAAGGAGCCCTGGCGATGTCATCCAGTGGTGTCAGGGAACAGCCCACAATGTCTTGTGCTGTGCTCACTACCCTCTGTAATACTTTCCTAATTCTAAGTAGCGCAAGAATGGGGGAGGTATTGCCTCTGACTCACTCTTACCAAGACTGAGTGGTTGTAAGTGTTTAGGCCATCCAGATCTGGGAATATTCCATCTCTGATTTTGGATCAGATTGCCCTTGCCCATTCAAGATAGGGAAACTTCCTCTAAGAGCAGGTGGTAGCAGTAGCCAGGAAGGCCTTTGTACATCGTCATTTGATCCATTTGTTTCCTCCAGTCCTCCAGACAGTCATTTATGCTTTGGCCATGAGGTGACTATGAGCTAACTACTGAAACACTCTATGTAAGGCTGTCTTTGAAGGTTTATCTAGCCAGAATACAGCAGCACAAGCAGTAGTGGACATGTCTTGATATGTACCGTGTAACACTCCTGGTTGCCAGTTTGCTTCTGGTTGCAACACAAGGTGTTGGTTGTTACCCATAAAGATGGGAGAATAGCATTTGCCCAATACTGGAAAAATGAAAACCTACCAACTGAAGAGGCTTTAATTAAGAAAATCTTAGAATGTGCAAAAATGGATAGACTGACATTAGAGTTTAAAGAGAAAGAAGATTCAGTTTATTATAGAATATGGGATATTTTTTACCAATGCTTAGGAAACCGAACTAGTGAGAAATGAATGTGATATGTTATTTGGAATATTTATTAGAAAGAATGACATGTATTGATTAACTGATACTGTTTTTCATTATCATTTATTACATTCTCTATAGTTATCTATTACTACATTAACTATTGTTAATTGAACATATGTATCTGGAGAATAGCCAGTTTGCTAAAGAATGAAAGTGTTATTGGGGGACAACCCCAATGTTGATCCCAACCCTGTCCTAATCCCAGCCCCAATCCTGATCCCAACCCCACCCTAATCCCTAACCCTATAAAATTCAATAAAATCCTTTTTTTAAAAAGACCTACACATTATGAGATTAGGTTACTTTGGGGACCAGCTCCTTCCCATATTATTTGCCTGGCTAAATCCATCTGACAGGGTGTTTTCTGGGTTGCTTTGATTAAATAATGTCATCTATCAGAACTCTGGAAGTGCTCCTCCTCTGCAGCAGTGGGTGTCCTCTGGAATGAGATTCTCTCCAAGATCTGGATGGCCCCCTCCCTGCTAGTATTTTGAAGAGCCTTGAAAGTCTTTGGTGAGTGTGATTGAAGCCCTCTTTTGTTCCTGTCTGATGTTTGTTATTCTTGCAATCTTTTATTTTTATATATATTTTTTCTTATTATGTTTATACTTGTGAACTATCCAGAATGATTGGGAGTCGGGCAGCATACAAGTTTTGATAGAAATACCAATAACGTTGTCCCAGCAAAAAATGCTATGCAGAGTTAGAACTATTCAGAAATTGAGTCTACCAAGAAAGCTACAGTTTAGACTAGGGCAGACATGTCAAACACAAGGCCAAGGGGCCAGATCCGGCCCGTGAAGTGGTTTCATGTGGCCCGCGAAGCCATCCTGGAAACAGTGAGGGAACGGCCCCCACTGCCTTGGCCCTGGCCCAGAGACCCTCCTTCTGCCAGAGACCCTCAGATCTGTCCCACTCCTGCCCAGGCCCCCATAGGCACCCTTGATGCGAACAATGTAGAGCTGGCCACGCCCACCCAGTAGGCCACGCCCACCCAGGCCATACCCACCCGGCCCCCTGAGGGCAACCGCAATGCTGATATGGCCCTCAATGAAATTGAGTTTGACACCCTTGGACTAGGGAGTCAAAAAGCATTCCGGAAGAAAAGAGTTGCAAACCACTTCCATACTGTTGCCAAGAAAATTGCATGGTTATGTCCCTCTAAAGTCATGCATAAATTGGGAGTATCCTTGCCTTAGGGCTATTCAACTTATACTTACAGTCTATGAGTATGCAGAATAGATTTCCTTCAGGAACTTTTGTATAGTTTTATCATTCGCAAAAATATATATACATAAACACATAGATACATACACATACTGTTGATTTTTGGCTAATCTGACATTAAGGGGTTAAGCAGTCTTTTAAAAGGATGGAGAAAGAACAGCCTAACATGATTACTTTGAATGTCAGATGTGGAATGATGACAAGTATTTTATGATTAGAATGAAAGCTGCAGATAAATTGTTCACCCAAAGTAATCTGCTTTATGAAGAATTCAAAATTTAAAACTGCTTTTCTAAGACAGAGCAATGGCTCTGGGACCACTTTTGAGGTCTATGGGATTTACAAGAACAAATAAAAACAAAGTTTTGACACATAATAAGGCTGGTTAACAATGCTTAGTCTGAGACAATGGTGAACAGACAAAGGCCAACTAGATGTTCTAACTGTGGAAGAAAACTTTTTGGAAAGACGCAAACTCCACTATAAATGAGGACACACTACTCTTTAATTCTTGTTTCTAACATTGCAGTTTGAAGAATTCTTAGTGCAGAAAATAAGTACAAAGTATTAAAATACGTAGTGGCTGTTAAAATAATATTTTGAGATATCCTTGGGAGGGGAAGAAAAAGTGAAGTGACGGTGAGGCCACGAAATCTCTTCATGCTACATGAACAAAATTGATTGTCTACTTACAAAAACTTGTTAAAACTCACACAAATTAATAATCTGACAGGACATTCTGCCGAATGCTGGGCTCCGTGAGGAGAAACTTGAGTTTTAATTACATGCTAAAGTTGAAACACAATACTTTAGCAGTGGAATATTTTTTAAAAATTAAAAGAATGCAGTTTCAGTATCTTTTATCATTACAAGCTTTCCACTCATAGTCCCTAGATCTCCCTTTATGCAATGCTAATTGTAAAGCAGTAAGCTATTGGGGTTATATTTGTCATAGCTGGACATAGCTTTTTATTTTCAGCATGGCTATTTTTATAAAGATTGCAACTTGCTAATGGTCTTTAAATACATACTTGCAGGGAAGAGATAAGGGGATACAAACAGATTTTGATTTCTTCCAACCATATTAACCAGGATGGCAAAATTAAGGGCAGTGATCTCACTGAAGGAACAAGTAATAGATAAGGTAGCATCATGTTAGATTAACAGTGAAATATATAAATATAGTGGCCCCAAAATCCTGTTTACCATTATCCAGTTTTTTTAAGACAGATTGCAAAGAAAATATCATACAGATGTGCATCAGCTATTGTGGTGAATGTTTAATCATATATAAACAAAAACTACACTATGCATAAAAATCTTACAAAGAAATCAGTTCTCAAAAACAATCTCTATAAAATTTTCACCATTTTTCAGTCTTGCATTCTAAAATTTACTCAAAACTAGCTAGTTTTCATAAACATTAGCAAAAATAAATGCATTGTGGAATTAAACTCAAACCCCACAATTATTATTCACAGACAGGATAAGTGAAGAGGCACAATACTGGAAGCAGCCCTCACGCTGATGTTTCTTTCAACAAAATGGGATCCAGCCTCAGAAGAAATTTAATTCCACTTCCTATGGAATTTGGGGCAAAATGTCTTTTTTTTCTGTCTTCAGGCCCAGCTGCTCAAAAAGCAGTCAGTGTGGCTGACTGCTGAACGTGGATTCATACTTACTTATTTCAGCTTCCAAAGTTATCCCACATACAACCTGTTCACAGCAGCCAAGCTAGAAAATCAACTCAGGCTAATAAAGCCAAACAGAGCCTATGGCAGAAGCAGTTCTGCAAAAAGATGCTTGATCTAAGTAGGATGCATATTACTTGGATTCCAAGCATTAAGAGTGACTCTCCCCCCTCCCCGGACTTCGATTCTAATTCAAAAGCCACTTGCCTGAAATTTCCCCTTCTTTTTCAATAGCTGCTACTACTCTGAACAATTGCTTACCCTGAGAAAGACCCAAATTTTCTTTCCACTGCTGGCCCAAATAAAAAAATACCCAGACTTGTTACACAGCCACTTGCATTTCCTCCTGTTCACAACTAACCAGTAAGAGGCAGAGAGCTGCAGCCTACCTGTGAAGGAAGACCTTGATAATCCTCTCTTAAAAATCCCCTCTTGCTTCCCCTTGTGAGACAAAGTTCCCAGTCCCCTGAATATACAATCCAGTGGAGACCAGCTCCACTGAAATTCACCCCTCTCCTTCTCTCAAGCAAGTCACTGGAGACAGCTGGTTTTATTTTAGCCTTGCATGCGCACCATGGCACTTGGCACCTATTTTTAGGGGCTGAGAAGTACAGGGCCAGTGCCTGAGTCAACTACTTGTTCTAGAAATCTGCTAGTAAAGGCCATCTTATAGTGTCTTTTGTCATCTTGGCGTAACAGCACTTGTGCAGTCAATCAAGTGTTCATTGACCCAGCTTTCTCCTTGTGAGATGGTTGTTTTTTTAGGGGAAAGAAACCTAGACCATCCTTGTCATCGCACTCATGTTAAGCCCCCCCCCCCGCCAGCTAACACTCCTTTTGCTGGCTCTTCAATGCACTCATTCGATCAATTCACAAGGCAAATAAGGGAAACCTATTTCAAGAAAATGAACCACTGTTATAAACCAAGAAAAGCTGAAGGCACTTAAGCCAAATTTTTCGGTGCTTTTCAAATGTGGAAATGCAAGGTTTAAAAAAAATAGTTGACAATTAAAGAGAGCTTTCCTATATGAAGCTGGGAGGAGAAGTGAGCTGACGTTTCTAAGTCAAGAAGTGGGTTTTAGTATCAGACTTGTTGTTGGTACAGTGTGCTTACTCATACCAGCAAGACGCTCTTCACAATGTCCTAGTTCTGTAGGGCAATCTGGAATGACTGGTGACCCCAATTAACATAGCAAAAAAGATTTCTGTTTCTCAAGATGAATGGACTCTCCTAAGTGGGAGGGGAGAATGGGTGACTCAGTTTTAATTTTGATATGAATAACGATGTTTTCCATAGGAATTCCACAGGAGTTTTAGTCTGCCATTAGGTTTTACCTGATGCCAAGTTCAGAATGAATTGTGAAACATCAGAAAAAATGTTGAGGGAAGATTCATAACATTTTATCTCCAAATTGGAAAGCAAAGACACTTTTCCTTAAAATACTACCTATGGAAAAGGACAAGGATGGGAATTTATTTTGTTTGCTAAAAAGAAAAAAAATGTTTTCAAAACAGCCAAATGGAGGTGCAAATGACTGCAAGCTGGTGGAACTTATCTTTTTGTTACCACCTAAATCACTTTCTTTTAGTTAGCGCATTCTGTTTAATTCCTTTCTGTTTAGTTAGTGTTACTCTGCCCCTCATTTTTGTCCTTCCTCCTCCTTTTCTTTCCCAATGCAGCTCCCCTTCTTTCCACATACCTCTTTTTTTTAAAAAAAAAAATTCCTCCTTGTTTTGCAATGTTTCTGTTAGAAGGAAGTTTGCAGATGTGAATTTGCCAGTTTCTATATAAGAGAATAGATTATTTGGATGACAGAAAATGGAAGGTTTATTTTATATAGATGACTAGTTGGCTTTATAAATGGAGTAACTTATGTTTAGGCAATTGATTATAGTCAGTAGTTATTAACATTAACTACTATTAAACTATTAAAATATTAGTTTGTCTTAGATCTTAATTTTTCTGAAGTAATCTACTAGCACATATGAAACTATACTATAATCAGAGGCACATTTTCAGATTTGGGCATGCTATGCTATATTTATTGGAACATGGAAATTAAGGAAGGGGTCAAGTGGTATTGGCCACTCAAGGTTGACAAAGTAGACTATTTCACATGAATTTTGTCTGGATACTGAGCTTCTTTTTCTGTCTACCCTTTTATTTTAGTGGGAACAGCTCATTTACAATTCACAGGTGTCTTCTTTTTAGATGAATAAGTTAAGGAGAAGATATACTATTACGAAGAAATTAAGCATTCCTCATTTCCAGTGTGAAGTGAATTTTATACACATGAGTACCAAGTATGCTATAAAAAGAACAACACCGATTCCAGGGCAGTTTTCAAAATTCAGTTTGTTTAATTTTGGGACCACTTCATTCATAGCATTTCTTTTACACAGGGTTAAAAGGATACTACCAAAACACTACAATCAATGTAGACCACATAAACATGGAAGCGGCTGCTTCCCAACATTGGTCTATATTACAAAAGAAAATGCTGTTCCATTTTCACCCATTACAGTGACACGGTGTGTCATTTGAAGTTTATGCTATTCAGTTATCAGTGTTTAGTTCAAAACAGGGTCCGGCTGTTCTCTAGTTAGGAGAAATTGAAGCAACTGCCTTGGTAGCCAATTCGGTACGTCATGAAAGGGCCAGAAATATATGTATGAGTTTGTTCGCATTGTCTTTTCGTTGCCGAGAAGGAATGTGCTTCAGAACTTTTTCTGACTCAAGTGCAAAAATAACATTACCAGACTAGAACACTATGCACTTTGTGGGAGGGGTTAGGGGCAGAGGGGAAGATTCCCTTTCTGTTTTTACCTCAGCAAAGTGTCATAGGATGGGTACTACTAAATTAAATGGCTTGTTTCTTTGTCACATTCTATAAACAGAATCCAGGCAGCAAAACAGGACTATCAAAATATAGGGCAGTAGCTTTCAAAACATAAAATAATGGCCAGAAGGGAGAAGAAACAGTAGAGGATTTCTTGATTGAATCCAGGATCACCAGGTCCCTGATATTTTTTTTCAAATTGTGCTCTTAGTAACCAAGGACAGCAGTGCAAGAAGTAAGGTTTCCCCTCTGCCCTTGTGGCTAAGGAAACTTGGGCAGACTCAACTTTCATGCTTCCCAGCAAAGCCTGATAAAATGAAGAAGTGTCATCATCAACTTTATTGAAAGAGATATTAAAGCTCTGCATTTCCTTTAAAAAAAAAACCTAGTGTCACCAGGTTGCAGAGATTACATTCTATTCCCCTCAAAGGTATCCGGAGATTTCTGAGAATAAGACTATTGCCCTGAAAATTGCAAAGTGCTCAGAATGTAATTGGTAATGTGTTTCATCCACTGATTAAAATAAAGAGAGATATGAGTTTCCTCAATTGATTAAGGAAATTATGCCCAGAGAATTGCTATTATCTGGAAATGCCTGCTGACTGCCATTTTATTACCCAGATAGCGACCTCATGAAGGATCTGTAAATTGGCTATATCAGAGCTGAAGCAGGATACACGGTAGTACACTTACTTCCAAAATGAAATATTAGCTGAGCACCTCCCATGAGATCTTTGGAGTAGCATGTCAGAACGTACAGGATGGCTTTTATATTATTCAATCAAGCAAAGAAGCAGAATCTTCTTAAGGAATGTTCATTTCACAGGGTGTACATTAGTTATTCCTTTGTACTTGTACAGTACTATAGGGAATTGATTGGGAGGCATTGCCATGGGATAAACAGCTAGTCGATCATGCTAGCCAATCATGTGATTTAGGATCCGATTTTCACCTAAATCCCATCATTGGGAAGAAGTAGTAGCTGATTCCAGGGTGATTAGAAAGACTATTTCTAGCTCCACTAGAAAAGGGTCATCGCAAAATCTGCATCTGGTAGCTGCTCATAGTTGCTGTAACAGTGAGATGGACGTCATATAAATTTAAGAAATAAATAAAGCCTGTAAGCAAGAAGCACAGAATATGTACATTTTATACAATTAGCCTATAAATTCCCACTTCAATAAACTTCTAAGGGTTCCATGGCAGATGTGCTTCACTTGGGGGTACATCTTATGGCAAAGTAATATTGGGGGAGGGGGCTCCCTTGCAGAAAGATGGGCAAGATAGCAACTAATAAAACTATTACTTTTCCTCTCCTCTGAGAGAAACTACAATCTTGTAGTCTTTTGAAACAGGGGGAATCTCCTTGTGCAAAAGAAAGCTCTTTAATCTCTTCTTTCTGTAAACATGCAGCAAGAGAACAAAAAAGCCACTTGGGGCATTTTGTTTATGCAGTTATCCCCTTTTGCCCATTGAGCGCTACGGGTAGATAGTTTATTCATTGATTAGTCTTAAAACCAAAACAAAATAGATTGGGATCTAAATCCAGGATAAAATAGATAAAAGAAAACACAGTAATAAAATACATATAAGGTGTGCTATGAAGTCTACGTGCTTTTTCAGGAGGCAACTAGACATTTTGCTTCTCATCCAAGAAGCTTCTTCAGCTTTGACCGGATGGTGGGGAATGGAAGGATTTGTATTTCGGGGCAACATGAGAATTTCCATAGATGTCTAGTTGGTTTCCTTTCCCAGACAACCCGAATCTCTCCTGGTAAAAAGCCGTGGGCATTTGTACCCTTTGACTCACACAATTATCCTTGAATTTTGCTCCCTGCATAACCACTAATTTCCTGCAGCTTTGTGAGCATTAATTTGTCTCTAAGATCGACCAAGATTTAACTTTCCTCAAGAGATCAAGACATCTTATCTAATATATTTTCCTACAATTTACTGTTCTGGTTCCTAGAGCAGGATATCCCATATTTCCTTGCCATTATTCTCACCTCATTTACCCAAGGAGTGGCCTCTGTCCATAGTCAAACCCTTGTTCAGTCTGATTTCATACACAGCATTGCGTGATCTACAAAGTTGTAAGACCTTGCAGGAGAGGGTAAGGGTTTGCATGTCAATGGATGTTTTTGAAGTTATGATTGGTTTAGCAGATAATTTAGAGCATTGCGAAGCCCAGGAGAATCACTTAGTTGCCTTCTAAATCTATTCTTGTACAAAATTATTGTGAACCCAGGACTCCTAATAACCACTACGTTCTTAATTTATTTGGCCATAGCCACAATTAGATATATCATCCAGAGACTATTTCTATGTAAGATTGTTCAGAATAGTGTAGAAGCATTTGAAGGTTGATTTTTGTTTAGTTGTTCTTTGTTTTACTTTGTAATTCATAATCTAACTATGACTATAAACAATATGACCTTTAGCAATGAATGTACCTGACCCAAACAGTATCAAAGATGTGTTACATATGTTTACATCTCTCACCTTTGCTTGAGGCAATTAAAGTCTGAAATGAAAAGACAATGACATATTTTCACATATTTATGGAGTGAGAACTATAATTCTATAAATGACATAGATCTATGCTCTGGGTGTGTTAAACCAGAACCAGTTTCATTCTACTTTTTTTACACTCAGAGATTTATACTTCGATAATTGTACAGTAAGTGAATAAAACTGGCCAAATGTAAATGGATAAGTCTATCAGTTGCAAAACTGTAAAAGAAAAAGTACATGGCTATGTATTATGTGCAAAATATACCAGGCAGGATATTTTTTTAAAAAATCTACTCTTATTTAAAAAATGTGTCAAGGAGAAAACATTGCAGCTGATATCAGTTCTTAAAATGCTTGTCAGATAAAAGAAATGCATGGAGTTAAATGTGGCAGAAATAAATTTCCTTCAATAGGTGTAAGAATCCAAGTCCTCTGGCACAGATAAAGTGCTATAAATGAGCAATAATTCGGGGTGACATTGTTATAAAGCAATATAAGTACAAGGTGAACTCATCTGCATGCAATTATTCACATTGTTTAAATTGTGCTGATCTATCAGAAGCTACTTCTACTTATCTGCTTCTATTTTACTTTTAATACTTCAAATAATTTCAAGGTTGCTAGAAGCTGTGGTTCTATATAGCTAAGGGTGGGGGTTTTTTTTCTCCTGAATCCTAGCCTTAACTTCCTTTGTAAGAGCAGAGCTAACAACATCCATCTCTTGTTTTTATTAGATGAGAATGTGCTGTTCCTATTTTAGTTTCATTTCCTGTACTAAAATGCATTATCTTCCCCAACCATAATTCCGGTTAACGAGGAACAAGATTAGTCAGTGGTAATGACTAATTAACAGTTACTGACAGCATTTAAATTGTCAAAATTACAGGCCAATCCTACAGTCTTGATATGTGAGGCAGTCACTATCCCATTGCTACCGCTAGCCTAGCATAATCATCATTGAATCAGTACCAGGCCAGGAGTACAAGAAGCAAAATTTAATCTATCGACACAATCACTCCCACAACATTCTTTGCTGCTAATCATGCAATTACACAAATCCTGTCTCTGTATTAGTTATATATCAGAAGCAACAAGTATATGATGAAGGCTGAAAATTCAAAATACAGCATGAAAATTCACCAGCAGTTGCACATAGCAATAGCACTTAGACTTATATACCACCTCATAATGATTTTACAGCCCTCTATAAGCGGTTTACAGAGTCAGCCTATGGCCCTCAACAATCTGGGTCCTCAATTTACTGACCTTGGAAGGATGCAAGGCTGAGTCAACCTTGAGCCTGTGAGAATCGAACTCTAGATGGTGGGCAGAGTTTTAACCTGCAATACTGCATTCTAACCCCTGTACCACCACATATTTTCTCAAAATTCATATTTTTGAGTGCTGTTTTAATTTACACATTTTCCAGCAATCTTCTCTTTAAAAAATGGCTTTGTATACATTCTCCCTCTGCATTTGCATTTTGTGCATACTTCTGAACATCTGAGGATCAGTAATGCTGCAGCTATAGCCTCATAAGTGCCAGCTCTGCATTTTTCATCCCATTGACCACAAAGAGATTCTCTGTTTCTTCCCATCTTTTCTTTCTCTGCTCTGCTTTCTCCTAGTCAATAGATTGTTGAATTACTGGGCTTCAACTATCTGAAGATTTCAGCAGTGGAATCGTCCCAAAGTTTAAGAAGTATGCATATGGCAAATATATATAAACCTTTGGTGGTGGGGGAGGGAGGAGTGTTTACCATTCCTTGTTAAAGGATGGAATTGTTTATTGTCTGTCTTTATTGTCTATCAATAGCATAAGCTTCTGAAGCCAATGGAGTTGCATCAGAGAAGTGAGAATGACAGCATCCACTGAGCCTTTGAAATCTGCACGGGAAATGAAAGAAAAATGAGAACCTCACTGATGGATTTCCATGCTGGGGAGAAGTATACCCATTTCATAATTCTCTGCCTTGAACTCTGGAAGATGCACAGAGGCAGCCTGACAGGAAAACAGCAAGGTTCCTCACTGCTCTAGCTGCTGTAGACTTTTCATATGATGTGCATGATGTTCAGGGAGAAAAACCTTGCTTAGGCATGCCTTGCCTGTAAGAGTAGGAACAAGTATGGAGAAGGTGGATTCTTCAGTGATCCAGTGAAGAAATGCCAATTATCAGGACCATTTGCCTCGTGCACTTTCTGCACTTGGACATGCTCATCAAGTAGTCAATGTTCTGTTTGGGACAAAGGTATACTGGAAATGTATGGGCCTTTTCTGGTCTACTCTTTGGTTTATCTTGGAAACCGAAACAAGTTGTAATTGAATCGTCAGTCATGTCAACAGGAAAGCAGTATGCCTGACAATCAAAGACCCTACACTCTCCATTTATTCACTGACATACAGGAGGAGATTTTGTGATCTCTTTCTGCACAGTCCATCATGTTGGACATTATTACCACTCACGAGAGAGAAGAGCAGGACCTTTCTGTCCAACATCTGAAAATTCTGGCCATTCATCCCCTTTTCCGACAAACCTTACAATATGCTTTGAGAATCTTTTCTAAACATTTTTTTTTAAAAAAAAATCCTGAGGTGGGAATTCTGTAAAGGATCTAAGAAAAAGAAGGATGTTTATCTGCCTTTATTTTTGTTCTCACTGATTGTTTTGTCTGTGTAATATTTTCTGTCCCGTCTTTGAGACTAATCCAGCCACAGGTTTCCCCTCTGTCTTCTGCCTTCACACTGGTATAAAACTATATTGCCCTGTCAATATAACATTTCCCCACCAGTGCAGTGATGCAAGAGGATTTAGGAGTCATCTAGTCACTCACCCAGCCACCCAGGAGAGGATCAGGCTTGGAACAACTTGCAAAATTAATGACAAGCTAATCAAATTCAATTTTGCCCAGTTTCTTATTTTCCAATAAGTCCCTTCCATGTTTGCAACTGTTTGCAATTTACTTTTAAAACTGCCTGAAAGATTTCTAGTCATGAAAAGCCACAACTGCACTGCTTAAGACTAGTAAGGCCAAATCAGTTCCACTGCAACATGTAGTTCTCTCTTGTTCCAGAGAAGAAAATGATACTCTTTGGATGAATCTTCATTTACATCTGCAGTACAATCACAAGTTGGATTTTATTCCTTTGATGTGCATCATTAACTGTATTAATACTAGAACATGAATCAAACTCGGCCTCTGTCTCTCCCTCTCTCTCATACAAAATTCTGAAATTAATGAGCATTAGTGAGGTTTTAATATGGCCAAGTACTTCTAAAGAATTTCATTTCCACAAAAAAGGAGAACAGTTTAGTGGGAAGCTTAAACTAAAATGTAAGCTGATTTTCCCAGGAAGCATTTAAACAAAAAGGAACATCTGAGCCAGCTTAATTCACAAGGCACCTGGAAGATAATAAAAATGAATGTTTATGATTATTAAACAATATTTCAAAGCTGGAACGCATTCATGCATACTGTTTTATGTAAAGCCAACTTCCTTAATGGCTTTTAGTTTGGCAGTTGGACAGTTCACTGTCAGCAACAGCTAGTGAATGCTTCCTAGGTCCTCCACGGCCAATCCGCTGCAGCCATCCCACCACGGCCATCTTCCTGCAGCCAACTTGCTGCAGCACAACTCGCCACAGACAACGTGCTATGGGACAACAACTCACTGTGGACAATTCCATGTGGGATAACATGATAAATGTTACCTGCCACTGTTTCTTTGACATTATTTTCATTTTTGTCAATGGAAATAATGCCGAAGAAACAATGGGGGATAACATTTATTGCGTTGAACTATTCCACGTGGAATTGTCCCACGGTGAATTGTCCCTCAGTAAGTTGGCCGCAGCGAGATGACCACAGTGGGTTGTCCCATTCCACCTCAAAGATGGCACTATTTGACCCACAGCTCTTACCAGGTAGGTAGAAACCATGGAAACCGTGCTCTCATGCCATTTAGAACTTTACAGGTGATAACCAGCATATTGAAGCATATTGGAAAACACACTGGACACCTGTGCAGCTCATGAAGCAGGGGTGTCATCAGAGCATGCTGAGACAGGTCCACCACTAATCATGCTGCTGTATTTTGGACCAGATGAAGCTTTTGAGTGGTTTCCAAGGGCAGCCCCATGTAGAGTGCATTGCAGTGGTGGATCCAACGAGTGGCAAGGCCTCTGTCTGGAGGGTGCCACAATCTAGAAAGGGTGCAACTAGTGGCACCAGATGGAACTAGCTTCCATCCGTGGTTTGTGCAGGAGCTGTGAGGGGTCCCCCCCAATTCCATATTCTGTATTCTCAACTGTATCTTTGCCTTACTGTTTCCCAGCCCAGCTTTTCCTCATTGCACTATCCAGAAAAAAATTGAGGATATTGATGTTAAACTTTTTTTTAATTCCATTTATATCCCGCCCTTCTCCGAAGACTCAGGGCGGCTTACAAGCTTAGCAGTAAGCTTGTAAGCTTTGTCTGCTTATATGCCATTTTTTTCAGTTCTTTCAGTTGAGTTCATATTCTTCCATTTCAGTCGCTCTCCCAACTACTCCTATTCACAAGAAGTAAGAATCCTCTTACCTAACACTGAGTAGTTTTAGTTCTCCCACTTTATAGGACCTGGCTGGTTGCACAATCAGGACAGAATCTGCCTTGCTACCCTCTGGAGCTATTTCTGCCCTGATGTCTTTATTTCACATTATAATAGCTCGGGAGATGTCCAGTTAGAGTAATGGTGGGGGAATGAGACAAACAGCACAGAGTGATGCTTCCCATACTTACTGCAGAGCCTGACTGATGGATGCCTTCCCTGAGGCTGGCAGTGTGCAGAAAGGGCTAAGAGAGGCAGGGTAGGGATTGGCAACAGGAACAGCAAATAACTTGCCCACATTGTTTGGTGCGGACTGATAGGTACAGAGCAATTTAACTCTCCAATGGGGAAAGGCGTGAAACCTATTTTAGCAGCAGAACACTAAACGACATTTCCCAAGTTGTTATAGGTAACTATAACCTCTGCATTGGCTAGATTATTTAAATGGCAACTAATGGATGTGAATTTTCCAACTTCCTGTATCAATGAAATAGGACAGGGTGCGTCCATGTATCCAATTTCTTTCTAAAGTGGAGTTAAATTTCTACAAAGCTCCCAATTAATTTAGAAATGCCTCCAGCAGTCAGTTCTCTGGGAAGATACTACTCTTGTGTATGGGGTTAGAGATCAGTTCAGTTAGAGATATTGAGATGAGTTTTAGCCATGAAGAGACTCTTGTTGGTGCATCTCTCCAATTTCTTTCAGGGCCCTCAAGGGAAGCAATCACATCTTATTTAATTAATTCCACAAATGAAGATATCATTATCTATCTCAAACTTACATATAATCCATTTCATTGGTCAACCTCAAGTTTTGGAAAGACAAATGTACCATTTTTGCAGCATGCATAATTTGTTACCACAATTCATCTCTTCGCTTAATCAGTTTAGCTCCTCTCTGCATACCCATTTTGGCTAGGGATGATACATCATTTTATCTAATGCCCCAAAGGATGATTGATCTGTGACCTGGATGATTAAGAATTTCCATAGATATCTCATCCAATTCATCTGAGAGGCATCAGGATAAAGAAAAATGCTTTTAGTGTCTCCTTTTTTTGGACTCCAGTTGTCTTTTTTAAATTTTCCCCAGATTTAATACCCAGTTTCAATATCAGTGGTCCAACGACAGGTTTAATATTATATAGGAAAAAGAAAATGTCTTCTCTCTTTACTTTGCTGTACTTCTAGTAGAGATGAACTCTGGCACCTTAAGTAGTAAAGAAATAAACAAAAAATTGAAATATAGAAATAAGAGAAAATTCTATAGGCATCATGACTGTTTCCTGCATTCTGACTCTTTTTCCATACATACTGTATTTCGGGAGAGCCATATAGTCAAACTTGGCAGATAAAGCTAATAGTATTCACCTGCATCATAAATTTTCTATATGCCTTGCCAATAATATGCATAAATTGAGAAATTTGATATTTGCAAATCTATATGCAATTCCCAGAATTTACCTGGATGCCAGATTTGGAACTTCTGTTAATGTTCAGACTATCCTACCTTGTTTTAATCAGGGCCATGAGATCCACCAACTAGAACAGGGGTGTCAAACCACCGGCTCGTGGGCTGGATGCATCATAGCAAAACCAGGCCCACCCTATTGCCGGCAATGGCAAAAAGGTCATGATACATCACGACACGTCACATGACGTTGCGAGTTTGACATCCCTGAACTAGAACCTTGTGCAAAAATACTTACATTTAGAAGGAAAGTTCGCTGTTTTAATCACAGGTTTCAGATGCAACATTGATTCTTGATTATCTCTAACTTTGTTCATTCTAGCAGAAATTTAAAGCAGGAGGTAGGTCTTTTGTGGCTGCAGCTACTACGGCTGAAAAATTTGGAGTCACATATCACTATTAATTTATTGCAAACCTTAAGCCAGTCATCAACCAGTAGATTCACCTATATACTTAGGAGCAATTACAATAACTTACTCTTTTTTTAGCTACGTATGAACTGACTAACATATCAATGAAATCAAGTACATTTTGATTCATTCTAGCTAAAGAGGGAAATTTGTAAGAAAAATTCAGCCCAGTGACAATAGGTACACAGTAACTCTTTCAGAAATGGATACGAGTGATATACATGTCAAAATATTCTCAACATGATTTAACTGTCCAGTTTGGTATATCATGGAAAGAAAAATGAACTGTTATTAAATTGCATTTCGGCCCTTATGCTATATCATGTGAAATCATTTGCTAAAACTTTTTCATTGTTCCTGCTCTAGTGAGACACCTTAATCATTATAATATGAGAGAATTTGCTGGACCAGTTTGGGATCCTGATTTATGAATCTTAATTGTGGAATACAAGGCAATGCTCTCCTTAAGAACTTATGTCTCAAGAACAGTAATTTTCCTTCACTGAAATCTTGAAAAATCTGTTCATAAGGCTGAGGAGTTGTACTATTTTGGTTTATGCACAAAATGTTAAGATTTTAATTCTATGACAGCAATCTGTTTATCCTTTCCTCAAACCACCTACCTTCCTATGGATTTATTTAGCAAAAGGACTATAAAAGACAGCTTTTCTCTTGGGGATGACAGAATAAGGTTGCACTGGAGATTCTGTCTGTGGGCATAAACAGAACAAATCAAAAGCTCGGTTAAATCTCATTTTGTTGTTATCATGTACCTTTAAAATGTGATGCAGTGAAGTTCACACATGCTGAAAAGATCACCTAATCTGAGGCAAGTATGAACGAATGCTGTCCTCAACTCCACGTTTTCACTTTCTAGTTTAGGCTGGGATGTATCTAAATCCAGTCTATGTCATTGTCATAGGATTTTCCATATTATTGTATTCCCTCTACCTTTAAAAAATGCATGAAAAATTGTATTTAGTCTTGGTTATATAAACTTTTATATGTATATAAAAGTTGTGTGTGTGTGTGTGTGTGTGTGTGTGTGTGTGTGTGTATATATATATATATATATATATATATATATATATATATATATATATATATATATATATATATATATATATATATATATATATATATATATATATATATATATATATATATATATATATATATATATATATATACACATTGCATTTATATGTTTATATAAAACTTTCACTAATCTTTATCTTTTTCAAATAAATACACTCTCTAAAACCTTGTAACTGTGCTGAAAACCATATTGTGCAGATTTTCCAAAATGATTTTTTTTAAAAAAATAACTTTCCCAGAATTGTGTGTGCCGCTGTACTCTGCTTATTGTTGCCAAACAATGCCTGCATCCATTTTAATGTATTGCGTCCATTTATTCAGACTGAAATCTGTAGCAGATTTCATTTTCTCCCCAACTATAGTGCAGAATAAATTGCCTTTTTCTCACAATCATACCTTCTAGTTATGCAGGGAATTTCTTTTTTTATTCTCGTGTAGATTTAACATACAAGAATTTCTTGATGCTAAAAGTGGGGCTAAGCCCTGGATGTATTTACCTGTCCTCCTGTTTCCCATGACAATCATAATTTACTGTCCGAAAACGGTGGCACCTGGCCAACCTTATCTGTGCTAGAAAGCTACGCAAGCCAATGCTGGCTAGAATTTACAAAGAAGACTTCTGGGGAATCCCAGAGTGATAGGCTGGACTGGGAAGTTACAAAAAAGTTTCAGAAGGCAGCAATGACAAGTCATTTTTATATCGTTACTCCAGAAAACTATCAGGATGTGTCCACTCGGTCATTTAACAATGCTCAGACTTTGCAAATACTTTATTTTGGTTCTACTGTTGTGTATGAACTTGGTTTAGTCTTCAGCCTGAAACTACATTGACTTCTCCCATATTGACTGTTTGTGATAATAAACCAAAGCTTTCATCAGACTGGCTGAGGCAAGATAAAAATCCAACTA
Organism: Vipera berus; assembly: GCF_964194415.1. NCBI lineage: Eukaryota > Metazoa > Chordata > Lepidosauria > Squamata > Viperidae > Vipera > Vipera berus. Next base: position 156,316,626 of record NC_138202.1, on the reverse strand, counting down.
ATCAAAGTGATATTTTAAAAGTGATATTTCATGTTAGTAGAATCCATGCCAAATGTTTTTGTGCTTTCCTAGAGATTAAGATTAAGGCTAAGACATATGAAGGATGGTTGCCAGAATTGGGTTTGTCTAGTGTAGTGAAAAGAAGGAGTAGGGGTGACTTGATAGCAGTGATCCAATATTTGAGGGGCTGCCACAAAGAAGAGGGGGTCAACTTATTTTCCAAAGCACCAGAAGGCAAGACAAGAAAAAAATGAATGAAAGCTAATCAAGGAGAGAAGCAACCTAGAACTAAGGAGAAATTTGCTAACAGTGAGAACAATTAACCAGTGGAATGGCTTGCCATCAGAAACTGTGGGTACCCGATCACTGGAAGAGACAGGACAACCACTTGTCTGAAATGCAGGGGCTTGGACTAGAAGACCTCCAAGGTCCCTTCCAACTCTGTTATTCTGTTAAGATGGCATACAAAACAAGTGCTACAATTTGATTAGATTGGTTCTCACCCTTCTGGCCTTTAGGAAGGACCTGAAGACATGGCTCTCTGCTGCTGTGTTTGGAAGTTCAGCAGCAGTGCTGAGCCTTTTCAGCAGTTATACTAAATGGGGTATATTGCTTGTACAATATTCACCTGCTGGGTGTTTTGTGTTGAGTTTTTATAAGGGTTTTAGTATAGTTGTGTGTTTGCTGTTTCTATTTATATTGTTTATTGTTCTTGTTCTTTTGAACTACAGTGAGCTGCCCAGGGTCACATATGTGAGATGGATGACTATACAGATTGATTGATTGATTGAATGAATGAATGAATGAATGAATGAGTGAGTGAGTGAATGAGTGAGTGAATCCATTGCCAAGGAAGTAATAGAGGTAAGCAATGAGAGACAGGTAGAAATCATAAGTGTGAGAAATCAAGTATGCCCCTCTCTCCTGCTGCTTATCTACAGAAAACCATCTCTTCTCGAAGTTACTTCTCAGCATGATGACAGAACCTGCCTGCTTAAAAATACACATTTGTGTGCAATTTCTAGTTAAAGTACTAAGTTGTTCATAGATGGCTCCTCTCAGCTTAACTGCCGACTGAGTCATCTTCTTGTCTCCAGGCCATCAGCCTTGACCAGCTGTCTGGCAAAAAAGCATGAAGCAAACTGGGCTGCCTGATAAGGAACTGCTGTGCCTTTTCCAAGCTCCACTGTGAAGTGTCACAATAAATGAGGAATAGAAGCCACTTAAGGTCAAGATGCCTGACAGCTTCAGAAGATCCTTTGTTTTTCCTACAGTGGCCTGTTCAGCATGCAGCAGTCATTTTACCTGACTGATTCACCATGACCTGGGAGCAGCTACATCATTTAATTTAGAGGAACTGCCATATGCCATGCAGCTTTTCTTTCAGTTCAAAACTCATGCTTAAAAGCCACAGTGTGGTGCCTTCCTGTCGTTATGCAAGATAAACAGGCCCCCAAATTATCAGAGTTTGCTTGTGAACTCTGTACAGCTTGGGATGACAGAAGGAAAAAAAAACAACTATCATTTTTAATTTCAATTGATCTCTCAGAAAATGAAAACTTGTGAAACAGCTCATCATATCCATAAATTGTAACATTCGTTTCAGTGCAGCATGTACAGATACTCATCACATTATTCCTTCTTGGGGCAGCTAATTTTATCAAAAGCATGGAAATGGGGAAAAAAACAGTAAACCAGGGATGACAAAAGGAAAAGAAGTGTTGCAATAATTAATTCTGCCAGCACCATGCCGAACACCTCTTTATTCATTTTTACCTTTCCAAATCGGCCTTTCTAGCATCTCCTTCAAAGATTTTAAACTTCTCACCTCTCTTTTTTTTGTGGCAAACATATAAGTTCTTCATCTTGGGCTTCATCTTCTTTTGATCCAATCCCTTTAACCTTCTATATTTATGCAGTTATTTGTGAAGTAGCCGAAGGACCACTCGGGACGACAGGCTAGTAACAACAGATTTAATTAAGAGCGAGGCAAACATAGAATAACTTGTCCGGCTTTTATAGCCGGCAGCTGGTAGCGAGGACCAATCAGCGGTGTCCATTTTGGCGCCCTGTCAGGCAGGGACCAATCCGCGTCGTCTTTTGTTGACAGCTCCGGCTTCCGCGTGTCTTAGTGTTTTGACAGCCGCGAGCTGTCAGTGGTTGCGCCTGCGCTGTACGGTGGGCGCTTTGACAGCTCAGGCTTCTTCGTAGTCCGGCGTTTGACAGCCGCGAGCTGTCAGTGGTGGCGCCTGCGCGGTGCGGGGAACTTTGACAGCTGTCAAAGTTCCCGCGTGTTTTCCTGTCAGGCTGCTTTTAGTCTATACGCTTGCTGCTGCCGCTTGGTTGAACAGTTAACATATATACATCATATCAAGGGATTGTTTACATATATAACACACCCCTTACCCCTCCCCTGGTGCGTTTCTGCCGTCTTGGACGTTTGACCCTGCCCACTGATAGTCTTTTAGGTAGGTGGGTGGTCTCCGATTCCTGGTTGAGCGGCGAAGGGGTGGAGGGTGCTCAGGTTCCGGGTCTTCGTTTTGGTGTTCTTCTTCCTGGTTTGGAATAGGCAGCATTTCCGGTGGGAGCTGTATGCTGGCATTGGTTGGTTGCCCAGAAGTGTGTGGTGGTTGTCTGGGTCTGAGCTGATCAATATGGCGGCGTATGTTGCCGTGTGCTTGCGTAGCTATAAGGTATGAGATGGGCCCCGTTTGTTTTATTACTGTCCCTTGGACCCACTTGTTTTTATCTGTGTATGATCGTGCCCAAATTAATTGACCTGGGTTGAGTGTGCGGGCGGGGTGGGGGTGCGGTTCTTCTTCTGGATACGTGTCAGGGTGCAGTCTGTCCAGACGTGTTATTAGCCTTCTCCCCCATCTTAATTCGGCTGGTGATTTGCCGGTCGTGGAGCAAGGTGTTGTGTGTTGTGCTAAGAGGAACTGGCTGATGCGCCTCTGCCAGTTCCCTTTAACGAATTTTTTTAATGCTTCTTTTGTGGATCGTACCATAATTTCAGCCATCCCGTTTGACGATGGGTGGAACGGCGCCGACGTGACCAACCTAATACAATTCTTCGTAGCGAAGATCTGAAATTCACGAGAGGTGAATTGAGGTCCGTTGTCAGAAACTATGGTGTCAGGTAGGCCGTGCGTAGCGAATATTTTTCGTAAAGCTTGTATAGTGGCTTGGGACGTTGTTTTTCTAAGGGGGGTGACTTCCAGCCATTTTGAGTGGCTGTCTACTACAATTAAGAAACTTTGGCCTTGGATGGGTCCCGCAAAATCTATATGTATACGTGACCAAGGGTTCCTTGTTGTTTCCCATTTATGGATTGGAGCCTGGGGTGGTTCATTCCTGGTCCCTTGACAGGTATAACACCCACCCACGTACTTTTCTATTTGTTTATCTATGCCTGGCCACCACACATAACTTCTAGCCATCGCCTTCATTTTTACAATTCCAGGGTGCCCTTCGTGTAAGATTTGTAATGTTTGGTCTATGTTTCTCTCTGGAATGATGACCCTATTTCCCCACAGCAGGCATCCTCTATGTGTTGAGATCTCATTTTTTCTGTTATAATAGGGTTGGAATTGAGGTTGTGGATTTTGAGCTGGCCATCCTGTTGTGGCCCATTTGTGGATTCTGGCAAGTATTTTATCTTTGGCAGAATTAGTAGCTATGATGTTTGCAGTCAGGGGGCATTCTGGAAGTTGGGAGATTGCTAAAATCTGGCTGGCTGGGGCTGGGTCTGGGTCCCTGGTTTGTGTGGGCAGTCTGCTGAGGCAGTCAGCATGACCCAATTCTTTACCTGGTTTATGTATTAGTTGATAGGAATAGGCTGCTAAGAAGGTTGACCATCTTAGCATTCTCGGGGAGAGAATTTGTGGAGTAGTTTTGTTCCACGTGAATATGCCTAGCAGGGGTTTGTGATCTGTAATTATAGTGAATGGTCTTCCATATAGGTAATCATGAAATTTTTTGACCCCTGCTACTATTGCTAGGGCTTCCCTGTCGATTTGGGCGTAGTTTCTTTCAGCTTTGGTTAGAGTGCGTGAATAGAAGGCTATGGGTCTTTGTGTGCCGTCCTTGAATATGTGACTTAAAACAGCCCCGATTCCATAGGGAGAGGCATCGCAAGCGATGCATATTGGGGTGTCCTCCCTGAAAAGGGTGATAGTTGAACTGTGACAGATAATCTTTTTTAATGAATGGAAGCTATTCTCATGTTCTTTGGTCCAGGACCAAGTTGTACCCTTGTCTAGGAGTCTATGCAGAGGCTCCGCAATAGTGGCCTTATGGGGGATGAAGGCATGGTAAAAATTTAACAATCCTAAAAAGGATTGCAGCTCTTGCTTATTCCTAGGACTGGGTGCGGTTTGAATAGCCTGTAGTTTTTCTGAGGTGGGGTGAATGCCCTGGCTATCTATTTTGTACCCTAGGAATTCAGTGGAGGTGACTCCAATAGAGCACTTTTCCCGCTTAAGTTTGAGGCCGGCTTCTCTGAGCCGGCTTAGCACAGCTGACAGCCTGTCAGCTAAGTTCGCTTCGTTTTCTCCGGCGATGAGAACATCGTCAAAGTAGGGGGAGACCCCGGGTATTCCTTTCAGGGTCTTTTCCATGATACCCTGAAATATACCCGGGGCCGCCGATATGCCAAATTGGAGCCTCTTTACCTTAAAGGCGCCGCGGTGGGTAACAATTGTCTGGGCCTCCGCAGTGTCCTCAGTGACAGGTAGCTGTAAGTACGCCTGTGAGAGATCGAGCTTGGCGAAAAGGGTGCCAGAGCGGATGGAAGCAAATACGTCCCTTACCGCTGGCACTGGGTAGGCATGGGGGCTGAGGGCTAAGTTGACTGTCGCCTTATAATCAGCGCACAGTCTCACCTCCCCATTAGGTTTGATTGGGGTGACGATTGGGGTCTCCCAGGTTCCCCCTTCTGTTGGCTCAAGCACCCCTAGTCCTACGAGGCGATCAAGTTCGTTTTCGATTTTTTCTTTAAGGGCAAAAGGTACCCTCCTGGCTCTTATCTTAACTGGTTGGATTGCAGGGTTTAACTGTAAGGAGATGGGGGGACCCGTGTATTTCCCTAAAGTGCCATCGAAAACGTCGGCGAACTTATCGCAAACGGCTTCTAGGCTGGGTGTTAGGATGGTGTTAACCCCTGTTAAAGCGATACCTAGTGGACTGAACCAGTTTAGTCCTATCAAATTGGTGCGGTTCCCTGGCGTAACTAAAACCTCCAGGGGACCCTTGAACCCCTTGTACTGCACTACGACCTTGGCTTTTCCTTCCACCGGAATGGGGGTTTTCTGGAAGTCAGCTAGGTGTACCTGAGTTCGTTTCAGGGAAATTTGTCCTCGGCCCTTCTGACAGATCTCCTGATAGGTTGTTAGAGAAATTAAGGAAACTGCCGACCCGGAATCTACTTCCATGTGGCAGGGCACCCCCTGAATTCTGACCCAGATCTTAACCTTGGAGCTTATGCTGTTTACCCTGTCCACAGTCTCTACCAGGGGCCCTGGGTGGGGTTCTCTGCTGGCCTGGGCGGCTGGCCTACCTGGGGGGTTTGCCTCCACCTCATTGATGTTGTCCCGGCCTTTGCTGCGGCACACCGGCTTGATGTGGCCAGTCTTCCCGCAATTGTGGCATTTCGCGTTCCTAAAACGGCAACTTCCTCGGGCATGATTGCCTCCGCAGCTGGCACAGGTGGCTCGTTGCTCGTAACGCGGTGGTGGCGGTGGAGGGTTCCTGGACCCCCGGCGGTCCGACGTCTTTCCCCTTCTTGGCTGTCTGTGCTCCATTCGGCGTTGTAGGGCTTCTCCGTCGGTGAAATCTACCGACTCTCCGCTGTCGCTGAAGGCTGCGCTTTCCTGGTAGACTGTCGCGGGGGTCTCTGGGGTCGTGTTGGTCGGCTTCTTCTTGTGGCTGTGTTCGTATGCCATGATCTCCCTGGTCAGCTCGGCCAGGTTCATGTCGGGTTTGGACGTCAGTTTTTTTTGTAGCTTCTCGTCCCTCAGACCGATCACCACCTGGTCTCTGATGCGATCTTCCAGGTCGGGGAAGCAGCAGTTCCTTGCGGCATGTCTGACCCCGGCGATGAATTCGTTGGCGGGCTCGTCCTGCCGTTGTTTCTTTTGCGCGAATTGCACCCGCCAGTATAGTTCTGATCGAGCCGGCATGTAGTATTTGCTCAGCTGGTCCACCAAGTCCGCGTATGAGACTTCAGTGATGGGCACTGGGCTGAACAACCCGACGGCTGCATCGTACACCGGGGGCCCGCTGATGTACAGCAGAGCGGCGGCCTTTGCTCGGTCGTCAGTGATCTTACTGACGAGGAGGAATCCCTCGACTTGGCCGAGGTGTGATTGCCATCTCTCGGGATGGCGGGTATCAAACTCCCTCACACGGCCGAAGTTTGCCATGTCGTCCGGTCCTGGGTTGCTCCGATGGAAGTTAAAACTTCCGTGACAGCTCTTGCCGGGAACTCCCTTCCTCGGCCGTGACTTCAGCTCCGGAGTGATCCCATCCTCGTCGCCAGTGAAGTAGCCGAAGGACCACTCGGGACGACAGGCTAGTAACAACAGATTTAATTAAGAGCGAGGCAAACATAGAATAACTTGTCCGGCTTTTATAGCCGGCAGCTGGTAGCGAGGACCAATCAGCGGTGTCCATTTTGGCGCCCTGTCAGGCAGGGACCAATCCGCGTCGTCTTTTGTTGACAGCTCCGGCTTCCGCGTGTCTTAGTGTTTTGACAGCCGCGAGCTGTCAGTGGTTGCGCCTGCGCTGTACGGTGGGCGCTTTGACAGCTCAGGCTTCTTCATAGTCCGGCGTTTGACAGCCGCGAGCTGTCAGTGGTGGCGCCTGCGCGGTGCGGGGAACTTTGACAGCTGTCAAAGTTCCCGCGTGTTTTCCTGTCAGGCTGCTTTTAGTCTATACGCTTGCTGCTGCCGCTTGGTTGAACAGTTAACATATATACATCATATCAAGGGATTGTTTACATATATAACACAATTTGATCTTCATTCCTTCTCGCTATGAACCAACCACCACAATATTTTACACTCAATCTACATTCCTTCAGGACCCATTCATTCCTGGCCCTATCACCATGTCTTAACCTTACTATTTCTTATTTTACCACATAAACCTCTGTAGTATCCCATTCTCATAATAAACAACTTGTTTCTATGTTTCTCCTGACATAAACAACTCTCATTTCCATATAACAAAGGACCAAAAGCAGACATGTATATGCAGCTACTTCTGCTTCTTTAAACTTTCATTCCTTCCAACATACCCATTAATTTTTCTGTCAACAGGTGCATGTTTTAAATTTTCTCTATTCATTTTTCCATTTTTTGGTAAGCATTCTATCAACATTCATCTATTTGCTCTAGATTTTGTAAATTAAGTATAATTTGCAGTCATTTTCCTGTCAGACAAAAATTTGATACAGTCGTGCAATTGTGTTCAGAACTATACTTTTTATTACATTATACAATCTATTTGCTGGAAGTCATTCAGCTTCCCAATTACTGACACAGTATCATTTGTATAAACATAAACATCTCCAACCAACACAGTTCTAAGACCACCACAAATATTCTTTATATATTTATAAAATGTCTAGGACATTTCACATCCTTGTTTTACATTCTGGTCTATACTCAACTATTTACAAAGCCCTTCATTTATTCCTGTACACATTTTATCTCTATCATATATCACTGTTATTATATTCAGCAGCCAACCTTCAACTCCATAATTCAAACCTATTCAAGATAATATACAGTATGTTTTCATATATACAGTGTGTGTGTGCGTGTGTGTCAACTTATGTACAATAATTTTTGACACTTTACTAATGACAGGTTGAAAAGTAAAAATTTGATTTGCCTATCCCTTGTCCACTATAAAGCCACACTTCCAAATTTTGATCACTATCTCCTATACTCTTTTATTCAGTATTCTACAAATAGCAATAGTAATAGCACTTATATACCACTCCATAGTGCTTTATAGCATTCTCTGAGCAGTTTACAACGTCAGCATATTGTCCCCAACAATCTGAGTCCTCATTTTACTGACCTCAGAAAGATGGAAGGCTGAGTCAACCTTGAGCTGGTCAGGATTAAACTCCTGGCAGTGGGCAGAGTCAGCCTAGAATACTGCATTCTAACCACTTATGTGTCTCCTTCTCAGGGACACAAAACAAGTTGATCCCATGTAGGTTTTCAATTTACTCCTCCTACCTTTGTATTTATATAATAGAATAATGATGGTCCATACATGTGTGTTTGTGTGTGTCCATATAGTTTTATTAAGATTTTAAAGAGAAAATATTTTTTAATGCAAACTAATATGAGAGGTCCCTGGTGCTCTATGGGCTTGGTTGTTTTCTTGCAGACATTTCATTTCTCATACTAGGTAACACTGATGATATTTTGAAGAATCTAACCTGTGGCTTCAAAGCTCTCCCTCCTAATCATGGGACTTTCATCTCAGATAATAATCTTGGCATGTTGAAGAAAATTTGCAGAACTTGAGGTTTTTAAATAGATGTTATAAAGAGCATTTTCAATCACTTTGAGAGATATTTTAAATTTTGAATGAATTGTCCTACCACTAGGCATCAATGTTGCTGCAATTCCAGATGATGGTACTGCAATAGCAAAAACTCTGTATCTCCTAACTTTAGTAAGAATCGAGTTGGTGACAAATGTGTTTCCAGTTCTTCCTGGTGCATCAGTGAAAATTACTGAAAAAAGATTGCTTTGCAAGCAGTTGCACATTAATCATATACTGCTGTTTGTCCATTGATCGTTATTCAGAAGGAGCTCATTGTATACTACAAATTCTTACTGTTTGTCTCTCTTATATTGCAGTTCATGCAATAATTAGAGTGCCACTATTTTGATTAATTATACTGTTTGTTTGTACAATAGTCAATCCCCTTTTTTCTCTTATGCAAAATCTAAAATGTATTTCTTTAAAACAATTATATTTGTACTGTCAATCTTCAATTATGTAACAAAATATTGCTGCAAAATTTGATCCCTTACCTTCTTCCTGTTAAAGTACACCAAAGCATTCTTTGGAACATTTCTTGTGGTAGAAAATCTAGAATTTAGTCTATAAACATTATCAATTTCTTCCTCAGTATCTTCTTTTTCCCATTAAAAAAATGCCAGGGCTTTAACAATGTTTTCTCTGATATTTTCATCAGAATTCACTGGGATGCTCTAAGTCTCAAGTCTCAAAATTCCTTCTTTCACCCAATAAAGTTAGATTATCTAGTTCTCGTTCCAGTTCTCTATCTCTAACTTCTGTCTTACTAAAATTTCCATGTTGTCGTTAACTTGTTTACCTCTCCAGCCATTTGCTTGCCATTCTCTTAAGTTTTTTTCACCTTTACATATCTTTCATCATTCTTTTTCAAAAACTGTCACTTTATCATCTAGTTATTTAGTCAGTTTAGTATCAAATGATTCTGCTAATTTATTTCCCAATTCCTGAAACATTTTCTGAGACAAGTACAGAGTAATTGTTTTCTCTGCAGGCTGCTTTAGCAATCCTCTCTTCTTCTCTATTCTCACTGCTTTTCCAGTTGTCATTATAATGTTATAATCCCTAAAGGAAAGTATCTACAGGACAGGAAAAAAGGCAGAGTTCCCTCTTTTGTCTTTAATCTTCCTGTACCTTTCTTTTTTCTCTAATGGCACTCTGTAGTTTCAATCCATATCACAATCCATGTCTCCATAGCAATGAGCAGCATCACAGCCTGACTCATATTGCCTTTATCTTTTATTTTGTAGAGTCATCAATTGACTGCATTCTTTAATAGTAAAGAAAAACCATTCCCACAAAGATCTGGGTTTTTTGTCTAATTTCAATTTATTCACAAGCACTTTCATCAAAAGTAATATTTGAAAATAACTGTCCCCTTTATTCTTTTTAAATTTTCTTAGATCAGTTCCACATGTCCCCTACCTCTAGAATATTCTATAGTATACCCCATAGTCTGAGCAACCTTTTCCTAAAAAGGTAGTTTTGAAACTGAGAATAGTTGTTTAGACAGATACGGTGTCTTAAAGAGGAAGCACATCAGAATCTTTCCAAGGCTGCTATGATCATGCTTCTGAGGTGGGGGACTGACAATCTTCTGAATCTGGTTCATCATGCCTCCCCTCCTTCCAGCCTCACACAGAAGCCAAGAAAGTGCATGGCTCTAATCCACTACGGTAATGGCATAAATCATTCTATTCACTTCATCAGAGAACACATAGGCCTAAAGAAGTCCCAGATAATGCGGCCAGACATCATTCTACTCATGATTTGAACCTTCACCAATACAACGACAAGTCTTTAAGAAGAGCAACAGATGCTAAAGAAGCCTTGCCTATCTGGTTGCCATAATGAAGCCCCAAATGTGAGCTCAGTCAGGTTCACTTGTCACCTTTTTCTTCCCAGTGTTCAAAGCTTTGTTTCTGCTGTTTCATCTCCCAGAGCTCTTTGGCAAACCAAAGGGTTAATGCACACTATGGAGACTCACAATCTTCTGTGTGTCGTGATCATGGCCCCAGAGATTTTGACTTCAACCGTCCATCATGGCTTTGGATAATCAAGGCTTTCTCATAAGGAAGTCATAGCATAGGCCAGGTTACCAGCCATATTCATATCCATACAAAACATTCCTTGCTACTGGTAAGAATAAGACCCACACATTTTGGCAATAAACCACAAATCAAACTAAAGTCCAAAGTTTTATGCAAGCTGTGCTTGTTCTATTCTGTATCAGCCAGAATCTTCTTTGCAAGCCAATGAATCATAGACTCCCTCCCACCAGCTTAGGGTACAACTGAGTTACTTGGCAATAAAGTCACAGATTTTCTGGAGAAATATTTAAACTGAACAATGGGGACAGTGAGTTAATTGATATAGAGCATTCCTGCCCCTGGCAGTCTAAAAATTATAGGATTATCAGTACATGTAACATAGATGTGTGTGTGGACAAGAATATCAATCTTGCTGTTAAGCAAAATCAAGCTTTTAAAGTGAGTTCCACACAAAGTGCACCAACCAAACAGGTGGTAAGAAAATAGGGGAACTCAGGCACTATACAGATTATGTAGAAAGTAAACACAAGATCAGTCATAAAGGACTCAAATGTCTATACACCAATGCACAGAGTATGAGCAACAAACAGTGAATTAGAAATTCAGGTAAATGAGGGCAGATATGATATTGTTGCCATTACGGTAATTTGGTGGGATGAAACCCACAAATGAAACACTCAGCTAGAGGAATTTAAATTATTTAAAAGAAACAGACTAAATAAAAGAGGATGGAGTTGCTCTCTATATAAGAATTAACTACATCTCTACAGAAATAGAGCACAACAATGATGAAAACTGTCTTGAATGCATTTGTGTTAATATAAAAAGGGAAAAATGGCATTGCCATAGGTATATACTATAGGCCATCCAACCAAACAGAGGAAATAAATGAACTTTTTGCTAGTCAGTTAACTAAGGTATGAAGGAAGCACATCACAATAATAATAGGGAACTTTAATTACCCTGACATCAACTGGGATACAAATTCTGCACCAAATGGAAAATCAAACAGATTCCTAACAAACCTAGCAGACAACTTTGTCTCCCAGAGGAAATGGAACTAGGAAATCAGCCATATTGGACTTAATTCTCACTAACAGAGATGAAATGATAGAAGGTGTTGAAGCCACAGGAACCTTGGCGGGAAGTGATCATGCAATATTGGAATTCAACATTATGCAAGCACAAGCAATAGAACACAGTCAAACTAGAGTCTTGGATTTTAAGAGACCTAATTTCAATAAACTTAGCGGGAGCTTGGGAAGGATTCCATGGATGAGAATCCTCAAGGGGGAAACAACTCAATAAGTTTGGGAAATTTTCGAAAGTGAGATTATAAAAGACTAGTGTAGCACAATACCAATGAAGAAGAAAAATAACAGCTCTCAAAAGAAACCAGCATGGCTGCATAAAGAACTCTCTGATAAATTGAAAGACAAAAAGGACAAGTATAATAAGTGGAAAGAGGGGCACATAACTAAGGCAGAATATCAGCAAATAATCCGAGGCTGCAAAGATGAAGTGAAGAAAGCTAAGGCTCAAAATGAATTAAGGCTTTCAACAAAAGTCAAAAATAACAAAAAAGCTTCTTTCAACATGTAAAAAAACAAGAAAAAAGTTAAGGAAATGATTGGTCCATTAGTGGGAGAAAATGGCAAGGTGACAAGCAACAGGGAGAAAGCAGAACTACTCAACTCATTTTTTGCATCTGTATTTACACAAAGGGGAAAAAACAGTCCAACCTATCAAAAACAGTACCATAAAAACAGATTAGAAACACAAGTTAAGATAGGAAAGAAAATGGTAAGTGAGCACCTGTCCACCCTAGATGAGTTCAAATTACCAGGACCAGATGGATTACACCCCAAGGTTCTGAAGGAACTGGCAGATGTGATCTCTGAACCACTGAACTATATCTTTCAGAGATACTGGAGCACTGGGGAACTACCAGAGGACTGGAAAAGAGCTGATGTAGTTCCCATCTTCAAAAAAGGAAAAAAAATGGATCCAGGAAACTACATACCTATCAGCCTGACCTCAATACCTGGGAAGATTCTGGAAACGATAATCAAGCAACAAATCAGTGAATACCTAGAAACAAAGAAAGTCATTACCAAAAGCCAACATAGGTTAGTCAAAAACAGATCATGCCAGACAAATCTTATTGCATTCTTTGACCAGGTGATAAAATTAGTGGACCAGAGGAAAGCTGTGGATATAATTTACTTGGACTTCAGTAAGGCATTTGATAAAGTAGACCACAACCTACTACTTGATAAGATAGAAAATGTGGGTTAGACAGCATCACCACCAGATGGATTCCTAGCTGGCTGACCGGCCGTACTCAGCATGTGGTCCTCAATGGAACTGCATCTACATGGAGGGAAGTGTGTAGTGGGGTACCCCAGGGCTCTGGTCTGGGCCCTGTGCTCTTCAACATCTTCATCAGTGATTTGGATGAGGGGATAGATGAGACACTCATCAAATTTTCAGATGACACCAAGCTGGCAGGAATAGCCAACACTCCAGTAGATAGGCTTAAGATACAGAAGGATCTTGACAGACTTGAACCTTGGGCACTATCTAACAAAACAAAATTCAATGGTTGAAAAAAGTAAGATTCTACATTTAGGCAAGAAAAACCAAATCCACAGGTATAGTATAGGTGGTACCTTGCTCAATAGTAATAACTGTGAGAAGAATCTTGGAGTCCTAGTAGACAATCACATAAATATGAGCCAGCAGTGTGCTGCAGCTGCCAAAAAGGCCAACACAATGCTAGGCTGCATTAACAGAGGGATAGAATCAAGATCATGTGAAGTGTTAATACCACTTTACAATGTCTTCATAAGGCCACACTTGGAATACTGCAACCAGTTTTGGTCACCATGATGTAAAAAAGATGCTGAGACTCTAGAAAGAGTACAGAGAAGACCAACAAAGACGATTAGGCGACTGGAGGCTAAAACATATAAGGAACGGTTGCTGGAATTGGGTATGTCTAGTTTAATGAAGAAAAGGATGAGGGGTGATATGATAGCAGTGTTCCAATAACTCAGGGGCTCCACAAAGAAGAGAGAGTCAAGCTATTCTCCAAAGCACCTGAAGGCAGGACAAGAAGCAACGGATAGAAACTAACCAAAGAGAGAAGCAACCTAGAACTGAGGAGAAAATTCCTGACAGTTAGAACAATTAACCAGTGGAACAACCTGCCTCCAGAAGCTGTGAAAGCTCCAACACTGGAAGTTTTTAAGAAATGGACAGCCATTTCTCTGAAATGGTATAGGGTTTCCTGCCTGAGCAGGGGGTGGACTAGATGACCTCTAATGTACCATTATTATTATTATTATTATTATTATTATTATTATTATTATTATTATTATTATTATTATTATTATTATTATTATTATTTGCAATCTTCAGCCATACACTAAAGCATACACCAGTCAATCAGAGGAAACAAATTAATACCCTCTAATAACTTGAGGTTCCTTTTTCCTGAAGTGCATGTATTACCCTGTTACATATTGCATAATTCCAATCAAGTTAATGAAATTTAAGTAGCATAAATTTATATAGAAGCCTTATAATACACCAATGTATTTAACATATGAAGATGTTTAATAACTAATTTATATATTTAATAATTAAAGTTATTGAAGACAGTGTACAGAATTATTTCGCTTCCCACTTATTCTTACAAATAACCCTGCATGGTGGGTTAGATTTGGTCATCCCTCAATAAGACTGGCTATGTGGGGATGGAAACCTGACCTAGTTGCTCTAGGTTTCTATTACACTGACTCTCATAAAATTAATTCAGTCTAATACTGTATTAAATTAATGAGGCATTTAAATTTTCTGATTTTTATATCTGATTCCAAAAGTACATTTCATTTGCTTAGAAGGATTCACTGGGTAATTATGTATGCAACATTTATAGTTGAAGAGAAACCTTCTGTGCAATGGTAGCTTTTGACAAACATAGAACTGGTTTTTTAGTTAAATTACCTTAAAACCCAATCTTACAACTTTGGAAGTGCTAGTTACTAACTGTAGTCTCATCAAATATTTTGGGTATTTTTATGAATTGGGAATGTATTGAAAACTCTGCTATTTGAAGCTTACAAGGTATTAACATTTAAACATATTCCTAAGGTTAATACATAAAAGTGTTCCCTGAATAATAGTTTTCCTGAAACATGACACCATTCTGTCTTATTCAATTTTAAGATCGCTAAATATGTTTTCAAGTGATCATCTGAAAAAAGAAGATAGATTTTTCTTTGCTCTCTTTCCAAGCTAGAAACCTCAATTCATTATTTTACTTAATATATCTTTCATTTCACAGCAGTGGTTTTCCTGAAAGTAGTTAGATGATTATTAATGCTTTAAAAAAAACCAATGTTTTTGGCTACGAAATTAATATATTCTATGTAAAGCAAGGAAAGCAATCTTAAAGAAAACAATATCAAATTATTTTTCTTGCTTATGCTTTATTGCAAAAAACCCTTTCCACTGTGAAATCTACCTTTCAGAATTACCAGAACAAATTCTTAGTTTAGAGCATCTAATACTATTTTTACAGAAATTCCTTGCACATATTATCAACATCATTACTTTGCTTTGAATCTCTGCTGGTAAAGAAAAAAAAAGCATTCCCCCCCCCCCAATGTTTTATGGTCTTTCTTGCTCTGTATATGGTAGGCAAGCAAAGAAATCAGATAAAAAAGCAGTGATGCTAACCTTCAGCTTTGTTGTTCTGAGCATTTTCTGATGACATCTTGTCAAAAAATGTTTTGCCACCTTTTGCTTCTGAGTTTCTCACAGGAATGATGGAAATGCTCCCAGGCTGATTTTTAAATGCCCGTGATGGCAAACTTCTTTCAAAGTCTACTTCCTGTTGGAAGACATTAAGGGGATGTATATTAAAACCTATCAGTAGGAAACACATGGGGAGGAGGAGGATGTGAAGAGGTGAGGGAAAGAACAGTAGATTTCCATTACAAGACTAATGTTTTTGCTGTTTCAGGAGAAATATCTGCAATATTACAGAGAGTTACAAATCTACTTTTGCAGTCAACTTATATTTCAACATCTAGAGACGGGGCTGCATTTTCACGCGGTATTCTTTCATGCAGTTTTTTCACTGCCGTTCCTACAGTAAAATAGCCACAGTGATTTAAAAAAAGACTCATAAATTTTCTGCAAAGCTGTAGCCACACTGTAACTTCTTTAAAAGTTTGATGTATGGGGATACTGACAATCTTCTGAACACATTTTACTAACAGGCACAGTCAAACCAAACTCTTCTATTCATTTCATCTAGCAATCACCAGAAGGAGAACAATAATAAAAATCAACCCACTAAATAATATAATAGCATTAAATTGGGGGATTCAAACCCCAGATTGTTGACGCACTAGTTAAAATGAAACAGGAAACATACTGGAATCTTTGGAGAAAAGACAGCTCTTTAATAATAAACAAGCTGAGATTACTGCAATTTCAAAAACTATTTGAGGTTACAAAGAAGCTCAGTTGTTAATAATTTTACTCACCCATTATATAAAGAAAAGATATCTCACCTAGCACCATGGATACTTTTGGCTGTTTTACACGCTAAAATTAAAGTAATAGGAGCAGAAAACATAATGGGGCATAATTTTAAAAGCACATTTATTGCAGTAATTTTTTATTAGTTCAGGAGGCATCAAATGTATTTATACTTTCTATGCTGAGTACACATGAGTAATCATGATAGCTAAATAATAGTAATTATATTTACATTGTCTTCTTCCCATAGTGGTTATATTATACGTACACTAAGCAACCCCATAATAAATAGCAAAATACAGTAAGCATCTTTCTGTAAACCAGCACATAACAATTAAAACACTGTAAGAAGCTAGAGTTGTAGCTGCAAATAAATAAATAAATAAATAAATAAATAAATAAATAAATAAATAAATAAATAAATAAATAAATAAATAAATACATTGCATACATGAGAGAGAGAGTGAGTTAAGACACCAGTCTAGAAACCAGGGATTCTGTGAGTTCTAGTCCTCCCTTAGATACAAAGCCAACTGGATGACCTTGGGCCAGTGACTCTCACTCTGCCCTAGGAAAAAGGCAAGAGCAAACCGCTTCTGAAACCTTGCCAAGAAAATCTGCAGGGACTAGTCCAGGCAGTGACAAGGAATCAACACTGACTTGAAGGCACACACATGTACATACACACAAACACAAGCAGTTAAAGGAATAATAGCAATAGCACTTAGACTTATATACTGCTTCACAGTGCTTTACAGCCCTCTCTAAGCGGTTTACAAATGTCAGCCTATGGTCCCCAACAGTCAGAGTCCTTGTTTTACTGACTTTGGAAGGATGGAAAGCTGAGTCAACTTTGAGCCGGTGAGAATCGAACTGCCAAACTACAGGCAGCCAGCAGTCAGCAGAATTAGCCTGCAGTACAGCATTCTAACCACTATGCTACCACAGCTCTTGGAATTTTAGAGTAAGAAATTAGTCATGATCTTAACAAAAGTAGATTCATAGATCATTGCTTGTGACTCTGAGGGCAATAGACAATAATTGTGAACTGGACAGAAAAGCTACTTCAAATTTTCCCACGTATCCAAGGTAAAAATAAAGTAGGACTACATGGTTTGAAGGAAAAAAGGGGAAAAAAGCATTTCTTCTACAAGACTACCTCTTCTTATCTAACATGTGAAAGGAATCACATACCTTTTCCTAAATGTGGGAAGTTGAGGACTTTTTACAGTTGATGAGGTAACATCCAATTTGAACGTATCCCTCTGTTTTTTGTTTTGTTTTGTTTTGTGAGAACTGGACACTTTGAGTAAGCATATGAGGTTTTATTATAATTCTACATTGTTGTTTTCTTTAAACTTGTGAGCCTTTTAAAATTGGTTTTATAGAAGCAGCATAAAAGTTAAGTACATAAACAAACTGTAATGCAGCAGAATTGGTACAGCTTTGCCTCTCACTCTCTTTACTTATTTATTTATTTATTTGGTTTTCGTTTGTTTGCTTATCGGAGGCTATATGCTGCTGCAGTCCAGAAGGATTTTGAGTGGCTTCCATTCCTTTCTCACAGTGCAGGTTTAATAAAATAACAAAACCTGCAGTGAAAAATAAGGTCACTGAGGACAAAATTATCTAAACACAACCGAGGAGGAATAAAAAAGTACAGATGCTGCTTTCCTGGAATGCCTTCCAGTGCTATAATAAAACATGGTCGTATGGGCAAGCAAGCAACTAATACTTTTAATTTATACAAACCTCCAAGTAGAATCTAAAAAACAAGCAAAATAATTGTAACCACGTTAATCACTTGTTTCTTATTGTGCCATCCAAAGTGCAAATGAATTCATGCCAACCTAGCCGGTCAAAATCAAATGCAAGTAGATTAATACTGTAGGTCTTATTTCAATGGGATGGTTAACAGTGTTTCACAATGTCATGCTGGCCACAAGACTGTGGAAATGTCTTCAGACACCGTCGGCTCAGTGGCCTTGAAACAGAGATGAGCACTGCCCCCTATAGTTGGCAACGAATAATGAAGAAAAATCTGTGGGGACTCCTTTACCTTTTACCTTTTTTCAGAATACTCTACTGCAGGGTTGTTAAACTTGCCCCGTCACGTGACGTGTCACGACGTATCGCAACTTTTTCCCTATTGCCGGAGCTGGGATGGGCGTGGCTTTGGTATGACACATCCGGCCCACGGGCCAGCAGTTTGACACCCCTGCTCTAATGATTGCTGTTGATTTATGCAGAAGAGCAAGAGCACTGGGCCAACAGTGAAATATCTTGGAAGTTGTATCTGTAGGGCCACATGTTTCCAAGGTTCTACACTTTCAGGACACTCATTACTCTGCTTGTTTATTATTAAATTTATATGCCACTTTTCTCCCCTATGACTCAAAGCAGTCTACATAATGTTCCCACCTCTTATTTTCTGAACAAATGCCAAACAAATGCCTTGTGAGTTAGGTTAGCCTGAGGAAGAGTAACCAGAGAAGTTACACAGTCGGCTTTCCTGCCAAAGGGCAGCCTAGAACTTCCAGTCTCCTGGTTTCCAGCCTAGCACCTTCACCATTACTATACACCAAACTGGCTATGTAGTTTTGGTAAAAAAAGAACAGTGAGGGTGAAAATCATTAGTACCCCAGTAAAGGTAAAGGTAAAGGTTCCCCCGCACATGCGTGCTAGTCATTTCTGACTCTAGGGGCCGGTGCTCATCTCCGTTTCAAAGCCGAAGAGCCAGCGCTTGTCCGAGGACGTCTCCGTGGTCATGTGGCCGGTATGACTAGACACCAAAGGCGCATGGAACGCTGTTACCTTCCCACCGTAGTGGTCCCTATTTTTCTACTTGCATTTTTATGTGCTTTCGAACTGCTAGGTTAGCAAAAGCTGGGACGAGTAACAGGCGCTCACTCTGTTACGCGGCACTCGGGATTCGACCCGCCAAACTGCCGACCTTCTGATCAACAGGCTCAGCGTCCTAACCCACTGAGCCACCGCGTCCCTTTAGCGTCCCAGTAGTCACCCCTTAATGTCTTAACAGAAATTATATATGTGCCTTAAGAGACAAGATTGTTTTTAAGTGACATCGAAAGCCAAACCTTATTTATTTATTAATATCCCAGCTTTATTATTTTTACAAATAATTCAAGGTGGCAAACATATCGTACCCACCAAGGGTCACCTTATCAGGGAGATGGGCAGCCTTTTAATAAATAAATAAAATGTCCAACACATTTTCCTCATCCTGTTTCCCCTGCAACAACCCAGTGAGGTTGGTTGGGCTGATCGAGAGAGTAACCGCCCAAAGTCACCCAGCTGGCTTTCAGGACTAAGGCAGGACTTGAATTTTCATATAGGAACTAGCAAAATGATTCTGTTTCTTTTATAATTAAAAAACTGCACTATTAGCTCTAAACTGTCTTGAGGACATGACCAGATCTAGCTTTGATTCCACAAGGGACCAAAAAAGGGACTCCTGCTGATTGAGGTCCTGGCCTCCTTTTACTGCCCAACAAGGGATGGTTGTGGAAATAGAAGTGCCATTTGAACATAATCTTGCCATGGCAACGAAGGAAATTGGAACCTGCCATGACAGTATTTGACAGATTGGCTTGGTGCTCTCTTTCCCTCCTCAAAGGATTTGAAAATATTCCCGGTAATGTCCCCTCAAAATAGGCAACTTTCAATTGACACTTAGATCATGAAAAACACTTCAGCTTATGATAAACTGATTGATTCTATACCTTTCAACGCACTGGTATTAAAATATTAAACTGTCATTCCTGGCTCTAAATTTTCTTATTGCCCTATCAGACTGAAAACACAATATCAAAGCCATGACAATTGATTGCAATTTACTCAATATTAGTTTCTGAAAAATAGTATTATTTGAAACAATACATTTAATTTACAAATTAAAACTGGGAGTGCAGAATCAGCAAAATTTAAACCCAGTGGGTACTTTAAACAACAATTCCCAGCTGCAACTGGAAATGATGCCACAGAATTCCCAAATGAACTCTGACAGCATCTTAAAGCCATAAGTGTATATAGTTACCCAAGAGCAAATTTCAATGTGTTCTATATACATGATTAAATTATAAGGTTTTATTAATTTATAGCCTGTTTAATGTCAAGTTCCAGCCTACATTTATTGTTAAGTAAGTCCCACTGAGCACAGTTGTGGATGGTTCCAATTTAAAATTACTCTTAGAATTTTATACAGATTTTCCAATGAATCTAATAAGAAATATTTCCCCTCAAAATTGCATTAAGTAAAAGTGTATCCAGGTAGTCCTTGACTTATGACTTATGAAGTCTGCCAATTACTGTCATAAGTTGGGATGGTCATAAAACAGGCCACGTCTGTCTGTCTGTCTGTCTGTCTGTCTGTCTGTCTGTCTGTCTGTCTGTCTGTCTGTCTGTCTGTCTATCTATCTATCTATCTATCTATCTATCTATCTATCTATCTATCTATCTATCTATCTATCTATTTGTTTGCTGCCTATTTCACCACGTGAACAATTTAATGGATAAAGTGAGCCTAGAAGTCATTAAGCAAACATCACAGATATTAAGCAAATACATGTTTTACATTTCTGGCAGAGGATATGATTTCTATTTGTCCTTTCTTCTCTTTCACCATTATTTGATATATGCTTCTAGGTTGTCCAGTTCTCTCCCTCCCTCCCTCCCTCCCTCCCTCCCTCCCTCCCTCCCTCCCTCCCTCCTCTCTCTCTCTCTCTCTCTCTCTCTCTCTCTCTCTCTCTCTCTCTCTCTCTCTCTCTGTGTGTGTGTGTGTGTGTGTGTGTGTGTGTGTGTGTGTGTGTGTAATCCATGTTTCTTTGGTCCTGAAAAATGTACATTAATATTCTTATTAGTTTTAGACATCTCCATTCTTACAGTTTTTTTTCTGTCAGCCAGCCTTATGGCCACAATATTTTATTTGATACTGTCACCACTTAAGTTTCTCATCAGACACCCAAACCATAATGCTAGTATGCAAGAAAAAACAGCTGTTAGAGCTTCTTATCTGTCAATTAAAAGATTAAAATAAAAAAGTTGGCAGAGCTTCAGTATTATCACCTCCTTACTACGTAGCATACAAAGTGGTAATAGAGGATTAAATATCTCCTCCCACTGACCCTTTGTAATTAAATCAATCTCATTACAGATAAGCAAAATAAAAATATTTTCAATGAAAATGTGAAATATAACCCCCTTCTTTTGACAATAAATATTAAAATGCAAACATTGATTGTGGACTGAGATAATTAAAAAGCTGACTAGATCACATAATACAGTGGCCTGCAAATTAGCTAGAACAAAAAAAAATCAAAAGTAAATGAATTATTTTGGACATAGCACGGATGCCATTGGTCTGCTACAAATCAATAAACGTATTCTTAAAAATCTATAAAAGATTGGAAAGAGCTGTTCAGATCATAAAAAGATTCTAAACCACTGGTGGTGCAGTGGTTAGAATGCAGCATTGCAGGCAAACTCTTTGTATAGCAAACTCGTGCCTGCTGGTGGCAGCACATTTCCTTTGATATGTATACCCATTGTGTGCCAGCTTATTCTTTTATAATCACTTCCTCTCCAATGAATGCAAACACATACGTATATTATTTCTTTTCTTGCTAAGTATCCTAGGATGAGGTGAACATTCCAAAGGGAGAGGGAGTAGGTAAAAGGAAAGCATAATCATGGTCATATTATTTCCCACTTAGTGGCTGCTTCACTTAATGATAGAGATGCCGGTCCCAATTGTGATCACTAAATGAGGACTAGCTGTACCCAACGGGGAAGGTGTGTGGGTCTCTAACTCTCGGGCTGTGTACAAGATGCTACCATATAACGTCATCTCTCATTTCTGGGGATATAGGTTATGAATCTGAAATCTGGAAGATAATAATAATAATAATAATAATAATAATAATAATAATAATAATAATAATAATAATAATAATAATAATAATAATAATAATAATAATAATAATAATAGTTGAAAGGGACCTTGGAGGTCAACCCCCTGCTCAGGCAGGAAACCCTATACCATTTCGGACAAACGGCTGTCCAGTCTCTTCTTAAAAACTTCCAGTGTTGGAGCATTCACAGCTTCTGGAGGCAGGTTGTTCCACTGGTTAATTGTTCTAACTGTCAGGAAGTTTCTCCTTAGTTCTAGGTTGCTTCTCTCCTTGACTAGTTTCCATCCGTTGCTTCTTGTCCTGCTTTCGGGTGCTTTGGAGAATAGCTTGACTCTCTCCTCTTTGTGGCAGCCCCTGAGATATTGGAACACTGCTATCATATCCCCCCTCATCCTTCTCTTCATTAAACTAGACATACCCAATTCCAGCAGCCGTTCCTTATATGTTTTAGTCTCCAGTCCCCTGATCATCTTTGTTGCTCTTCTCTGTACTCTTTCTAGAGTCTCAACCTCTTTTTTACATCGTGGTGACCAAAACTGGATGCAGTATTCCAAGTGTGGCCTTACCAAGGCATTGTAAAGTGGTATTAATACTTCACGTGATCTTGAGTCTATTCCTCTGTTAATGCAGCCTAGCACTGTGTTGGCTCTTTTGGCAGCTGCAGCACACTGCTGGCTCATATTGAAGTGATTGTCCACTAGGACTCCAAGATCTCTCTCACAGTTACTACTACTGTTAAAAACTACTATATTTTTGGAGTGCTTGAAAAGTGGTGTGGACATGGGTATTTCACTCAAGGTACTCTAGGAAGCCTAGTGGAGAAGATGGAGACAGACTCTCATGCAATTGCAAATCTTATAAGACCCTTTAAAAAATAAAAAAACACTAAGAAAAATTCTAAAAGCTAAACAACCATCTCTGTTCCCCCAAAAGAGGGCAGAATATCATATATATGTTTTCATAGATTTACATTAATATTTTCAGGAAACCTGGGAGATTATTTCAGCTAATACCATTCAGGGGGAAAAGGAGAGGAGAGGAGAGGAGAGGAGAGGAGAGGAGAGGAGAGGAGAGGAAAGGAAAGGAAAGGAAAGGAAAGGAAAGGAAAGGAAAGGAAAGGAAAGGAAAGGAAAGGAAAGGAAAGGAAAGGAAAGGAAAGGAAAGGAAAGGAAAGGAAAGGAAAGGAAAGGAAAGGAAAGGAAAGGAAAGGAAATTCAGTTTGCATTACTCCACTCTGTTTCATTCCCAGTTTCTGTAACTGAAGAGATAAATACAGTTCTTCTGCCTTTCCCTGCATGTCATTTTGAAGACCAATCAAATATATAAGCTCAATCTGATTAATAGCCATCCAGTCTCTGAAATGATACATTCTGACTATCTTACAGCAAGTGCTTAACAGCACAGGAAACCAACAACAAACATTCACACTCTACTCATATCAGTTGCTCACAGCTTCCTTCTAATGTGCAGTAACATGTTCAGGGAAGTAAACTTAGGTTTTTCCAAATTTGTCCATATAGTTTGTCATGCTGTGTACCCGGTGACATCTGTGAAGGTCAACAGTGTTGAAATCCCTCTATAGATGAAAGCTCCTATATAGTAAGATTCCTATAAACTCTAGGACCTCAGAAATATTCCTTCGGTGGAGGCACTGAAACAATGGAGGAATATTCAAACTGTCGTGGATGCTGTAGTTGCATCCTGATCACGTTTCAAGGTATCTTCCAATTCCATCATTTATTAGACTTCTAAGAATTATTTTTAGTCAATTTTCATAAGACAAAATGTTACTCTCAAAAAGAATCTGTGGAACTCACAATCCATCTTTTAAATGGCACAACACTAATCTGTTTTATTGAGCAGATTTCCTCCAGAGATTTCATTAATTCACTTGTACTGTATCTAAGAGTACCAGCTACATTGGAACAAAGTCATGTCATTGTTCCTTCCAAGTTAATGAGTTAAGGCAGCAAACTGGGTAGTTTATTTTTGTTGCTTGTTTTGGGGGAATGTTGTGAAGTCAGTGTTTGACAGGATGGATTATTTTTATTCTTTCTGAAGAGATTTTGTGTTAAGCTCTGTGTAGTTCGCCACCAATGAAACTGTTTCTTCTTTAAAATACAGGCAGTCACTGAATTTAAGCAAGATTCATTAAAAGTCCCTGTTAAGCAGAAACTCTGAGCTTCTTACTTGAAAGATATTGCACTATTTCAAATTATAAAAACTGGTGGCTTTTTTAAAAAAAACCCCTGAAGATTTCCTCTTTCTCCCGAAATCATTGAAAAGATGGGTCCTTTTAAAAACTATTTTTAAAAATCTTTTGATGTGAGTTGGCTCTTCCGTATCTTATGGGCCATTTTGAAACATAACTACTCGGAAGCCATATGTCACAAAATGCATAGTCATTAAATTCAGAATATGCCAGAGATAAAGCCTCTTCATTTCAGCTGCTTTCCTAATAGCCACATTTCATTTAAATAGTGGGCTTTTTCCTTGTTATCTAACCCTGTGCTGATCTAAAGGTTAGAATATGTAAGGTTTAAAATAGAGATATTTTTTAAAAAAACAAATTACTGCTATCTTTTCCAAGGGACTGCTGGCAAGCAAAGAACACTTGACAGAATACTGACATGAGCTGCAGAGTTCCAGTGGTAAAACATGCAAGTTTAATTTAAGTCTGTCTGAGAATATACAGGAAACATGAAATGTTCTTTTCTGTTTCAATGGGGACATGACAGGTATTTGTCAGCAAAATCATAGATAGTTGAGGCCAGCATTTTGGAGTTAGATCAACTGACTTGAGAGTTCTTTGAGGTCACAATAAGGGAAATCAGATAATTGTGTCTGTACTGCAATGGTGACTTCCTTCTCTCTTCATCCATCTCTCTCCTGTTTTTGGAAATTAAACAAGGTAGATAAAGCCTGCAGAGCATGGGATTCTTCTGGGATTCTCTCTAACCATTTTATCAGTCGTGGACATAGAAATATGTGTATATTCTTCTGTGTGATGAAGTATCATGCCCATTAGGAATGAACAGGCAGCCTACATAAACTGTTCTAGGTCACATCATCAACAGAAAAGCAAGACAATTCTTAAAAGGGAGCAGTTGCCAATCTCCTGAGCTTTGGGTTATATCTGTATTTTATTTATTTACCGGTATTTTATTTTAATCCCATTTATATCCCGCCCTTCTCTGAAGACTCAAGGCGGCTTACAATCTAAGCACAAATTAAATGTGCTTAGCAATAGCCTTCATTCTATGTATATGCCTGCTTATTAGGGCTTTCGCCCCCCCCAAGCGGCATTATTACAAAGTCAGCTTAATTGCCCCCAACAATCTGGGTCCTCATTTTACCTACCTCGGAAGGATGGAAGGCTGAGTCAACCTCGAGCCTGGTGGGATGCGAACCTGCACTAATTGCAGGCAGCTGGTGTTACTTAAGGAGGCATTAGCCCACTGCTCCACCAAGGCTCATTGTATAATGTAACTATATGTTTTCACTCCTAAGCAGCAGATGAATTAAAAGTCTAAACCTGAATATTTTCCAGAAATGGGAATAATTGGTAAAGGAAATATGTGTGCAAGCACTATCTTAAAGGTAAGAAGCAATGTTAACACAAAAGTTCCCAAAACTGGCAGCTACCAGGCAATAGGGATTGTGCCTTCATTTGGATTTTCTGAAGTTCTAGGAGATACTAAGGAGGGGAAAAGCCACTTTTGGGATTGTAGCCATAACAATGAATTAGAATAGGCTTGAGCTGACCATTTGAAAATATTCCTCTGGGCCTCTTTTTTTAATGGGCCTGCAATTCCTACTGAATGAAAAAGTTATATAAATCAAGACAGGAAGTATGCTTCCTTTATTTATGAAATAAACATATATCCGTTCAATTTAATACTATTATGTCATGACTGATATATTTATTGCACATTATTTCTCTCTCAGTAGATATAATGAATCAATGAGCTCGATGAAACAGGTAGAAGTAAATGGTGCTTCTAGTCAGAGGCCAAAAGAGAGAGAGGAGAGGGAGACCCAAGAAATTCAGCAGAGTCTCCTTTTTTGATGAAGCAGGATTTTGGCATGATAAATTTGCTTTCTTCTTCCTCTTCCCAGCAAATCTTTCTAGAATAAAGATGTTCTGTGGTTTTATTAGAGAAACTGAGAATTTTATTTCCAACCATTAGTCAAGCTGATGTTGGTACCTCACATACTAATTCAAAGAAGCAAATTGCTGAATTAGAAAAATATGCTAAGAAGGAAATGAGGTTCATGTGATTGCTAGACAAGCCAAAAATGTCTTCCCTAAGATACCAAAACAAGAAATGAATGTAAATTAGTTGTAATAGTAAGGGAGGGGGGGAGGGAAAGAGAGAAAAAGGATCAAAATCCTTCAATTTGCCAAAACTGGCATGATAAAAATCTGTTTCCAATGTGATTCACATTGGTTAATTAAAATGTGATGAAAATCTATCTAGCTGCAATTCAGCTTGTGCTAAGCTCAGAATCCTGTTGAGTATCTGCTGGGATACTACAGGCGTTATTAAAATTGACTGTAAGTCCTTCAAATTGTCTACTACAGGTGAGTTCTACTCGCTGCATAAAAATGAACAAAAATCAAAATGGTATGGAAGGAACATCTATAGCCAGTTCTCTGCAATGCCCCATTTCAGTTTGCTTCAATTCATCAGCAAGGGAGAAAAACACCTCACAGAACTAGAACTTATATGCCATCTTCGCAGTTGCTGGATCCCAGACATACCTGCCCTTTCAGTCAAATGAATCAATACAATAATTTAAGGACAATGCCCAGCTAGAAAGCCCGAAGACAGTGGTCTGAAAAAACAGTGGTCTGAAAATTACCTGTGGAATTAGCCTGCAGTTCCAGAAAGCAAAATGAGTGATAATAGGATATGCTTGCAGAGGAAAACTACTCACGCTCTTCCAAATTTTGTTTTTAGCAGGGGATTAATTCAACTGTAATGGAAATGCTATCTTGCTTCTCTGCTTAAGATTAAACTTTTGGAGAACTTTAACGTATTCATGGCGTTGGAATGTCCCCAGACTCAGATTTGTTATTTGCAACAAGTGGATTTATTTTGACCAAGCCTGGGAAGTCCCCAAATTCAAACCCAATGTCACTCATCGAAGCTAATTTAGGGCGGGTTTCTATGTTTTAGCCAACCTACCTCACAGGATTATTCTTTTGGTAAAATTGGGAGGAGGAAGTACTTACTACCTGTATCACTTTAAGCTCCTGCAAGAAAGATGGGCTATACATCTAAATTATAATTACAATATGTAAACACATTGTAATTTCATAAAAGCACTGAAAGATATACAGGAACACCTTTGTCTTTGATGTCAAGGCAGGCATACTTCCTTTGGAAAGCTTTTTACTTATTTTGAACAGGTAAAGAGGCAAATCTAAGTGATCTACCCACTGTACGTATCTGGGGTCCTCTTCAGTTCATCAACTCTTTCATGAAGTTTCAAATTGTTCATTGACCTGCAAACATTAACTATAGGAAAATAATTTTATAAATATTGCCTTAACTATAGTATTATGAATAATAATAGCAATCTCAATTCCTTGGACAGTCCCATTGACCCTTGGGAATCAAAATTGGTATGGATCACTTTGGAAAACCCTGACTGGGGCAATATTTTTCTATCCTGCTTCTTCAAAATCCAACTTTCATTTCCATAGATCATTACATATGCTTGCATGATTCTGATCTTTGTAGGTGTAGGCACATCATGGCCATTGAATATCTTTCCAAGGCCTTCATAGCTGCTGTACCAATGCTATTTTCTGCATAATATTTCTTGACTGTTTTTTCTTCTAGTGTTGTTGATTGATCCTGAAGGCAGAAGCTATCCTCCAGTTTGGTTTCTTACAGCATGGAGCACTTCCCAGCAGCTCTTCATTGTCAATTCTAAGGCTGGTTTTTGTATTCGTTGTCATTAGTTTGGTCTTCTTTATATTTAGTCCTATTTTTTTCACTGTGCTTCTTGACTTTTATTGCTAGTGCTTGCATTACTAGAGTTTTTATTATTTTTATTACTTGCATTACTAGAGATTTTATTACTAGAATTTGTAGGTCCTTTGCATAACAGAGAGTGTCATCAGCATAGCATAATCTATTGATGTTTCTTCATTCAGTTTTAAAACCATATTCATCTTCTTTCATACTAGCTTATATGTAACTCTAATTGTTAACCACCTCTGAGCAGCTTACAATCCAATCCCGTGCAAACATTGAAAGAGTAAAAAACAGACATTCCCCCAACCTTACAGAATAAACTATTCTCAGGCCAAGGAATCATAAAAATCCATATGGAGAAGGAGAGGGGAAGCAGTTAATAAGTACTTGATAGATATATTATTTAAGTTAGGGAAAATTTTATTCTCCTGTCAGTATAGATTTAGATGTTAGGCCTTGCCACCCATGCTTTGTGGGCATTTCTTTTCCTTAGTAGGTGACAGGTTGTAAAGAAAACTATCATTTCCCTTAATGAAATCCATCAAACAGTATGTGAAACAGTTTGAGTGTAGATCTATTGCAAGTTTGAGCTGGTATAAATTATGTATCATTAATATATAATTTCCTTATTTTTTTATTTTTATTTTATTTTAATCCCATTTATATCCCGCCCTTCTCCGAAGACTCAGGGCGGCTTACAATTTAAGCACAAACCAATGTGCTTAGCATTGATATGGTTTCCTTATCCTTTAATTGATATGGTTAGCAACTGCTGAAAGATTGTTATAGCTGGCAATAGTAGTAAACAGTCCAATATTTAGTTATCATGATATGCAGACACAATTGTTTAAATGTGTGTTTATAAATATATTTTAGAGAACAATGTATTGATAGTTTATTTTAATGCACAAATGAAGTTGATTAAATTGTCTCATTATTTGCTTCAAGATTACAACCAAAAAAGCGCTATCTAACAAAATGAAATTCAATGATGAAAAAAGTAAGGTTCTACATTTAGGCAAGAAAAACCAAATGCACAGGTATAGTATAGGTAGTACCTTGCTCAATAGTAGTAACTGTGAGGAGGGATCTTGGAGTCCTAGTGGACAATGTAAAAAAGATTTTGAGACTCTAGAAAGAGTACAGAGAAGAGCAACAAAGATGATCAGGGGACTGGAGACTAAAACATATAAAGAATGGTTGCTGGAATTGGGTATGTCTAGTTTAAAAAAGAGAAGGACTAAGGGTAACATGATAGCAGTGTTCCAATATCTCTGGGATTGCCACAAAGAAGAGGGAGTCAAACTATTGTCCAAAGCACCTGAGGGCAAGACAAGAAGCAATGGATGAAAACTAATCAAGGAGAGAAGCAACCTAGAACTAAGAAGAATTTAATAATAATAATAATAATAATAATAATAATAATAATAATAATAATAATAATAATAATAATAATAATGCAAAATACATCAAGAAATTGCAGCTTCTTGCAATAACTCCAGCAAAGCTACAAAAAACTGTGCTACTCGGAACATCTTACATTTTAAGGAGATACCTGGTTGATACCTAGGATGCTGGCAGCAACCTGTGTCAACCATTAGTGCCAGTCAATCTGAGTGTTCAGTTGACTGAGTTTCATGTTTTATGAATAAAAGTATAACAATAATGATGATGATGATGATGATGGAGGTCATCTAGTCCAACTCCCTGCTCAGGCAGGAAATCCTATACCATTTCAGACAAATGACTGTCCAGAACAATTAATCAGTGTAACAACCTGCCTCCAGAAGTTGTGAATGCTCCAACACTGGAAGTTTCTAAGAAGAGATTGGATAACCATTTGCTGAAATGGTATAGGGTTTCTTGCCTAAGCAATGGGTTGGACTAGAAGACCTCCAAGGTCCCTTCCAACTCTGCTATTCTATTCTATTCTATTCTATTCTATTCTATTCTATTCTATTCTATTCTATTCTATTCTATTCTATTCTAGTCTAGTCTAGTCTAGTCTAGTCTAGTCTAGTCTCTCAAAAAATGGGTCTATCAGGACAAAAGTTATGTTCTTTTCATTATATGAATCATTATCAACTTGATCTATTGTTTATGTTTGACACTTTCATATTGATATTCACTCCTAGGACTTTAATCTTTTTTCAGCAATGTTGAAAGTCATTATAGGACACAATAATAAAATACCTGTTCTCAATGAAAATCAATTAAAACTTTCTGTAATTGATGTCAACAGAAAACATTGCCATTGATTTCACTAAGATCAGCATTTTAGCCAATGGCAGAATGAAAATGAATGCCTTGTATTGAATAATTCTGTTTCAGCACCACCAATAGTATTATGCTTCCATCAGCAAGCAAAATCTTTGTGTGAGTAACCAAATGATGTCATTATGAAGTTGTAGTCAATGTGGTACCAATGAAAAACTTTCATTTCATTTCACCATTTATGTATAACTTGCTTTCCTTTCCAAAAAGAAATACAACACACACCGAAGCATCCACAATATCAACAATAACATATAAAGAACAAGAAGGAGCACCAAGAGATTCCCTACAGAAAAATATTTTACTGCTGTATGATCTGTTCTTTTTTCTTATTGCATGCTGCAATAAAAATCAATCTTTGTAAACATGGTTTTAGTATAAGGGTGTTATGACCCTGCAGCAGGAGGAGGAGGAGGAGGAGGAGGGAGGAGGAGGAGGAGGAGGAGGAGGAGGAGGAGGAGGAGGAAGGGACTTCTGGATTTAATAGTCCTGGAGGTGTTGATTCCAGCAAATGTTGAAGCCAATCACTCCACTGCTCAGCTGCTCTATACAGTATAGACAGAAATTCAAAATTCCCATTATTTTTACCTATCAGAAGAAAATATAAAGGCAGCTCAATTCAAGGTCTGTAGAATCTGCAAATAATAACTGACGTTAATTTGCACATTTCCCTTCACAGCACTATAAATTAACAGGATCATGGATGTGACCAAAAGATCACAGAGTTCAGCTCCTGGATAAACAATCAAGGCTTCTCTTTTCCATGAGAGGCAAAGAGACACTTTCTCAGAAATCCACATTATGTCTGCAGGTTTAGGCAGGTGCTCTGTGGCACAATGCTTGCCAGCCCTCATTCTTAATCCAAATGCTTAACATATCCCAAGTTATGAACTGATTTTCTAGAAACAGCAAGGATTCTTAGACATCAGTGTCAAGAGGACTTGAGGGAAAGTTCAGATGAACCTGCAAATTAGGTTCTCCAAGATTAAAAGTCGGGGATCTTTCTCAACCTGGAGTTATCTGGACACAATTTATTGCATTTGTTGCTCATCGTTTCCCAGATGGCAAAAAACATCAAAACTCATCTCAGTTTTACCTTCACAAGAACAACTCTGTGCTAGTTTGTGCTGAGGGACAATAACTACTCTATAATCACCCAACAACTTCATGAATGAGCAAAGTTTTGAAACTGGGGTGAAAGTATTTATACATGAATGTGGGTAGGAATGAGGACCAGTTTGGTCTAGTGATTTAGATTTCTTTTGATTTTGGGATATCCTAGACTAACATGACTCTCTTACAATGACTTAAGGCAGATGAGGTTGCTAGAAGAGAGAGTCTTTTGGGACTCTCCAGAGTTCTGGGCATTCATGCTCAATTCATGCTGATAAACATTTTATCAGTAGGGAGGGAAAGCATCACTGTGAATGACACAGCTGAACTTTTGCCTGCTTTATTTCATGTTTTACTTTTTTAATAAACTGAACGAAATAAACATTTTCAAAAGCTAGTCATGAGGATTTAGACACCTGGCTTAAAAACCATAGGCAGTATTTACAAATCTGATCCACTGCAAAGTAGACGTCCTCAGAAATGCGACCTTCTGACAAATAAAGTGCATGGGGAAGCCAGATCCACTTAACGACCACATTACTAACTAAAGAATTGCTGTGATTCACTTAACAACTGTGGCAAGATAGGTTGTAAAATGGGGCAAAACTCACTTAACAAGTGTCTCACATAGCAACAATAATTTAGGGGTCAATTGTGGTAAGTTGAGGGCTACCTATACTGAAGCATACATTAATGTAGAATATAACCATATTGAATACGGGCCATATGTTCATCTAGGGTTTTTTTGGTATACTGTATGTGCAACTTAAAATCTTGATGCCACCTCCCATTCCCCAGAAATGTTAAATTTCAGATTTCTTACGCTGTTGCTATCGCCAGTATTATAAGGATATTTGTATGGTTTATAATAGCTTGCCTCTCATTTATGCAGAGAACCAGTGGTTTATAAACATTTAAAACTTATTAAACACTAATATATGAATAGATACAATGGATGCAAGTTGTTTTTATAGGAAGGAAGGAAGGAAGGAAGGAAGGAAGGAAGGAAGGAAGGAAGGAAGGAAGGAAGGAAGGAAGGAAGGAAGGAAGATCTTGGAAACCAAGGAATTCTTCAGGTAAATAAGTGGAATCATGCCTGTTACAGCTTCTTTCCCTCCCCTACATTTGCTGATTAAATAATACATGGCAATATATGAAAGTACCCTCTAGCTTCACCAGTCACATACCTTCCTCACACACACACGCACACACACAAAATTAACACACATTATGTAATCTGGGCATTTTAAAATTGGCATGTATATTTTATAACTAATTAAAAGATACATAGAAGAATAGGTAGAAAACAAGCTTGCACATGTCTCAAACTGCATGTGGTATTACCAATTCACACAATGTGGCATAGATGAGTGTTGATATGTCATTCTTTTCATTACAAGTTAAGTCATGATCATTGCCTTGCTAAGCTGGCTAGGCCCTAGCCTAGGGTATTTGGGATTTTTAAATCTATTCCTTTTTTAATCCATCTTTTTGCCTGTCTTCTCAGTGTTGTTCATCCATATTAAGAATTCCATATAAAGAACTGAGAAAAAAAGGCTATTAGCACGTGAGTTAAGTTGGCATCATGCTGGATCTCCAGAATTTAATATAAGGGAAAACTTTCATTTTGCAATTGCTTTCTAAATGAATGGCTTATTTGGAGGGAAGGAGAGGCATCCATGTGTGCAGCTGCACATACTGCGACATGTTTGGAACTTTGATTAATCTGGAGAGAGTAATACTTTATTTGCATCAGCCCAGGAAATGTGAGTTACGTTCAGAGAACTAACCCAGAGCCTCTCCAACTCAGATTGCTAAAGAATGTTGTTTTTAATCTGATATGCACGTGAGCATAGCAGAACTGAATTGAAGTGACAATACTGCAAGCTAAAAATAATCATTGTTCAACGATTACTTACTTCTTACCAAACTCCAGAAAGTCAAGATGCAGGACACAAGGACAAGAAGTTCCTTGCTTTTATCCCAACAACTGGAACTCATATTTTAATTGCAAACCTAGAAGTCACATAACCACTGGTACACTTGTCCTTTGCGAATTTGTTCAAAGCACCTTGAACCTATTTATCTACTCACATTTGCATGTTTTGGAACAGGTTGGCAGGAGCTGGGGCAAGAACAGGAGCTCACCCTGTCGTGTGGCTCTCGGGTCTCAAACCTAGGGTGTTGGTTTTCCAAACTTTACCACTTCAATGGGAAGGTAACAACACTCTGATGTCATGCTGACCACATGACCGCAGAAATGTTTTTGGACAGCATTGAAATGGAGATGAGTACCGCCCCCTATGGTCAGTCATGGCTAGCAGAGTAAAATCCGCAGGGACTCCTTTTATCTTGAATGATATTGTAGCCAGTGGCCATAGCTGTGCTTTTCATTGGGTAAACAAGGGGTACCTTTATCCATCTTTGTATGCACACCATATTCCTGAATAATGGGAAACTCTAGAGATACCATATTGGAGACAGAGACACTTTCCGACAATATTTCATTTGCTTTACAAACTATTAGGAAAAGTACAGCTTCACCACGGATGAAAGGACTCTGTCTTAGCTAAATTTTCCACTACATCTTCTGAGTTTATGCTCTCAAGGACTTGCTTTATGCTTTTCTTCTTTTGCGCATAAATCTAACAACAAGGATAAATCATCTCCTTTTCCTAGCTTCCCTTGCCATTTACTTCTAATTCCCCTCTAAAAATGTAGGGCCAGACAGCTGGATTGGTTGATCATTAAAAAAAAATTATATCCGTCTTCTGTCCCTATTAATTCTTTGCTCACCAAACAGCCAGCCATCTTGTAACAATAAACTATTTAGAGAATTCCCTTGCCTAGCAAGAAATACTCATAGTTTCTCTGTCTGATCTGCAGCCTGTTGATTAGCAATCCTGGGAGAGTCCAGGCTTTCCAGAATACTAGTGCTTTTAGAGTGTAAAGAGATACTCATTATATCTAAGCAAACCCTCTGAGGAGACTTTTCATTTCTATCAAGACATCAACTAACTCGTCTTGGGATGCAACTGTGCAAGTCAGTGTCCCATATCTACATGTAGTTTCAGAGCCTGCCCAGTTTCTGTCTCTCAGAAGAAACTTAAGATGAATTCCTTATTTAAAGGGAAGACAAGGAGACAGTCAAAAATGAACTGATGAATGAAGGTGGATTGAATACAAAAAATAGCGACTGATATAAAAGTATTCTGAGGTGGTTTGGTTATAAAAAGAAAATGAGGACCGAATCACCAAACCAAAAATATGGAGGGAGACCAGTGGTAGGATTCAAATATGTGAACAACCGGTTCTCTCTGTGGATGCCACTTCCGGAAGTCCATTCCAGGCCTGGGCAACAAAAAATTAGCTACCGGTTCTGCTGAAGAGGTGTGAACTGGCTGAATCCCACCACTGAGGGAGACTGAATGTGTAGATAGGAAGAAGACCAAGAAAGTCATGGTTGGATGAAGTTGATGATACCATCCAAAAAGGTCTTAACAAAAGATAATGTATGAAATAATGTATGGACAGACTAGAAGCAAGGATGGTTTGCAAGGATAGAAAAGGCATGGAGAGATTTAGGGAATGGGCAGGATCAGATGTGTCTCATTTTCTTTCTTTTTTTCTTATGGTACAAGACTTTCAGGTAAGATTATTCTATTCTTGCTCTTTCCTGTACTCTACATAGCACTGCTAACTCCAAAAGAATATAGCATCATGGGGATGTATGTTTATTAATCTGTCCTAATATTTAAAAATATAAGCACTACAGTAATCACATTTTTGAAAGACTATTTGAATAACTATTTATCCTTTGATATCACAATAAATATTGGTATGTGTGCTTACATATCCATGTCCCTATTACTTAATAGAGAGCCATTGCCAAAAAAATAAGTCCATCAGAAACCATGTTTCTCAAGAGTAGACAAAAGTGTTCTGGGCTTTAGAAATCAGAATTTAGAAAACTATAAAAGAGAGCTTTCAAAATTGTTTCTAGCATAAAAAGATAATACTGAATAGGTAGATCAGGGGTCCGCAATTATGGTAACATTATGACCTTTATAAATCCTTAGTAAGACCAAACCTAGAATACTGCATCCAGTTTTGGTCACCACCTTATAAAAAAGATGTTGAGACTTGAAAAAGTGCAAAGAAGACCAACTAAGATGTTTAAGGGCCTGGAAAAAAAAACATATGGAATTGGGTATGATTCTAAAGAAAAGAAGGACTAGAGGTTACATGAGAGCAGTATTCCAGTATTTGAGGGGCTGCCACAAAGAAGAGGGGGTCAACTTATTTTCCAAAGCACCAGAAGGCAAGACAAGAAACAATGGATGGAAACTAATCAAGGAAAGAAACAACCTAGAACTAAAGAGAAACTTCCTAACAGTGAGGACGATTAACCAGTGGAACAGCTTGCCTTCAGAAGTCGTGGGTGCTTCATCACTGGAAATTTTGAAGAAGAGAGTGAACAGTTACTTATCTGAAATTGTATAGGGTCTCCTCCTTGAGCAGGGGTTTGGACTAGAAGACCTCCAAGGTCCCTTCCCGATATATTCTGATTGATTGATTGACCTTTGGACTTCAACTGCCAGAATTCCCTGAGCCACTCAACTCTAAAGTTGCATCAGTTGCCCACTCCCTTAAATAGTCATATATATATATATATATATATATATATATATATATATATATATATATATATATATATATATATATATATATATATATATATATATATATATATATATATACACACACACACACACACACACACAAACTAACAGCAATCTTCACTCTCACCCCTCATGAATTGATGATGTAACCTATCATGATAAAAAAATATTTCAAGGAAAATAACCAAGCTCAGAGAACACCCTGAGCCTTAAATCGCATAGACCAGGGGTAGGCAACCTTGGCTCTTTTATGACTCATGGACTTCAACTCCCAGAATTCCTGAGCCAGCTATGCTTCAGAAAAACTCAGCTATGCTGGCTCAGGAATTCTGGGAGTTGAAGTCCATGAGTCATAAAAGAGCCAAGGTTGCCTACCCCTGGCATAGACTATATTCTTTACTACTAAGGTAGAGCAATCAATTGACAATATAAATACCGGTAAGGTTCTCTCCATTAGTGAAGGGGAAGAATTAATTTAGTCTTTGCCATTTAGAGGGTTGGGTTTTTTTGGCTTGCATTTCTTCCCAGGCCCAGTCCTGAAATTATGACTTCCTTTTTTTTCCTCACGAAAAATGTAGTATAACAGATGATATGTCTGAATGCTTCTGATCAAATCAATTCCAAACAAGCATGCAACATGGCTAACTATTGATATCAAATTTCAATATTTAGCAGAGTAGCAAAATCACTGTAGAAATATAGATAAAATTACTCTGATGAATTTTAAGTGAGTTTGATTACATATGCCAGTGTTGTCAACATTCTAAAATATAGCTAATTTGGTTTTGAAGCAGATCTCATTATTCTACATTTTGAAGAGCTTCATATTATCACAAATACATTGCTTCTGATACAAGCTATAATTTTTCTTCATATTATGGTACATAATTTTCCCATTAATACACTATAATTATATAGAACACTAGCAAGAAGTAATCAATACTATTAATAGAGTGGAGCTATGAATTTTAATCATTCATAATTTAAAAATATTGATGGCAACTATGTATCGTAAGCTATGATTGGAAACCAAAACTAAATAAGTTTTAATTAGTGGAAATGAAATTACAAAAAATGTTTAACTATAGAAGTGGTAATATTTAAAGAACACTGGAAGAGATTGGACACTTTAAGAAGGGATTGGACAGCCATTTGTCTGAAATGGTATAGGGTTTCCTGCCTAAGCAGGGAGTTGGACTAGATGACCTCCAAGGTCCCTTCCAACTTATTATCATTATTATTATTGTTGTTGTTGTTTTAAAATCAAATATAGGTTGAAAAAGTAGTATTATATAACTTCAAATATCTGTCAGTGCATTATTAGCATTTTTTTCTCAAATTCACAAATTACAACTGAAGTACTGTTTACAAAACATACCCAAGTATTATTAATTCCCATGGTTTTTGTTTTAATGAGCTTCTTTTCACAGTTCCTTCCCCCTACTGAGTTGCTGGTATGGCTCTGGAGTATTGGTTTTATTTTAACTTTACTAATTTTTTTATCCAATGCATGCAGGAGTAAAGGCCTGTATAAATATATGTACTGTATAGATACTACAAACATTCACATTTTCTAGATAATTTTTCAGAGTGTAAATGTTTTCTGCAAGTGCTCACATCTAGTTGTGAGGATAGATTTTATTGCCACGTATGCGCCACAGATTCTAGTAACGTACCAATCCTTTCTGCCTTTTTCACATATCATCAATATACAGGGAATTCTCCCCTGCCAGAAGGAAAGACTTTCGAATAACAAGGTGCAGGCAGAGCGGTACAGGAGGTCAAGGTGAAGTGGACTTTTACTTTTACTCCCTGGCTCAATGGATTTTTTAGCTTTAAAGTGAAAGTACGCAATAAGTGAAAGTTGGGCAAGATGGCGGCTAAATCTTCTTCTAAAGTTCTTCGGAGTGCGGGAACTTCCCCGGTGCAACAGACATCGTTGCAAGCTTTGCTTCCTCCTGCACCTCCTGTGGCATTGACGCTTAAGGACTTACAAGATGCCTTTGCAAAGCAATCCCAGGTAATGTCAGAAATGATGGATGATAAGATGGTAAAGCTGGAGGAGAAACTGGAGAAATTGGAGGAGAGGATGGAAGAGAAGTTTAGTGCAATGGAGGAGAGGATGGAAGAGAAGTTCAGTGCAATGAGGGTAGACATTTTGTCTACAATTGAAAGCGTGGCTGAATGTGTGCAACGTTTGGACGAAAAAGTGGAGGATCTTAGTCAAAAGAACTCTATATTAGAAGTAAAGGTACTGGAGAATGAAAATTTAAGGGATAAAATGGACGGAGAATTGAGCCTTGTCCAGTACCATCAGATGCAGTATGCTATTAGAATCAGGGGCTTAAAAGAGAATCCTAAAGAAGACTTAAAGCAGCTGATTTCTGAGGCTTTGGAAGCAGTATTGGGCCAGCCAGCATCTGAAATAGAGGCAAGCATGGATAAAATTTTTCGTGTTAATTCATGGATTGCAAGGCAGAGGAAGCTACCTAGAGATGTGGTGGTCTATTTTACAAAGAGAGCAACTAGAGATGAAGTTATTCAAGCTGCTTATGATACTAAGGTTGTGGTTGCTGAGCAAGAAGTCCTGGTTCTAAAAGAGATTCCTCCAAAGATTTTAAGGAGAAGGAAAGATTTTGCATTTCTTGCACAGGAACTTAAGCAACGTGATATCAAGTTTAGATGGGAGATTCCAGTCGGATTGGTGGTGATGCACAAAGGTAAAAGATATCGTCTGGTTACCGTGGCTCAGGCACGTGATTTCTACAGCAATGTTTTAAAAGCAACCCCTCTATCACTCTTGGAAGCTGCAAAGGGATCTGGAGAGGGAAAATCTCAAGATGCTGAAGGGGGACAGACAGAGGAGAACGGTGCTGGAGGGGATCAAATTACAGTTTCATCGGCTGTTGCTGGAGAGCAGAGGTTGACGCGTGCCGCTTTAAGACGAGCAAGACAAGTACAAGAGCAAGATCAGCAGAAGTTTATGGAACTTTCAAAGCGTACTTACAGTGAAGCTGTGGGAGGAGCGCGGCCCAAAGAAGTTGCAGGGGCCATTGAAGATGTGCTCCAAAAGCTTCGGGGCGCCAAGCATGGCGACTAAATTTCTAACCTGGAATGTCAATGGATTAAACTCACCACAGAAAAGAAAGAAAGTTTTTCACTATTTAAAGCAATTTAAGATTGATGTTATATGTTTGCAAGAAACGCATATTAGGGTTATGGACCAAAAGTATTTATCGAACTCAAGGTTGGGCACGCAATTTGTTGCTTCTGCGATGAATAAGAAAAATGGAGTGGTTGTCTACGTTAAAAGTACTCTAACAGCGGAACTAATTGAAGTAGATAAACAAGGAAGATATGTTATGATAGATTTGCTGTTAGAAGGTAAAAAAACGCTTCTAGTTGGACTGTATGCTCCTAATCAACAACAAGCTGATTTTTTTAGTTTACTTCACACAAAGGTTACCCAATTGGATTACAAATCATTTATTTTTATGGGGGACTGGAATGGTGTTTTGGACGTACAGATGGATAAGGCTGGTTCTTTTAAGTGTGTTCCGAGTCATGCCAGATTGCCTAAATCTTTTTTCGAAATGAAGGACGATTTGGAACTGCGAGATATTTGGCGTGACACTCATCTACATGAAAAGGATTATACTTTTTTTTCTGACAAGACATCAATCTTTTTCCAGGATTGATTTTATTTTGCTGACTAATGATTTTTTTTTCTAGGATTAAGAAGGTAAAGATCTGTGCAAGAACTATTTCTGACCATAGTCCAGTTTGGTTAGAGATCAATAAGGACAATAGGGATAGGCGCTCGTGGCGCGTAAATGAGAATTTGTTTAGAAATCAGAGAAATGTGGAAGAATGTAAACAGCAGATGAAGGATTTCTTTGAAATTAATATGAATAAGGATACCTCTATGGACATGGTTTGGGATGCTAGCAAGGCCTACATGAGAGGGGTGTTGATATATATGAATAATAAATGCAGACGTACTTTGGAAGTTAGAAGGAAAGAACTGGAGAATGAAATTAGGGAAAAAGAAAAGGCCCTAATCGTGAACCCATTAGATGTGAAGACTAAGGAGGTTATTAACCTATTAAGAGGACAATTTGATAAGTTGATGGCTGATCAAGTGGCAACCAATTTACGGTTTGCTAGGCATAATACTTTTTGCAATGCTAATAAGCCAGGTAGATGGCTAGCTTACAGACTAAGGAAAAAGCAAAGGGCTTCTAATATAGATAAAATTGAATATAAGGGAAAGGTTGTGTTTCAACAGGATCTTATTAAGGAAGCTTTTGTGGATTTTTATTCTAAATTATATGCTAAGGAGAAGATTAATGAAAAAGACACTGATGTATATTTGGAGAATGCTAGCATCCCGGTTCTTACGCAAGCACAAAAGGAGGAGATTAATCAATTGATAACAGAAGAAGAAATTTTTATAGCAATTAAGGAATTGAAGGTGGATAAAGCGCCAGGTACAGATGGTTTGACTGCGGCTTATTACAAAAATTTACAACTGGAGTTGATAAAGCCGTTAAAGGAACTGTTCCAGACAATTCAGAGAGGGGGAAAGGTGCCTCCGTCTTGGAGAACTGCTTTTATCTCTTTGATTCCGAAGGAAGATCAAGGTGCTACTCAAGTAAAAAACTATAGACCGATATCACTTTTAAATACAGATTACAAGATATTTGCTAAGGTGTTGGCTAACAGATTGATGAGGGTTCTGCAACAGGTGATTCATGGGGATCAAACTGGGTTTATTAGTGGTAGGCAAATGAAAAATAACGTGAGGCATATAGTTGATGTGATAGAGTTTTTGGAGAGGAACAACCAGATCCCTGCGGCGCTAATTTTTCTAGATGCTGAAAAAGCTTTTGATCAATTGAATTGGCAATTTTTGTTGAAAGTTCTAGATAAAATGAATTTTGGGGATAAATTTTTGCAACCAATTAGGGCATTATATCAAAAACAAACTGCCCGAATAATAGTTAACAATAGTTTGACTGAAGCATGTAATGTTGAGAAGGGCACAAGGCAAGGGTGTCCGTTATCGCCTTTATTATTTGTGTTAACATTGGAGATATTATTGGTAAAAATACGGAATTCGGAAAGAATTAAGGGTATACAAATTAGAGATCAGGATTATAGATTGAGAGCGTTCGCAGATGATCTGGTTGTTACGGTGACCCAGCCAGAGAACTTTGTTGTGGACCTGATGGAGATAATAATGCAATATGGGAAGGTTTCTGGATTTAAAGTTAATGCACAAAAAACTAAAATTCTGGCCAAAAATATGACAGTATCGCAAAAGGCTCTTTTAGAAGGATTAACTGGATTTAAGATTGCTAAAAGGGTCAAATATTTGGGGGTGTTTTTGTCACCCTCTAATACAAAGTTATATAAAAATAACTATGAAAAATTATGGGGGAAAATTCAAAAAGAAATGGAGAGTTGGGAAAAATTGCAATTGTCTTTGCTGGGAAGAATCGCAGCAGTGAAAATGAATGTCCTGCCTAAATTTCTATTCTTATTTCAAATGATACCGGTTCTTAAAAAAGATTCTAATTTGGAAGAATGGCAACGGGGTATCAATAAATTTGTTTGGGCAGGGAAAAGGCCACGAGTTAAACTTAAGATTATGCAAGATACTCGTGAAAGAGGTGGACTCAAAATGCCTAATCTTAAATTATATTATGAAGCTGCTGCGTTAGCAGGAATAAGTGATTGGATTAATTTGACACAAGAGAGATTATTAAATCTTGAGGGCCACGACTTGTTATTTGGCTGGCATGCATATTTGTTGTATGATAAGAAGGTAGATAATGTATTTAAAGTGCATATTCTAAGACAGGCATTGTTGAGAGTTTGGAAGAAGTATAGACATATGTTAGACTGCAAGATGCCATTGTGGGCAATTCCAAAACACGCAATAGAAAACATAAACGTTGGTTTCAAGCATGATGTGACTACGTATAAGGAGATTTTAAGCTTGGAAAGAAGTGTCTGGTGTTTAAAGCCGTATAATCTCTTGCGAGATGAGAAGATTGTTCAAACTTGGTTTCAATATACTCAGTTACGGGCCAGGTGGAAAGAAGATCAGAAAACTGGTTTTGCAATGACTGACGAAAATTTGATAAAGCAAATTAGAAATCAGGGTCCAGCACATATCAAACGAATATATCTTGCATTGATAGAAATTGACTCAGAAACAGAACTTGTTAAAGATTGTATGATAAAATGGGCCCAGAATATCCAAGAAGTTATTACAATGGACACGTGGGAAAAGATCTGGGTGAGGAACGTAAAATTTACACAAGCTCAAAACCTAAGAGAGAACTTTTATAAAATGTTTTATAGATGGCATTTAGATCCTAAAAAGCTTGCAAGTATGTATACGAATTATCAGCCAAAATGCTGGAGGTGTGGTGGCGAAGATGCAACATATTTTCACATATGGTGGACCTGCAAAAAGGTTAAGGCTTTTTGGATAAAAATTTGGTGGAATATGCAGAAGATCTTCAAGCAAAGGATAAAGTTTTGTCCGCAATTGTTTTTGTTGGGTATAATTACAGATGCTACTGTTGTGGACACTAAGTTGATGTTGAATTTAATTACAGCAGCAAGACTTTTAATAGGTCAATATTGGAAGAAGGAGGAACTGCCGACTATAGAAGAATGGACTTTAAAGGTTTCTGACCTGGCGGAAATGGCAAAGATCTCGGCTTATTTGAAAGATCATTCGCAAGAACGTTATATTATGGAGTGGAAAAAATGGATTGAATATATCCAGAACAAATATGGGACTAAAAAGTTTCATTTAGCATTTGAATAAGTCTTCCTTTCTATTTTCTTTTCTTTTTATATGTATATTAGTATTGCTTGTAGTTATCTTATATGAGCTAGAGAGTGATAGATTTAAGAATTTATTGTTGGTAGCATATGGATGTTTATGATTGTTCTTTGTTTTTATACCTTGTACTTAGCTCTGGGAAGTCGGGGGGGGAGGGGGAAGGGGGGGAGGGGTAGGGAGGGATAGGTAGGGGTGGGGGGAGGGGGGATGGTTAAAGATAAAATGTATTTTAAAACTTTTCAATAAAAAAAATATACAGGGAATTCTGTCACGTGAGATAAAATGGTTAAAAGTCACATTAAGTATAAATGACAGAATATATAGTGTCTCACCCTGAGATACCATCAACATTTTATTAAGTAGAGAATAAATAGGAAAATATAGCATTCAGACCATGTAAGTGCATTTTTAATTTTTTTAAAAAAGCATATTTCATTAATGATTTAGAAATACTCTTTCAAGATCTGTGAGTACAGTAGCCCTTAGTCTTCATTTTGTAAAGCCTTAACAAATGAGATCTTTTCAGATTCTGAAACTAAATCTTGCAGTAGACCTAGCTGATCAGATAAAGCCAGCAAGCGTTATACTCCACTTATCTACTGCAAAAGGCAGTATTGTTCTGGGTCGCTCTGAGAGTGAGATAGGTGGTATCCAAACTTGATAGATAGACGATAGATAGATAGATAGATAGATAGATAGATAGATAGATAGATAGATAGATAGATAGATAGATAGATAGATAGAAAGAAAGAAAGAAAGCTTAGCCCCAATTCCATGATTTAAGCATAGGCACGATTTGAGGAAGTCTGTCCTAGGAT
This sequence comes from Vipera berus, assembly GCF_964194415.1. Classification (NCBI taxonomy): domain Eukaryota; kingdom Metazoa; phylum Chordata; class Lepidosauria; order Squamata; family Viperidae; genus Vipera; species Vipera berus. The sequence goes on along the minus strand of NC_138202.1, from coordinate 156,272,782 downwards.
TTATGCTGGTCAGGAGTACTCCGTTCTAGGGGTCTACGGACCAAAGCTACCCTTTTAATGAAGTCCAGCCTATTGCTTGTTGAGCCCTTTGTCATATCTTGTACCACTCCTCTTACAAGCACCAGTGGTATTAGCTGCTTCTGGAATGCACAAAGAAGTATTTTGTAAGACATATCTTCAAGTCTCTTTGTCTTTCTTTATAGGATAAGAATATGGGCATTCAGTTTCATGTACTGGGCAATCAGGCATTTTTGCATTTTTCTGTGGAAGATACATTGCTACTGCTTTTTTCTACATTTACATTACTTTTTATAATATCCTTTTATAATATCTGATTATAATTTGGATTATAATTTGGCAAATTCCAACGAAGTGCAGTTTTGTTAATGATTTCTACAGCGAGAAAGTAAATTTATTAGAAGCGAGAAACAGAAGGAAAACATCAATTGTGCCAGATGAGACTTAATGCAATATTCCACACAAGAGAAAGAAAATTAGAGGGGAAAAAAATCCTCTGTATTTAATTTTTTTGGGAAAAACAATTTAAAGAGCTGAAAAGCAGTACAAGGTTAGAAGGAAATTGCCACCAGAAAAATACTTAAATTCAGGCACACTAACCTTGATCTGTACCAAAGACATCTGCAGGAGGATTTGAAATGATGGCAGCAAATTTCAGCCCCTTTTGTATTGATGTCTTAACATCACATACTGTATGTTGTGTACTGGGTTCATTGTGCAGGAATGAAGATGAGGCGAGTGAGTTCAGCAAAGATCATGGTTTATTGCTTGCAGGATCTGAACTAGAGAACTGGGCTGCAGATGCAGCAATTTATACCTTGGCCCCTAGGCGGCGGCCAATAGGTTTGAAGCAACCTATTGCCGCCCTAGGGGCAACCAATAGCAGCGCTGGAGACGGGTTGTCTGAGGAGCTGGGAGCCTAGCTAGCTTCCCTGCTCAAACAGCCTCCCAGCAATATCATGTGGTGTTAACAAAACAAGCCCAATACATTACACCCCTCCCCCCTAGAACGAACAACATTATAGCAACAACAGAAAGTAATTACAGCAATACACTTACAATGGGTTAACAATGTGCGAAAACAGGTTTCCTCTTAGAAGCTCAATAAGGCATTACAAACATCATAGCTCCATTGTTCGGGACAATCTTGTAGGTCAGCAGGCAGTACAAAAAGGTACATACAACATTATAGCTTTATTATTTCAGGACATAATCTTGTAGATAAGCAGGAGGTTTGTGAGCCCTTGTGGAACACCTGGGGGATCCAGGCACTTCCTGGCCTACCAGCTTGCCTGCCAGGCTGGGTGGACCAGTGTCTCTCAATTCAAATGATTCAGGATGGCTTGGTGCTCTCTGGCTGGCCCTTCCAGGTTAGCCCACCCCAGAGTCAGTTTGTTCAGCAGAGTTAGCACAGCAGCTGTATGATTCAGGTTGGCTTTCTTCATCAGGGGACCCATGTTGCACTTCCAGGCTCCCCTCCTCTACAGCCAACTCCCTGTTGCTTTGGCTGTTTAAGCCTTCAGAGTCTATGTCCGGATCGGCCTGGCTGCCAGTTTGCGGCCCTTGGTAAGGACTTATCATGAAGTCCTCACTTTGCAGCCATTCTGGAAAACGCTTCCTAAGCTGATCAATGTGGTGACGGACAACTCGCCCGCCCTCTAGGCCCACTTTGTAAGAGAGGGGGCCTGACATTTTAGTGATTTTTCCTGGCACCCACATATTCCCATGCCTGGCCCACACCCCATCACCCACTTGCAGCCCCCTCGGGGGTTTTGGGTGAGAGGCTTCTGCTGCCAACCGGTCTGGGTGCAACCTGTCCAGTTTCGTGATCAGTTGCCTCCCCCAGCGCAGCTCTGCTGGGCTTTTCCCTGTTGCCGTGCATGGCATGGAATGTTGGCACAGCAAAAAATCTGCCAGTCTGTGGTGCCAGTCCCCAGTCACTATACGCCTCAGTGACTCTTTTGTGGTGCGAACCATGCATTTGGCTTGACCATTAGTAGATGGGTGAAACGGGACCGACGTTACATGCCTAATGAGGTTTTCGCTCAGGAACACCTGAAATTCTGCCGCAGTGAATTGGGCTCTGTTATCGGACACTATGACATCCGGCAGCCCATGTGTGGCAAAGAGTTTCCTAAGCATCTGGATGGTCCTAGCAGTAGTCATATTTGCAATTGGTATCACTTCTAGCCATTTAGAGTGGCTGTCGACCACTATAAGGAAGAGCTGTCCCTGAAAGGGCCCAGCGAAGTCTATGTGAATTTTAGACCAGGGAGTGTGAGTCTCCTCCCACCTGTAAATTGGAGCATGTGGCATTTCAGGCCTTGATTGCTGGCATGTATAACATCCATGCACGTGGGCCTCAATGGCTTTATCTAATCCTGGCCACCATAAGTAGCTTCTAGCCAAAGCTTTCATGCGCACAATACCCGGATGGCCTTCATGCAGTGATTGTAAAACCCTGTCTCTTAGTGAGGTAGAAACTATGACCCTGTTCCCCCAAAGAATACAACCCTTGTGAGTTGATAGCTCATGTCTTCTTGTGAAATAGCTCTGAAATTCAGGGCCTGGGCTTTCATCCAATCACCCTGTGTGTACCCAAGACAGCACTCTATTCAGTGTCCTGTCTGCTGCCGTTTCTGCAGCTATGTCCCCTGCGTGGAGGGTATACTCAGGCAAGTCCTGAATGGACAAAATGCGGGCCGCTGGGGCCGGATCTGGTTCGATTTGTGGCAGTGGAAGCCTGCTCAGGCCATCTGCATGACCGATTTCTTTGCTGGGTTTGTGAATCAGCTTAAATGTGTAAGCTGATAAAAAATAGACCATCTCAGCATTCTAGGGGATAATATGTGGGGTGTCTGTCTGTCTGTAGTGAATAACCCCAATAGCAGTTTGTGGTCTGTGAAGACCGTGAAGTCCCTGCCATATAAGTAGTCGTGGAATTTTTTAACTCCAGCTAAAATGGCCAATGCCTCTTTGTCAATTTGAGCGTAATTACACTTAGCAGAGGACAGTGTCCATGAATAAAAAGCAATGGGAACTTGAGTTCCATCTTTCTCTAAGTGACTCAAGACTGCACCCACCATGTATGGAGATGAGTCACATGCTAAGCAAACTGGTTTAGACTCCTTGAAATGAGTGATGGTGGAAGTGACTGACAGAAGTGCCTTCAGTTCCTGAAAACTTTTTTTGTGGATGCTAGTCCACTTCCAAGAAGCATTTTTATCTAAGAGCCTGTGAAGCGGCTCCGCCACTGCGGCCTTCTTAAGAAGGAACACGTGGTAAAAATTGAGGAGGCCCAGGAATGCCTGTAGCTCTCCTTTTGTTTTAGGGCTAGGTGCCATCTGAATGGCTTTTACTTTAAACTCAGCAGAGTGGATGCCATCAGCATCACTGTGAAACCCCAAGAATTCAGTTGAGGGAACCCCAATACTGCACTTGCTCTTTTTAAGTTTGAGGCCTGCTTCTTGCAGCCTTTGCACGACGGCTCTAAGCCTCCTTGCTAGCACTTCAGTGGATTCTCCAGCAATAAGCACATTATCAAAATAGGGGCAAACCCCCAGAATGCCCTTGAGTGTACGTTCCATGATGCCCTGAAAAATTCCTGGGGCTACACTGACCCCAAATTGCAGGCACTTTACTTTAAACGCCCCCCTGTGGGTTACAATTGTTTGTGCTGTGGCCGTGGCCTCAACAGGTAGTTGCTGATAGGCCTGAGCCAAATCTAATTTCGCAAAAATGGTGCCACCATGCAAGGATGCCAGAATGTGGCTTACTACTGGGAGTGGGTATGCATGTTGTTTGAGGGCCCGGTTAATTGTACATTTAGAATCTGCACAGATTCTGACTTCCCTGTTGGTTTTAAGTGGTGTTACAGTAGGAGTTTCCCACTCCCCACCATCTACTGGTTGCAAAACGCCCTGTTCCAGAAGTTTATCTAGTTCAGTGTCTATTTTGTGCTTGAGGGCAAATGGGACCCTCCAAGGTTTAATTCTGACTGGCACTACATTTGGGTCTAGCTTGAATGCAATGGGCGGGCCCATGTATGTTCCCAGAGCTGAATCAAATACATCTGCGAATTCCTCGCATACTGTCGCTAGACTCGTGACTTGTGTCCGGTTGATTCCGGTTACTTGGATGCCTAGCGCATCAAGCCAATCGAACCCAATTAGACTCGTTCTCTGGCCCCCTACTATGACAACATCCAGGTGCCCTGAAAACCCCTTAAATTTAACGTTTAGAGTGGCTTCATCCTTGACTGCGACTCTGGCATTCTGAAAATCAGTTAGAATGATGTCAGAGGGCCTCAGCTTGGCCCATCTCTTACTGCGACTACAAACGAAATTAAATGTTTCAAGGGAAATAATAGAAACGGTGGAGCCTGTGTCCAGGGCCATCTTACAGGGGACCCCTTGCACCTGAAGTCTATACTTGGGCTTAATCGGGCAGTGGGTCCCGGTACGGCAAACGCTTCTGCAGCTGGAGCAAAACCCCATGCTGTATGGCCCCAGGACCCTGGTACCTCTCCTGGTAGGATCTTCTGACTGGCGATTCGCTGGCCGGTCCCTCTGGTGACCTCTGCAGATGGACACAATGTGGCTGGTCTTCCCGCAGGCCTGGCACATGGCTGTCTGGAACCTACAGTCCAAACGTTAGTGCGGTGGGCGCCACAACCTGGACATCTAGGCAAGGGATCTGCCTTGTAAGTAATCTCTTGCTGTTTGATGCTGCGACGCTGATGGTCGGGCTATCTGTGCAATTTGTCGACTTCTGTGTCTTCTTCGGGGTCTTCTGTGTGGATGGCTTCTTTGCGTTGTGCAGTTTTGGCGAGCCAAATGGCTTGTACAGCCCCGCCGGCAGCTTCGTCCACCATGACTTCCTTCTGTGCATCCGAAAACGATAGGACCTCTCGGGTGAAAAGCTTCTGCTGTAGCTCTTGGTTGCGAAGGCCGCAGACAAGCTGGTCCCGTAGTCTCTCCTCGACGACGGAGAACTGGCACAGGCATGCAGCCTGCCTCAAGGCCGCGATGTGTTCAGATGCAGTTTCACCCAGTTGCTGTATTCTCTGCTCAAAAGCGTAGCGCCATGCAATCACTGACATCTTTGACTGGTAATGTTCTCCAAGCTTCTTTTTCAATTCTGCATAGGATACGGACTCCAGCGGCATTGGCGCGAACAGGTTTACGGCTAAGTCGAACATTGCTAGGCCACACACACAGAGTAGCGTGGCAGCCTTCAGTCCGTCCTCAGAGACCTGGTTCACTCGAAGGTAGTTCTCGACCTGGGACACGTACGAGGGCCACTCTTCTGGCTGCTTGATGTTGAATTCTCTCAGCTTTCCGACCTTAGGCATTCTGCTGGTCTTCGCGGCTGGTTCTCAGCGTCTTCGAATCCTGCTTCTCCATTGCCCAGGGACTGGTCCTCTGAGCACATGGTCGCTAGCGTGGCTGAGCTAGCTGACTGTAGGGGGGGGATTTGCTTTTCCCACAAGGCGTGCGCTGCCTCTCCCCTAGTGACTTTCAGCTTTGAAGGAGAAGCAGGATCCCACCTTCGTTGCCAGTGTTGTGTACTGGGTTCATTGTACAGGAATGAAGATGAAGCGAGTGAGTTCAGCAGAGATCATGGTTTATTGCTTGCAGGATCTGAACTAGAGAACAGGGCTGCAGATGCAGCAATTTATACCCTGGCCCCTATGCGGGGGCCAATAGGTTTGAAGCAACCTATTGCTGCCCTTGGGGCAACCAATAGCAGCGCTGGAGATGGGTTGTCTGAGGAGCTGGGAGCCGTTAGCTAGCTTCCCTGCTCAAACAGCCTTCCAGCAGTTACCACGTGGTGTTCCCTTAACAAAGCAAGCCCAATACATTACAATATACAGTACATGTATAAAAAGGGTGAAGCTTACCTCACAAACGTGATACTGTTTTTGTCATTTTGATGAAACCACTGGACCATGCAGTGTTACAGCTTTCCATACCACTGTTCTCAATGTATGACAGTAGTCTTTGACTTACGACGGGTTGCTTAATATCCGCTCAAAGTTACAATGGATGCCCGCCCCCAAAGATACTTACAACCTGATTCTGAAGTTCTCACAGCCCTCACCCACTATGATCATATGACCACATGTTGGGTGCCCAGCAACTGGTCCCCATTTATGGCTGTTTGCACTAAACTGCTGTCATGTGACTGCATTTTATGATTTATTTATTTTTTGCTGAAGACCAGCATTTACTTTTGGTTTTTGGCAAAAACTGCCCATAACAAACATTGGGTTTGCTTTAAAACAGTGGTGTTTGCTTTACAACCACTGCAAAAACTATTGTAAACATGGTGACCCATTTTATGACCGTCACAACCTATGACTGTAATGGGCAGGCTCCATTACAGTCATAGGTTTTATTGGTAGATAAAAATTTGGACAGTTCTTTCAGTCCTCAAATAGTCACTGATAACTTAAACATCAGCATCTGCAGGAGTCCAAAAAACATCAACATGGGGGTCTTGATTGCACAATCAAAGCTCCAGCCCTTTTTTCATGCATATAACACATGTTTAAGCAGGGACCAATCACAGGATCAATTCTATGAAACAGGGAAAGAGGGAATTAGGATAGCAACAACATAAAACATGCTGAACATTTCAAATTCTAGGCAAACCTTTGCATACTTCTCATCAAATTTGTCTTTTTTTATTTTTACTAACTGGAAAATTTACAGTCATCCATACTTTTTCCTCATATACTGTAAATAGCTTTTGACATACCTTTCTCGGAAGAACAGAATGCTGTTGTATGATGTATGCTTTTAATATATCTATTAATATAAATGTCATCAGCTTCTATAGAAGGAATGCATAGTTTCATTGTCTCAAGCGTCTTTACCAGCTTTCGTATACTCCAAAATCTCATGTAGCCGGACCCCATGGTGGAAGAAGGTTCAGGAGCTTTCAGTAGAAAAATTGGTTCCTTAACCATTTTGATTAAAGCACATTCTTCCACTCCTGAAAACTCCCCCTTATTTTCCTAAAAGGAAAAAAAATGTCCACTTTTTGACACTACTTATTTGGAAGAATGTTACAGTGGGCTGACTGTGGCCCATAGGCCACACATTTTGTACTCTTGCTCTGACATGTGCTTTTGAAAAGCAATTTCTACCTGCAGCAAGTGCATTTTCAGATCAAATGTATGTTAGGAGGAAAAAAATAAGTAGAGAATGATGGATAGAAATTGACTCCTTCAATTCCTTCCATTTGTCCTTTTGTGGAATTCCAATTCACCTTCATTAAACTCCACGTCAGATTTCCTTGCCATTGTCATTGAGAAACAGGCATAAGAAACAATAAGGCAAACAAACATACAATGGGCAATCGGAGATCATAGTAATAACATCTGCATTTAGACTGAGTCTTCAAGTGGACTTTGTGGTGGTCTGAATGAATTAATCTTTGCTGATGTTGCAGAATATGAGGTTATTTTTAAGTGACCAATAAAAAAAAGTTAAGTATCAATTAAAAAGCAGTAAAAACATAGAGAACTTGAGTATAATTACCACATATTAGCAATAAACAGAAGGAAGCAGGTTTTACTGTATATCTGAATTTCCAATCTTCTCTGAGCTGGGTAAACAGGAGTAGCGTTTATCAATCTGATGCAAAACACACACAAACACACACACACACACACACACACACACGGAAAATTAAACTTAACATTAAAATATCCAATGGACTATAAAGCCACAGTATTTCCCCAGTATTAAAAAAATATGGATTATTTGAACTGGTACCAGTATTATACTTTAAATTCAACTGAGGGATGGTTTACAGAGCGGCAACATTACATGTCGCTCTCTCATAAAATACATTGGAGCATCTCGACTGAAAAAAAAGAATTCTTTAATACCTGCTCTTTTAAGAAGTAATTCAAAGAGCTAATTAAAATCTATCATTTAAATAATCCCTCTGCACGTCCATTAGACAGGGCTCTCCCTCTGTAGAAAACGGAACCGCTGCCAGGGATTAAATGGAAAGAACAGATGCTTAATGTAAAAGGTTATACTTTCATTCTAATAGTTTAAATGACCTGAAACATTTATCCTATAAAGTTTGTGAGACGCATTTATTCTATTAAGTTTTCATAAATCATTGTCATTACCACAGCATTTAATAATCTTACTGCTGAAAAATAGACCTTCTGGATCATCTTATCCAGTGAGACTCAGATCTGGTTCTCCTTAAGAATGTTGTTTCATATGAGGTTATAGAAACTCTACATAGTTGGGTTATCTTGCTGGATTATGCAAGCAAACATCCAAACTCAAGAACACTAAGAACCCCACAAACTTTGTACTTGTCTTTCTTGTCAAATACTAAACTGCAGAGGATTCTTAGATACATGTATTTGGAGATGGACTTTTGGCATGGATCATGTTTTTTTTGTTTGGCTATTGCTGAAGTTTACAAATAGTCTTCAATTTAGGGCCAAAATTTAACACAGAATTATAGTGGTAAATCCCTGAAGCCATGAAGCAAGGCATTCATATGACCCTCTCACTCAACAACTGCAATCCCACCTCTCCCCATTGCAGTTGTTAAGCAACCATGTGGATCATTAAGCAGAGCGTGGGGTGCCTCAAAGGGTGGAGGAGGCCCTGGAAGTCCTAGGCCCACATTCAATTTCAGACCCGGGCCCACGCTACACCACCCCTGACCTCATATGTGGCCTATTCCAGGCCTTCCAGGCTCTCTCCATCTCTTGAGGTATTCTCTGCCTAGCTTTCAACCCTGCCAGGTCCCACAGCCTTGGACGTATTTCCTATCCTGCTGCATCGTGCCGCTTTGGACCTGCTTCTTGCCCTGCCATGTCTCACAGCCTTTGGTGTGCTTCCCACCCCAGAAGGTCTCACAGCCATGCTCTCTTCCCTCATCCATCACATCTTGTTTCACTTATCTCTTCCAAAGATTGCCTTTCTGAAAGAGTGTCCAGTTGGCCACTTCACACCATTCGAGAAATAGGCACCATCTCACCATTGCCCAATTTGGAAAATCACACCATTCTGAGAGATGTTGAGAATGGCAACCAGGGCCAAAATGGTGTGACATGACCTCTGTAAAAAGACTGCACATCATACCAGTAGGGCACTTTTTTACAAAGACAATCTTTGTAAAACTTTTTCATAACATTTCACAGTAGACTTCTGAACTGATGGTTGAACCACACTCCATGAACTTTACTAGCACTACTCCTTTGGCATCATCACATTTGGAGGGATTTTCTATGGCACCACTTCCAGTGTTTATTTCCGAATTGCCCTTGTAATATTGAGCAAAAGTGAGAAAAACTGCTTAACCTCAAATGGATTTCCATCTACAGCTGGTAGGCTACATCCAACATTATGGAAGCTTAGAAAGATTACTAATTTAATCTAGCCTAATATGGAGATTTGCATGGTAATAGAGCTAGCTCCACCGTATGAAGTCAGTCTTTCCTTGACATCTCAGATGCAATTAACCAGAAAGCCTTGGAGAAAGGAAAGTTGGAGAGAGTCAAAGTATCGTTTCAATATTAGTATATATGTGCTGCCGAAGCGAGCACGAGAGAGTCAAAGAAAACTGTACTAGAGTTAAAGAATACTATACATACTGTACATGTACCTGCTGTCGAGCCCCTTGGGCTCGACATTCTCACCGGGTGAGGGTTCCAGTCGCCGCCCGCGGTCCGCAGCCGCAGCCGCGCCTAACAGCTGATCCGCGGCTGAAGGAAGCCCCGGGTGCCCACGCTGGAGCCGCAACGTCTCGCTCAGCTGCTCGGCAGCTGACAAGGGTTTCGGGCGTCAACGCTGAGGGCGCGCCTGCTTGCACAGCAGATCGGCGGACGGCTCAACCAGCTGTTCAGCGGCCGTTGGGAATCCCGGGCGCCCGTGCTAGGCCTGTATCGCAGCCGCGCCTAACAGCTGATCCGCGGCCGACGGAGGCCCCGGGCACCTACGCTGGAGCCGCAACATCTTACTCAGCTGCTCGGCGGCTGACGAAGATTCCGGGCGCCAACTCCGAGGCCGCGTCTGCTCGCACAGCTGATCGGCGGCCGGCAGCGCGGGGCAAAGGACCTGCCCCTGCTCGGACGGTTGTTGAGTGGCCGACAGCGGGTCTCGTCACACATGGGGGGGTTACGCCAGCCTTAACAACGGGTGTGACACGAAACACAGGGTTGGTGGAGGGGAGCACGTTAGGGATTCCAGGGGGTGAGAGAGGGGGATCTTGGACTTACGCCTTCTTTCGCGCAGTAAAAGTTTTGCATGAACATTTATACAGGGGGGTGCTCGTGTATCTTGACGACATCCTTATATATACGGAGACACTGGACCAGCACGTTGCCCTTGTGCGCCAGGTTCTGCGGAAACTCCTAGAGGCACGATTGTACGTGAAATTATCAAAATGTGAATTTCACGCGTCTCGACTGGACTACTTGGGCTATCGGGTCTCGGCGGCCGGGATCGCAATGGATCCAAAGAAAGTGGAGGCTATACTGCAGTGGCAAGCCCCGGGGACCAGACGACAGCTACAGAGCTTCCTGGGGTTTGCCAATTTTTACCGCCAATTCATACCATCTTTCGCTGCAGTAGCCCTTCCGCTAACAGACTTGTTAAAAACCAAAAAGTTAGTGGTGAAACCACGGCCAGGGTCGCGTGTAACGTGGACCATAGACTGTCAACGGGCCTTCGAGACCCTGAAAGGTTTGTTCACCCGAGAGCCCATACTTTTGCACCCCGACCCAGCAGCGCCATACGTTGTGCAAGCAGATGCTAGCGACGTGGCAGTCGGAGCTGTCCTATTGCAGCACAACAGTGAGGGCGCATTGCAACCCTGTGCTTATGCGTCCAAAAAGCCATCAACCACCGAACGCGCCTGGGCTATCTGGGAAAAGGAGGCCTACGCCGTTCGGTGGGCGTTGGAGACGTGGCGGCATCTCCTAGAGGGGGCAGAGAAGCCCTTTGAAGTATGGACGGACCATAGAAATTTAGAAGCCCTGCAATCCCCACGTAAGTTGGCCCCTAAGCATGTGCGGTGGGCCCTGTATTTCAGGCGGTTCAGGTTTACCCTGAAATACGTCCCAGGGGGGAAGAATTTCCTGGCGGATGCCCTCTCGCGGCTTCCGCAGTATGACAACCAGCGGGAGGAGGTGGTGCAAGCTCTTATCCCTCCTCTCGGCCCAGAGATGGTACGGGCTGCACAGGACAGGATTGTAGCTGACCTTGAACAGCGGCTGAAAAAAGCTTTGGCGGGAGATGGCTGGCTACAGCAGCACCCGCAGCTCCTAACCCGACGGGACGACCTGGCCTGGTATGGGAGTAAGATGTACGTGCCGCAGACCCTGCGAAACGCTGTACTTTATAGGTGTCATGATGCCAAGCAGGCCGGACACCTCGGGTTCCTGAAAACTCTGCACCTTGCTAGACGTCAGTTCTGGTGGCCCGGGATGAGGCGGTAGGTCAAAGATTATGTCCAGCGTTGCCGCACGTGTGCTATGGCCAAACCCCGGCCCGGAAAACCAGCGGGGCTTTTACAGACAGTGGCGGACCCCAGCCGGCCATGGCAGGACATCGGGATGGATTTCATCGTTGACCTACCAGAGAGCCGGGGGTACACTGTTATCTGGACCATAGTTGACTTGTTTTCTAAACAGGCCCATTTTGTTCCATTGAGGGGCTTGCCCTCGGCCCGGCGTCTGGCCTGGCTCTTTATTACCCACGTGTACCGTTTACACGGGGCGCCTAGACGTGTTATTTCGGACCGAGGAGTACAGTTCACCGCCAGATTTTGGCGTGAATTCCTCCAGTTCATCGGGTCATCTCAGGGATTAAGCTCGGGGTATCATCCCTGCACGAACGGTGCTGCTGAACGGGCCAACGCAGCTGTAGAGCAATACCTACGCAGTTATGTCTCGTACCAGCAGGCAGACTGGGCTGACCTATTGGCGTTTGCAGAAATCGCCCACAACAACGCTGTGCACAGTAGTACTGGTCTCCCGCCGTACACAGTGGTGTCTGGCTACGACTTCCCTCCTGTTCCCGAGTGCGACCAGGGATCGGCTTCCCCTTGTCAACCCCAGGAGTGGATGCTACAAGTGAGAAAGGCATGGGCAGCAACCAAGGAGGCCCTGAACAAGCAAGCCAGTATCGTAAAGGCCCAAGCAGATAAGAAGCGCCAACCGTTCTACACTCCAGGGGTTGGGGACTGGGTGTACTTGTCTACAAAATACTTGAGGTTACAATTACCTAGCAAGAAGCTCGGCCCTAAATATATAGGTCCCTTCCAGGTCACCCACATCATCAACCCGGTTACGGTGCGCCTCCGGCTGCCTAAATTTCTGGGCAAGGTGCATCCTGTGTTTCATGGCAGCTTGCTAAACCCAGCCCCTGTTCCTGTCCGGGGGGATCCAGTAGGGCCGGAGCCTGTAAGCGATGGACAATATGAGATACAGGAGATTCTGGACTCCAGAAGGCGGAGAGGGCGACTGCAATACCTGGTGCTTTGGAAAGGGTATCCGATTACTGAGGCATCCTGGGTGGCGGAATCGAATGTGCAGGCCCCTAGATTAGTTAAGGCGTTCCACCAGAGGCACCCTGGTAAACCCTCGGGAGGGGGTCGAGGGGAAACTGTTGCTCTCCTTGGTGCTTGTTTGACTTCTCCGTCTTGCCTTCCAGGAGGAGCCTTGGTAGAAGGGGCCGACTGTCGAGCCCCTCGGGCTCGACATTCTCACCGGGTGAGGGTTCCAGTCGCCGCCCGCGGTCCGCAGCCGCAGCCGCGCCTAACAGCTGATCCGCGGCTGAAGGAAGCCCCGGGTGCCCACGCTGGAGCCGCAACGTCTCGCTCAGCTGCTCGGCGGCTGACAAGGGTTTCGGGCGTCAACGCTGAGGGCGCGCCTGCTTGCACAGCAGATCGGCGGCCGGCTCAACCAGCTGTTCAGCGGCCGTTGGGAATCCCGGGCGCCCGCGCTAGGCCTGTATCGCAGCCGCGCCTAACAGCTGATCCGCGGCCGACGGAGGCCCCGGGCACCTACGCTGGAGCCGCAACATCTTACTCAGCTGCTCGGCGGCTGACGAAGGTTCCGGGCGCCAACTCCGAGGCCGCGTCTGCTCGCACAGCTGATCGGCGGCCGGCAGCGCGGGGCAAAGGACCTGCCCCTGCTCGGACGGTTGTTGAGTGGCCGACAGCGGGTCTCGTCACACATGGGGGGGTTACGCCAGCCTTAACAACGGGTGTGACACGAAACACAGGGTTGGTGGAGGGGAGCACGTTAGGGATTCCAGGGGGTGAGAGAGGGGGATCTTGGACTTACGCCTTCTTTCGCGCAGTATGGACTTCGGCGCCAGAGGCAGAAGCGGGGCGTGGGGCGACAGGATAGAGGGGTGGGGTTTTGTGTGGTTTAGGCGGATGCTGGTCTGCGGAGGGGAGGGTGGAGCTGACGGGTGGGGCTGACGGGTGGGGCTATTACTCAATTAGTAGTTGCGTTTAAAAGAAGCGTTGGGACGAGTGGTTCCCAACGCTGACTTTATTCATGTTTAGAGATCCTGCTATTAAAGGTACTCTTTCCAGTCATCCGTACTTCGTCGTGGTTTTTCCTGTGTGCTTGTTGATCCGGCGAAGACGAGGAGTTGACACCTGCATTTAAGCAAATATACTTCTGGGCAATTCTGTATGCATTCAACCATGCAAATATAAGCAGCAGTACCAACAACACTGAATTGTGATTCTTCATTCCATATGGCACATTTTATCCTACGGACATACCATACAATATGCAATCTTCATGATGCTATTTTAAGGCATGCAAAATATCTTCACTATTGGGGCATAGTTGAAAGCAGTGTTTCTCAACTTCAGCAACTTTAAGGTATGTAGACTTCAACTCCCAGAATATTTAAAGACATGGCTGGGGAATTCTGGGAGCTGGAGTTCACACAGTTTATAGTTATTGAAGTTGAAAATACACATCTCTCTGTCTAGATATCTAAGGAATATTCAGTCGCTTCAGAAGGAATTGGATTCATTACACAGTTGACAATTCTCATTTCCAAACAAGTTTCTCTATATATCAACATTTCAGTGAAATTGCCTCAGCTTTCAAAGAATCCTTAATTTCCTGTTATTTCCTGTAGCTGTTTCCCCATATCTGAATTATGCAATTTATTGTACTTCATTCCTACCAATTTATTTTTGTCTACATCAAAACATACCTCTTGATTCCAAAATGCATTGTTTACCATCTATATTTCTTCCAGAAATAATATTAAATAACCCAGAAAAGTGGAGGGCTGTGCCCAACACAATCAAATGAAAGTAACGTGCAATATGAAGTGCTGGCTTATAATTCAATTGTAACGTGTTTTCTCAAGGTGCCGCTCCATTGATATGGAGATTTCTGTGTCTAAGGCCAATTTTCAAAGCGGAAACAATGCAAGGATTCTTTAAGATAGTCACTGAAAGAGTTGTCTATCAACGATGGGGCTGTGGGATGGTGGCATTGATGAAAAGGTGCTTGGCTCAGAAAACCCCAATGTATAAATACCAATACCTATGGCAACTATCTCTTTGGAACTATTCTACTTTTACCAATCACAGCTGTGCAAGAATTCTGATTATTTACAAATGGTACCTTTCAAGTTGTGTTGTCAACTTTGATCAAGCTCCAACTCAGAAATTTCAAAAATTTAGACAATGTGATTGGACCCTTAAAAAGTAATTCTTCCCTAGCACAAAGATGGACAAATCAGTATTTCTTTTAACTATTTCCTATTCCCCCTTTCATTTCTTTCCTTCCTTCCTTCTTTTCTTTATATCTTTGCCATTTAAAAAAATATTTCTGTGAAGATTTTATATTTATTTTTCATATGCCTTTTTCCTTATATACATATCTGGACACACATTTTCTTAAACTGCATAAAATTTGTTCTTTGTTCTTTCAGATGTATATGTTTGCAAGCCAAATATAATTAACTTTGTACACGTAGCAACAATTTCCTCATTTGTTTTTACACTTTGTTATTCATTTTTGAGCTGTGAACTACATCACAGTTTTTATCGTATTTGGAAAAGACAAATTGTTTATTCTTTTAAAAATAGTTTAACAATTATAACAATAATAAAAGATAAAAGTATAAAAGGAAAAAGGAAATAAAAAGTGCAAAGAAAAACAAAAAAGGAAAAGGAAAAAAGGCAAAAAGAAAAAGCAATGTATATCTTCACTACATTAAATACAAACAAACTTAATATTTTTTCACCCCTTAAAGGTTACATACAAGGATCACTTCTTCCCATAACTCCATCATTTACCCATTTCAAATCAACAAATCATTAATGTTTCTATACAGATATTGGCAAGTTCCAGGTAGGCAATGTGATTTCTATTAAATGCTATTACTTTTAGACAAAGATTTGAAAATAACCTCTCAAGTCATCCAATTCTATGTTACCATTTGTAAAATATGTCGTACCATTACTTAGGATTAGAACCTTACAATAGTATTTTATTTGGATTCATTTTAATAGCTATGGTCTTAAGTATTTTTAGACTCTGTTATAATCACTGTTTTCTTTTATACATACACACACATAAATGTTTCTTTTATTCACTATCTTGTTTGTATTTGGCCCCAGAGTTTTAATAAATGCAGTAAATGTGATTTGATTCAGTATTGGCAAGGGATAGATAATTTATTCTAATAAAATCATCAGTGGGGAGCAGGGTGATATGGAGGATGTTAACATAGAACATTTCCTGCATATAAAACATTGAAAAACAAAAGTGCACAAAATACTAATCATCTATGTGCAAACAGCTCTTTTAACTGTAAAGCCCCTCATCTGTTCCTGATATCGTTTTCCCCAAGCTGAGCTGAAGAACAAGCAGTCTATTCCTGTTACAATCTTCACTCGTTTTCCGAACAGATTGACAGGCTGATTATCAAACAGATAATAGGTGTTGTGTAGCCGGTTCTTGCAGGCATTGAACGAGACGGGAGGTTCAAACAGCAACAGGCTTTATTGAAGGTTAGAACATACTGTAACAGAAGCAACTAGGGGCTGCTGTGCAGCTGTTTGTATGGTTGGCCGGTAGGCGGCAACCAATAGATTTAAAGCAGTAGTTTCCCGCCCAGAAACCTACTTAACCGGCTGGAGACAGCCAGTCTAGGCCGGCCTAGCAACCGTTACAAAACATACATGTGTATTTAGTCATTAGAAAAAGAGTACAGCATAAGCGAGTACTTACAGCATATAAGGCTAATACATTACAATAGGGAAACGGGTTGCTTTTGAGCCACAGCAAACTCTGAAAGGTGATGGCTCTACCACGAATGAGCTACCGTGCATTTGTCCTCTAGTAAGGCTGGGGCTCCAAGAGGACAACCAGCACAGAATGGAAAAAGAGCAAAGGATTCTGGGAACTGTAGTGCAGCAATCATGGAAGGTTCAAAGTTCCCTCAATCTTTTCCAGCAACAGGGCAGGCAGGCAGGCAAGCAGTTCATAGGCAAACAGTTCTCCTATAGAGCCATATGGCTACACCAATTGTTCAAAGACAACGTGTGTCCCCAGCAACAGTGCTTTCCTCTGGCACCTTCATGTTTCTTTTCCCCCAACCCCCAAACAGATGCCATCCAAGCTGTTTAAAAAGACTCACCTCTTGCCTAGATTAAAGGTGGTGGTGGGGGTAGGCAGATGAAACAAAGCAGGAAAAAGAGATAGTGCAAATTCTTCTTTTCCTATTAAATCAGAGGGATGCAATTTCCTATATTTTGAGGGCTTTGCACAGTATGCTGAGGCCACCCAGTACCCCAAAAGCAGGATGATAAAAATACAGTTTGAGAGAGGCATTAAATCCTCCTCCAAACTCCCCCCAAAAGGGAAAACAGTATGATGCAAAAACGATTACAATTTTGCAGTAGATTCTCGGGCTTCCAAATTAAAAATCAAAGGGCACTAGAAGAAAATAGGACATTCACTTTTCTAAAGTATGTTTCAGAATAAAGTAATATTCTGAAAATAACTTTTATTCAAAAATTTTATTGAAACAAAATTACTGAAAATTTACTGAAAATATATTAAAGTAACATTAGAAGAATATTAAAATTATGCCAATAACCAAGTTATGTGCCTTGAAATCCTCAAAGTGTCCCTAACATTCCATTCTTACAGAATCATCCTTACCTGTAAGAATTCATATACAATATATACAGTATATATACATGTATATGTATACGTATTTGCATAATTGCTAAATACTGTATACTAATTTTTGTCCTGTTTGGGGCAGGGTTTGTTAACTTCTCAAGATAGTGTTTTCCATTAGCCATCTGTTCACATTAAATAGTGGGCAAAGTGATTTACTGTAGGAAATCATGCCAACATTGGTTGAATGGACAAAATTAAAAGGAGCTAAATACATCCTTTAAAAAGAGATGGGAATTTTAAAATGCTCTGTGTTTGGTATATTGTGTCAAAGAAGGATAGCATTTAATAAGCAATCATGATTACATTAGAGAATTGTGGTTTTTGTTCTTTTCAATGCTCCATTTAAACGAGCAGGATATTATTCTGCTTTCTAAAGGCTCTCTGGACACTGCTGAAATTCTCGTTCCCAAAATCGCAGCCAGAAGCACCAACACAGTAGTGAGGGATACAAAGAGCTGCATTTCAGTACTGGGAGAACAAATAAAAAAAAGGTAGGTGGTCATTTTAAAAAATGGGCAAGGCCAAGTAAATCATGGATAGGGGCACACAAATGTCCAATCATTGTAAATTTAATCTTTGCATGGAATTAATTGCATGAAAAGGGGCAGCAGTGAAAACAAAATATTCAAGTATTGAAAAACAATGTGATTTATATTTAGAGTGTCACTGGCAACCGGGAAGGGAATCTCTACAGGCTGCAAATAGGCTGATAATGGAAGGTTACTCACTCCTGAATCAGCTGTTTTCCTTCATCATTCCTTTATAGTCCAATACTATTCTGAACAACAATAAACATCTGGCTGACTGTGTAACAAACCATAATAAGTCACAAAATTCAAGGACCTGCAAATAGAGGTAGAGCAACTGTGGCAAAAGAAAGCAATGGTAGTATAGATGCGTTGGGTGCAATCCGAAAACAATTGAAGCACCACCTGAATACCATCAGTTTTGACAAATTCACCACCAGTCAATTGCAAAAGGCAGCTTTACTCAGAACAGCTTACATCCTGTGATGATACTTCTAATACCTTCAAATATCTGCCTATCCCAGGTCCTTGGGAAGGACTCAATGGATCAGGGGTGTCAAACACGCCATGTCACGTGACGTGTTGCGATGTATTGTGAATTTTTCCCCATTGCCGGACCTGGGGTGGGCACGGTTTTGGCATGACGCATCCAGCCCGTAGGCCGGCATTTTGACACCCCTGCAATAGATGGATAAAAATACCAAAACCAGTCTAAACATTTGGCTGACTGTGCAAATAATATAGTACAGTAATGTATTTCTTTCCACATCACACTAAACTAAACAAACTACAAATGACTGAGGTTATAACACATGGCTTAAAAACCATAAGAAGCATAATCACTGCCTTTATGCCATGTGCTAAGTCAGGTTTTGATCTTAAAGTCATACATGAAGACAGCCATTGTCATTAGTGTACAAATTACTAGAATCCTACCCTACACTAAGTTTGTTATTTAGTTATACTGTGTCCTATCTGAATTACCTGATATGTGTTTATCTCATTCTTCTTATACAGGTGATTGTAGGCAAGTGCAGGAAGCCAAATTATGTTAAAATGATAGCATAGGTGTTATGATATTGTCACATACAACCAGTACAATTGGGCAATGGCATTGTGATTTCTGAGTTACAGGTAGTCCTTGACTTATAACCATTCTTTTAATGATCATTCAAAGTTACAATGTCACTGAAAAAAGTGACGTATGACCAGTTTTCACACTTACGACCATTGCAACATCCCCATTTGATGACAATTCAGATGCTTGGTAACTGACATGTCTTTATGACAATTGCTGTCTCCCGGGGTCACGTGATCCCCTTTTGCATCCTTCTGACAGGCAAAGTCAATGGGGAAGCCAGATTCACTTAACAACTGTACTACTAACTTAATAACTGCAGTGATTCATGCAACAATTGCGGCAAGAAAAGTCACAATGGGACAAAAATCAGCTTAGCTACAGTTGTGGGTTGTTAGTCAATTGAGTTATGATGTACCATTTGGAGCAAGTAAAACATAAACATAAATAGTGTACATCATTCATGTCATGATGTAACCGACATAAATTTCACAATTTGCATCATTTGTGCAATGACTTTGTGGCATGTGATGTGATTGTGGTTTTTTCTAGACATCTATCTCTTCTTTGATTTATGGTTTATGGTAAGCACAATTATCTGGGCTTAATATTTTGTTTAAGATGTGGAGTTTGATCTAATAATGTACTCAAATTTTCTCCCCAAGTGAAAGAAGGCTTGCACGGGACAGAGATCATAATGTCTTAGTATCCTAAGTAGACCAGCCTACCCCCCACAAATTAAATATCAAAATAAAACCTTAATAAACAATAGTAAAACAAGACACAGTGCCCTAGGGCTTTAACCTCAACATCCCAGCCCATAGCAGCAGCAGTTTAGAAATTCAGCAGTTGTAGAAATGAAAAGACAAAAGACCCAGCCAGAGTCATTTGCTAGGAGGTAATTGAAGATGCTGAGCTTCATTAAGCTCTCTCTGTAATATAATCCTCACCAGTTCTGATAATTGGAAAAACTGAGAAGCATTATATGAAAAGTCAAAATCATATATTTAAGAGCATTAAAATTGTGCTCTTGTGGGATCCACCATATTGGATGTGAGTGTGAAGCAAGCTATAATATCTGTAAGCAAGAAACAGCCATCCAATTTTCATGCTAGGTTCTAACTCATGAAAAGTGTTAATGGGCCTTTTAAAAAATTGCTTATGGTACTGGAATGCTAACCAAAGCTCAGGCCCTTGAATCAAAGTTGGAGGTTGCTGACAAGTCTGATTTCGGTAGACATTAAAATGCTTTACAGTGAATGTCTTAATTTGCTAGCACAAGGCAGCTCAATTAATGGCAATTGCAAATGTTTCCTCTTCTTTCCCTCCCCCCACCATTGTGCTGGCTTGTCAAAGTTTCAATAGTCAATGTGCAAGATAAAAAGGCTTGCAGGGTGTTTATGAAGAGAAGCCTATTATTCCAACAATATTCAGATGGAAAAAAGTTAACACAAAGATCTTACAAAGAACTAGTCCATGTCCTAAAATTAGGCAATATTTTGAGGTCAGATACTACTGGGTATTTTAATAATGCATAGAAACATTGAGTCATAGAACATGAGTTAGAAGGGTCGTGGAAGATTGTCTATTCCAGCCTTCTGCTTCATGCAAGAATCCACTACTATGGCAAATACTACTACAGCAAGTGTCTGTTCAAATGCCTTCCACACAGGAGAGTCCACTATCACCCAGGTAACCGGCTTATTGTTGAAAAACTCTTACCACTAGGATTTTTTTTCTTGAGTTGAATTAAAACCCACTTCCTTGTAATTTAACCCATTTTCCTGCCCTGGCTTCTAAAACAAGCCTGACCAAGACCATCTCCTCTTCTACATTGCAGCTATCCAGATAGCTGACTCATGTCTTTCCACAAACCTCTCTTCTCAAGACTAAAAGGTAAAAGGTAAAGGTTCCCCCGCACATGTGTGCTAGTCGTTTCCGACTCTAGGGGCCGGTGCTCATCTTTGTTTCAAAGCCGAAGAGCCAGCACTTGTCCGAGGACGTCTCCGTGGTCATGTGGCCGGCATGACTAGATGCCAAAGGCGCACGGAACACTGTTACCTTCCCACCGTAGTGGTCCCTATTTTTCTACTTGCATTTTTACGTGCTTTCGAACTGCTAGGTTGGCAGAAGCTGGGACGAGTAACAGGCACTCACTCTGCTACGCGGCACTCGGAATTCGACCCGCCAAACTGCCGACCTTCTGATCGACAAGCTCAGCGTCCTAACCCACTGAGCCACCGCGTCCCTTATACATACGCATATATATATATATATATATATATATATATATATATATATATATATATATATATATATAGTGTATACTGTGCCTATCTGCCAGAAGCTGTTTAAAAGCAGAAGGAAAAGACTAGACAAAAAAGGCAAATCGCAAGTTAATAATTACTAATTAAAATTAACCGGCTATAAAACACAGGACTCCATTGTGAAAATCGATCCTTATGTGCATATACCAGTCATACCTTGCATCCCCTCTTACAAACCACTCAAATATATTGAACACAGAAATAAACTCATATGCATAAATTCTCCTTCCTCCTTCCAGAAGAAACAGAAAAAAAGGAGAAAAATTCATGCAGATGTATGCATGCATAATCCGTACCCCAAAGAAAAGTAAGCACATGATGTTTATTTAAAATGAAAATACGGAGTGCTAGAAGCGTAAATATTGTTGTGCTTACTTTTTGAGTGATCAACCAATGCTACACTCAGGAGTAGAGGGTTGGTTTTTTCCTGCTTCCTTTATTGAAAGTTTTAATACTTCACAACTCACAACTTCCAATGAGTCTGCCAGATAGGTGACCCAAAGTAATCAAGCAACCACAGAAGAACACGGGCATGCCTAGTCAACCAATATCTTAATGTGCTACAATTATTAATCTCTCTGATTCCTAAATTAATTGTTTCCTGAAACATTTTGCGTTTAGGATCTTCATGTCGTGCAAATAGGTACACCTTCATTATACCCTACAGTACCATAAACTTTGTTTTAGTTCTTATATTTTATTATCTTGCTTTAAGATATGTGGTTTTATTGTAGGTTTTATTTGTTTTTCTCAAAGGTTGTTTTTATCGTCCTCTTTACCCACCACGCTGGACTCCTTCAGGAAAACAGCACTATAAAAATAAGATAATGAAATAATAATCGTGCTTCCTGAATGTCATGAAAAGCCTTGAATTATTGAGAGGCTCGTGAGGGGGAAAAGAGATAGCCACGTTTTTAAAATCATTGGAGGTTTAAATTTTTTAATTAAAATTTAATTTTAATGATTTCTTCTTTTTAAAAAAAGTCATTGGATTCTTACCAGTGCAAAAATTTTCCCCGTACAATTTTAATGTACTCCAAAGAATGTTGAAAATCCATCAAGTTATAAACCTCTTTTTATTGGCACACATTACTTGGAGCAATAAGCATTTAAGGCCACTGAAAGAAAGTCAATTGCAGGAGTTGGTGTGTGCGTATGTGTGTGTTTCTGTTCACATAAAGAAAATGCAGTAGAAGCATTTTTTTCCCCCCATGGTAAATCACTAATGCATGAATCACCGTAATGGGCATTACTGTTGCAACTTGCTTTCCACGCTGGCAGAGTAACTTTGAAAGGCTACCCCATGTCAGAACAATCCACTTTACATCAAGCTAAGTGGTTCCTTCTGCTAATGGGAATTTGTGGATCAGGAATGGACCAAGTCACCTCTTACTCCAGGAGGGGAGGATCTGCTGGGAAAGTCCATTGTGCTTACTTTCTTTGTAGCACGTGACTCTCACAAAGCTCTTAGCATCTACACTTTTGTAAAAGAGGCTTAGTAAATGGCTATCTAACTACATCACCTGATAAATGATGGCTTGAGCTTGTCAAAGCATGATGGCTGATAGGCTCTCTACCTTTCATTAGAAACAGCTTAATTTATATTCGGAGAGGAATTGAAATTTATATATCTGGAAAATATTTTCAGAAAATATATTTTTTGTTGTTTACAAAATGTCTATGGGGTTTTTCAGTTCCAAGAATATCTGTACAGAAAATGAAGTTACCAATTAATGAGGGAGAGTTTGTCCAGATGTGGAGTTATATCATGCTTATATCAAGCATTAAATATTGGAAGCCAACAATTGGCATTAATTATCTCATTTGGACAATTTAGGCATATATATAGGTATAGTACCTATGGTTGGATAGGCAGTGTTATGTTCTAAATATATTAAAACTCTACTATCTCTAGAAACCATTATGTCAGAAAGTTATGCGATGGAATGTCTAATTAAAAAAAAGAGTCAATTCTTTATCCCATGCCAAACTGACACTGTTGAGAAACACAGTGTTTAAAAACTGGGGAAAAGATGGTGATAAGGAAAAATTTGATGGAAGCGGGGATATTGACTTTGGACCAATTGATAGATGATGAAGATGAATTTTGAACATAATCTACGTGAAGAATAAATATCATCTGTTAGATGTAACCTAATGGCAATATTTGCAATTACAAAACAAAGGTGTTGTACTTTTTTATGCCTTTTTGGAAAGTCCAATGAAAATGTCCTGCTGGTACAAACTTCATCTGCAGGGGGAATATGGAAGGAATACACAAAGAATACATCAAGAGGAAAACATTTCTGTTATAGCAGCCATCATTCCCAACCTTGGCATGCCAGATGTGTTATGTATGCAGGCACCTGCATAGCAACAGCCACCAGGGGGCGTTGGCCTGGACAGTTTCGGCGGGAAACCTAGGGCCAACCCCATTGGCTGTTAGCTTACCTGGCCAGGTATATAAGGAGGCCAGGTAGCCCTCATTCCCCAGTTCACTTCCCCTTCCAATAAAGAGCTGAACTCACACACCAGCTGGCGTCTCTCTTGCGTCGGACCCACTACACAATAGTGGCGACGAAGGTGGGATTGCTGCCGACCAAGAGCTGAAGTCACTGGGGAAATGCTCCGCGAGCTGAAGGGAAAGGCATTTTTCCTTCTTCCCCCCACGACTGCCAGCCGAACCGGCAACGCCAAGCGCCACATCCACGACCAACTGCCGCCATGGCTAGAGCCGGACAACCCCGCGAATTCGAGACCCGCCGCCCCGAAACCTGGACCCGTTACCTGGCTCACGTTGAACTGTACATGCGGTTCAATCAGATATCGGAGGACGATGCAAAGGCGGCCGCCCTGCTCTGCCTTGGGGGACCAGCGCTGCTGGAAGTCGCTGCGAACCTGTTCCCCCAGGAGGCCATCAACACCGTCGCGTACCGAGACCTCGTGGCCAGGCTCAACGCACATTTCAGGCCCCGGCGCTCCAAGGTG
This sequence comes from Vipera berus, assembly GCF_964194415.1. Lineage (NCBI taxonomy): Eukaryota > Metazoa > Chordata > Lepidosauria > Squamata > Viperidae > Vipera > Vipera berus. The sequence continues at coordinate 156,248,617 of NC_138202.1, read as the reverse complement.
GCCGCACGGTCACAATTCGAGAAAAGGGACCAGCGCCCCGACGAGACCGGCGCCGACTTCCTCGCCGCCCTGCGGGAAGCTGCCATCGCTTGCAGGTTCACAAATTTGGAGGAGCGACTACGGGACCGGCTGATTTGCGGCCTACGCGACAGGCGGTTGCAGGAGCGCCTGTGTTGTGACTCAGGGCCAGCCTGTGGGTCCGACAGCCGGCTCCGATGTATCGGAGGACTCAGATGTGGGGGAGGAGGGAAACGAACCGGCTGATGATGATTTGGAGGCTTTGCAGAGTCCTCAGCCGGGGACCTCTTCTCAGCTGTGTGAGCCCGAGAGTGCGGAGGATGATGACCCACAGCTGGCCCTGTTCAAGGACGCCCGACGCAGGAGGCAGACGAGCAGGGACAAACAAAGAAAGACTATGGGACTCCTCGGGAGGAGGCACAGGGAGACCACGCCCTGAGCTCTCTATAAAAGAAGTGTTTGGGGAGGGGCTGGTTGCTGAAAGCAACTTTTCCGCTTGAGAAGACAAGCTCTTGTGTTTTTGTTAACTGCGTAATTAAATCTTGGCAGAAGCCTTTTAGCCTTGGACGCTTTCCAGACTCTTCTTTTAATTAGGGGTTGCGAGAAGAGGGCTGGTTCAGAACAGCCTGTTCGAAAGAGAGGTCTCTCTCCAGGAAGCCGAGGACACCATCCTAGCCCATGAAGCAGCCTGCGGGGCCGTCCAAGCCTGCCAGGGAACCCGGCCCGGCAACCAGGCAACCAGCGTCCACCGGCAAGGGGCCACAGAGGAGGACGACCTGAGCATCGACCTCCTCCAGCGGAAGTCGACCCCCGACCAGCGAGCCAGATGCCCAGACAGGCCCAGGCCTCCCAGCAACACCGCCGTTCCCCAGAGGTGCGCAGGGTGTGGTGGGAACCACATGCGCAGCCTCTGCAAGTTTCGGTCCGCCACGTGCCGGGCCTGCAAGAAAACAGGCCACATAGCCGCTGTCTGCCATAGCTGCCGCCCCCGGGAGGAGATCCACGAGCTGCAGCCAGAGGAGCTGCCGTTCGAAGGTACTGGGGCCCCCACCAAAACAAAAATTGGCTATGTCGAGAGCCAGCTGGCCATTAACCACACAGGTAGCCGCCGGCTGCTCAAACCCAAAATTAGATTAGCAATCCGTTTGCAAGGCATCCCTTGCAGCATGGAGCTTGACTCCGGATCAGCGGTCTCGATTATTTCAGACGAGACCCTTAACCACATAATTAGCCGGAGCAAGCAACGGATTAAATTACGGCCTACTAAATTAATCCTGACCGATTTTCAGAATTCGCCGGTCAAGGTGAAGGGGGAGGCCACCATTTCAGTCGGGTTTAAGGGTCGTGAAGGGCACCTGGACGTTGTAGTGGTAGAGGGCCGCAGAGCCAGCCTGGTCGGGCTGGACTGGTTTGAGGCCCTGGGAATCTCAGTATCCGGGATCCATCGGATCCAGGGGGACTCCGTTGAGGCCGTTTGCCGGGAGTTCGCTGACGTCTTCGATGGGTCATTAGGCAAGTACACCGGGGCCCCCATATCGTTCAAGCTTAACTCGAACGTCTCCCCCGTTAGGGTCCGGCCGCGGCGAGTCCCTTTTGCGCTCAAACACAAAATTGAGCGCGAACTAGACAAGTTGGTGGCCCAGGGAATCTTAGAGCCCGTAGATGGAGGGGAGTGGGAAACCCCCATCGTGACCCCCCTCAAATCCAACGGGGAAATAAGGATCTGCACCGACTATAAGTGCTCGGTGAACCGCGCCCTAAACCCGCACGCTTACCCAGTTCCCGCGGTCAGCCACGTTCTCGCTTCCCTCCAAGGCGGCGCCATCTTTGCAAGGCTTGATCTTGCGCAGGCGTACCAGCAACTCACGGTCACTAGGGAAACAGCTGACATCCAAACCATAGTAACCCATAGGGGGGCGTTCTGGGTGAACAGGCTGCAGTTTGGAGTCAGCGTTGCTCCCGGCATTTTCCAGGAGGTTATGGAAAAGACACTCAAGGGCATTCCAGGAGTCTGCCCCTATTTTGATGACATCCTGATCGCAGGAGCATCAGCAGAGGAACTGGCAGGCAGGCTTAGGGAAGTGCTGGCAAGGCTGCGCACAGCTGGCCTCAAACTCAAAAAGGAAAAATGCAGCATAGGCGTTCCTTCCACAGAATTTTTGGGGTTCAGAGTAGACGCCAGGGGAATCCACCCCACAGAATCCAAGGTGAGGGCCATCAAACTAGCACCCACACCCAAGAACAAAGCAGAGCTTCAGGCATTCCTGGGTCTGCTGAATTTCTACCATACATTCCTCCCACACAAGGCAGCCATCGCTGAACCGCTCCACAGGCTGCTAGACAAACAGGCAACATGGGCCTGGACGGCCACCCATGATCAGAGCTTCAAGGCCCTGAAGGCATTGCTGTCGGACAAGTCCACAGTAACCCATTTCATCGAGTCCAAGCCCATTTGTATCGCCTGTGATGCATCCCCTTATGGTGTGGGCGCTGTCCTAAGCCACCTTGAGCCCAACGGGGCACAAGTCCCCATAGCATACTATTCTAGGACACTGTCTGGAGCAGAAAGAAACTACACCCAAATAGACAAAGAAGCCCTGGCAATCGTGGCAGGAATCAAGAAATTCCACGATTACTTATATGGCAGGGAGTTCACTGTCTTCACGGACCACAAACCACTCCTGGGCCTGTTCACCACAGACAGGCAAACCCCCCAGATTCTGTCCCCCAGGATGCTCCGGTGGTCCATCTTCCTTGCAGCATAGAATTGCAAGCTGGTGCACAAGCCAGGGAAGGAGATGGGCCACGCAGACGGTCTAAGTAGGCTCCCCTTAGACACACACGACCCAGACCCAGCACCAGCCACACAGATCCTAGCCCTGCAGGAACTACCCGAGTGTCCAGTTCTTGCCAAGGACATTGCCAGCCACACAGCCACAGACAACATCATGGGCAGGGTGCACTCATGGGTTTGCACAGGGTGGCAGGACAAATCCCCGGGACCAGAGTTTCAGGCCTATTTCATTAGACGCGATGAAATCTCCACACACAAGGGGTGCCTCCTTTGGGGTAGCAGGGTCATCATTCCACCTGCACTATGCGCCAGGGTATTGGACTCCTTACACGAAGGGCACCCGGGGGTGGTCAGGATGAAGGCACTGGCTAGGAGCTACCTCTGGTGGCCCGGGTTGGACAAGGAGGTTGAGGATTGGGTCAAGGCCTGTTATACGTGCCAGAGATCCAGGCCAGAAGTGCCACATGCACCAGTACACCGGTGGGAGGCCACACACACGCCATGGTCCCGCATTCATATTGACTATGCGGGGCCATTCCAGGGTCAACTATTTTTAGTAGTGGTGGACAGTCACTCCAAGTGGTTAGAGGTAGTCCCTGTCCCCAACATGACCTCGGGGAGGACAATCCAGGTGCTCAGAGCTCTCTTTGCCACACACGGCCTCCCCGACGTAATTGTGTCTGATAATGGGCCTCAGTTTACTGCTGCTGATTTCCAGGCATTCTTGAAGGCGAACTGGATTAGGCACGCCACCTCCGCGCCTTTCCATCCATCTACCAACGGGCAGGCCGAACAGATGGTAAGGACGACCAAAGACGCACTCCGGCGCATCATCAGCGGGGACTGGCACCACAGACTGGCCAAATTTTTACTAGCCCAACACACAACACCATGCGTGGCTACCGGCAAGAGCCCAGCAGAACTGCGATGGGGACGGCGCCTCATCACCAAGCTGGACCGCCTACACCCAGACCGGGTAGCAGCCGAAACCGGAAGGGCAACATCACCATCATCACCAGCATCACCAGCATCACTACCATCACCATTGCCATCATCACCCACACACAGGGTCCTCAACCTGGGGGACCTGGTCTGGGCAAGGAACTATGGGGCTGGACATCCTTGGGTTCCGGGGACAGTGGTCGGGAAAACAGGACCCCTTTCGTACATTGTAGGGGTGGAGGGGGACAGACGCATAAGGCGACACATCGATCAGCTCAGAGGAAGAGTCCCTGAGCACGTCACACACGCCCCTGAGCACGTCACACACGTCCCTGAACTCAACGCACACGATCAACAGGAGGACCACACTCCAGGAGGGGTCAACCCAGCTGAGGACATCACAGGGCAGGGACCAGAGGAGAAGGACTTCCTGATGCCGGCTCCTTGCAGCCCTGCACAAAGGCCTCAGGAACCCACGGTCCAAGCCCAGGGGCCAAGCACACCCAGACGATCCACCCGTCCACACAGGACACCAGCCTACCTGTCGGACTATGTGTGCAAGTGACCCTCACACAAGGACACCACTGTTTATATATATATATATATATATATACTCATAGTTATAGTAGTTGCATGTTGTTGTTATGTGGGTCTTCTCTAAGGGGGGAGGGGTGTTATGTATGCAGGCACCTGCATAGCAACAGCCACCAGGGGGCATTGGCCTGAACAGTTTCAGCGGGAAACCTAGGGCCAACCCCATTGGCTGTTAGCTTACCTGGCCAGGTATAGAAGGAGGCCAGGTAGCCCTCATTCCCCAGTTCACTTCCCCTTCCGATAAAGAGCTGAACTCACACACCGGCTGGCGTCTCTCTTGCGTCGGACCCACTACACAATAAGATGAACATTCTTAAAGGTTCCAATCTCAATTTTTACAGGGTGTAGGACCGTGTTAAAGATATAGGCATGTAGTCATCGACTTACAACCATTTGTTTAGTGACCCTTCAAAGTTACAACAGCATTGAAAAAATGACTTATGACTGTTCCTCACACTTAAGAATGCCAAGCACTCAGTTTTAAACATGATGGTTGTAGAACTGGGCACAACTCCCTGTATGCTCCTTAGTTCTTCTTCACCATCTTTCGTCCTGTAGTGAGTCAGCTTTCTAGAACTGAAGAACAGTCTAAGTCCCTACATTTTACAATAAGGCATATTGTTGTTGTTTCATTAAGCCAAACACACACAATAATACAGATTGTTGCCTTCTTCTGACAAGGTCATCTTCCCAGATGGTCTATTTTGCAAATCTGTTCTACCTCTGATTCTAGCATCATGCAGAAATGGAGATGCAAATATTTATGTCTGTATTGTATCTATAGCTGATGAAGGGATTTTATTCTACTTAAGTTACTTTGTAATCATGTATATGTATCATTGTTTATGTGCAAGCAGCTTTGTAGGTGCTTTATATTGGGAAATTAGTTATATAAAAGCAAATGTTTCATGCTTTAGGTACAGGGGATTACTTACATGAAAAGAGCATGGTAAGGGGAGAGGGGAAAGGAGTTATGGTTGAGCCTGGGTTGTTGTATATGAGTCATCATCTAGGAATTATTTTTCTGTACCTTTTGGTTCCTAGTACCAAGACCAGATCTCTTTGTTCTGGAAAGGTATAAAAGGTGGAAGACATCTTTCCTGGTTGTTGCCTTCATCTCTCTACCAACCACGAAGAGAGATGTGGCCACCCAACTCTATTTTGATCAAAATAAAAGTTGTTTGCTTGCTGAAACCTCAGCTCAGGAGTTTCTTTTGGCTCTTTTAAATTCCTGAGTAATGCTGGGGCAATTGTGAGGCTAAGTGTAAAACCTTATCCCGACAAGACCGAGTGGTTGTACATACCGGCATCTCGGGCAATCCAGCCTATTCCAACTTTAACTATGGGGTGGTGAGGTGTTACCCCCCGTAGATAGGGCTCGCAACTTGGGCGTCCTCCTTGACTCACAGTTGAGTTTGGAAGATCACATAGGAGCCGTGGCCAGGGGGGCCTTTGCCCAGGTTCACCTGGTGCGCCAGTTGCGGCCCTATCTGGACCGAGATGCCCTACGTACAGTCACTCATGCGCTCGTGACCTCTCGAATAGACTACTGCAATGCTTTCTACATGGGGCTGCCCTTGAGGACCATTCGGAGGCTTCAGCTGGGGCAGAATGCGGCCGCACGAGTTGTGATGGGGGTCTCCCGATACTCCCATGTAACGCCTCTTCTCCGTGAGCTGCATTGGTTCCCAGTTGTCCTCCGGGTGAGATTCAAGGTGCTGGTGATGACCTATAAAGCCCTAAATGGCATGGGTCCGGATTATTTACGGGAGCACCTGCTGCCAGCGTCAACTTCCCATCGCCCCGTGCGCTCCCACAGAGAGGGTCTCCTCAGGGTGCCGTCGGTCAGGGAGTGCTGGCTGGCAGCCCCCAGGGGGAGAGCAATCTCTGTGGGCACGCCAGGCCTTTGGAATCAGCTGCCTGTGGAGCTCTGGATGGCTTCCGACCTTCGCTCTTTTTGCCATGACCTGAAAACCTGGTTATTCGAGCTTGCCGACCTGGACTGAGGGATTGGGGTTTTAAATTTCATAATTTAATTTATTTTGTTTGGGGCTAAATTTAATTTAATCTATTTTTAACTTTTGTATGTCATATTTTAAATGCCCTGTACACTGCCCTGAATCCCTCGGGAGAAGGGCGGTATATAAATCTAATAAATAAATAAATAAATTCCTTAATGCTGTCACCAGGCATCGGTTGTCACACTAATCTAGCCCTAAATCTAATTGTAAGCCAGCTTCTACTGTTCTTGACACATATTCACATTTTTGGATAGTAAAAAAAGTATTTACTTATTGGGAGATGGGCAGACAGTAAATATGATGGCTAGATAGATGGATGGATGAAACCCCAAATCTCTAAAATTCTGTTCTAAAAGTCAGTTGCCTGTATCTGGGAAAGGTAACCAGTCCTCTGATGATGTGGTTTGCACTATTCTGGGAAAGCTTGACTCAACAGTGCAACTATTAAATTCATAAAACATGACAGGGTTGCTTTTTTCCCCCTCCAGATTTCCTGCTAACCTCCCAACCATGAATGTATTTTTTTTTCTTTTGCAGAAAGGATAAACAATGTAGACTACAATGCAGGGGAATCCAGCAGAGGGTATTAAAAAGTCAAAATGACTACATATGACTACATATTCAAATCCTTCCCTTTTTATATGCACAACATGTAGAAAAAAGGGTTGGGCTTTGGATCCCATGGTCCTAACCTCCACCTTTGACACCAACCCTGCCTACCACAACAGCCATTCTTTGAATTGTTACCCTGAGCCATATTTTGCATTTGGACCATTATCTATAAACTGGCTTCTTTGAAAACGCAGTGAGCAATGCTGCATTTGTCAGAACCGACCTTCTCTCTTAACCAAAATCTGAGCTGAAGGAGAACATCTATTATAAATCTCCTATGGTGACACTTGCACAAATCATACCAGATTTCTTATTACGGTGCTGGTAAAATGTTTTACCGGCTTAGGTTATAGCAGGGTAAAATAGCCCACTTGCATGCATTTATGTTGTAAATATAGGAAATGTGTTTGTGTAAATACACACACCACACACACACACATACGTGTACATGATGAAAGGCAGAATAGTCTATATGGGAAATAGGATCTGCAAGCTTGGTAATGAAAGTCAAATAACACAGCAAAAAAAAAGTAAAGACAATGCTCTAGTTATGAACCAATAATGTCTTAAGTAGCTGTTTGTAAGTCCATTTTGTATGGAAGTCCAACAAGCATAAAATACACGCACAGTAAACCTTGCACCAAGCAGAGTGAGCCCCTCAGCTTCTTCTCACCCCTTCCTCCTAGGAGTGTCCAAGGGGCATCTTCCCAGCAGTGTGGAGAGCTTGGCTTTGGGTCCAGAGAATCTCTCTGGCACTGTCTCCCTGAGGCTTCGGCCACTAACTCTGGGATGGACCAATTTACCCACAAGCCACTGGGACCTTTGTTGGGGAAGGGCTGCTGGCAAGGCAACCAGACCCTGCCATCCTGTGTGACTTGTGGGCAGGGAGGTGAGATGCACACTGGTTGGTCTCAACCCTATGAGCAGTGGTGGGCAGTCCCACACTGCTCAATTGTCCATGGAGATAAGTAGGGGCTTTGGACACATTATGAGAAGATCCAGCTCCCTTGAGAAGTTCATAATACTGTTAAAGGTGGAAGGAAAGGAAAGAAGAGGATGACCAGCAGCAAGGAGGTTGAAATAAGGCATGGTCTTCAAACCCGGCCCTTTATGACTCATGGACTTCAACTCCCAGAATTCCTCAGCCAGGCACGCTTGACAGGCACGCTGGCTGAGGAATTCTGGGAATTGAAGTCCATGAGTCATAAAAAGGGCCGGGTTTGAAGACCCCTGAATTAAAGTATACCAGCGAAGGACACATTGTTGGAAGTCCTGAAAAACCAAACTGGGGACAGATACCACAGAGAGAATTTATCAATGCAGTTGCTAACGTTTGATGATGCATAATCAATCAATCTATTGTACAGGATTCTTTTTTTTTAACCTGTTACATCATGTTCACAGATTAATGTAACTTAAAACTCCTGATCACACATGCAGTTGTTGCAAAACATTGTTGTTGTTGTTAGCTGCGAAGTCGTGTCCGACCCATCGCGACCCTATGGACAACATTCCTCCAGGCCTTCCTGTCTTCTACCATCTTCTGGAGTCCATTTAAGCTCACGCCTACTGCTTCAGTGACTCCATCCAGCCACCTCATTCTCTGTCGTCCCCTTCTTCTATTGCCCTCGATCTTTCCCAGCATTAGGCTCTTCTCCAGTGAGTCCTTCCTTCTCATTAGGTGGCCAAAGTATTTGAGTTTTAGCTTCAGGATCTGGCCTTCTAAAGAGCAGTCAGGATTGATCTCCTCTAGGACTGACCGGTTTGATCGCCTTGCAGTCCAAGGGACTCGCAGGAGTCTTCTCCAGCACCATAGTTCAAAGGCCTCAATTCTTTGGCGCTCAGCCTTTCTTATGGTCCAACTTTCACTGCCATACATTGCAACTGGGAAGACCATAGCCTTGACTATACGCACTTTTGTTGACAGGGTGATGTCTCTGCTTTTTAGTGTGCTGTCTAGATTTGCCATGGCTTTCCTCCCCAGGAGCAAGCGTCTTTTAATTTCTTGGCTACAGTCCCCATCTGCAGTGATCTTGGAGCCCAGGAAAACAAAATCTGTCACTACCTCCATTTCTTCCCCATCTATTTGCCAGGAATTGAGAGGGCCAGTTGCCATGATCTTGGTTTTCTTAATGTTAAGTTTCAACCCAAGTTTTGCACTCTCCTTCTTCACCCGCAACAAGAGGCTCTTTAGTTCTTCTTCACTTTCTGCCATTAGAGTGGTATCATCTGCGTATCTTAGGTTGTTGATATTTCTTCCGGCAATCTTAATTCCAACTTTTGATTCATCTAGCCCTGCCTTTCTCATGATGTGCTCTGCATATAAGTTAAATAGGCAGGGCGACAGTATACAGCCTTGCCGGACTCCTTTTCCAATTTTGAACCAATCAGTGGTTCCGTGTCCAGTTCTCACTGTTGCTTCTTGACCCGCATATAGGTTTCTCAAGAGACAAATAAGATGGTCTGGTACTCCCATCTCTTTAAGAACTTGCCACAGTTTGTTATGATCCACACAATCAAAGGCTTTAGCATAGTCAATGAAGCAGAAGTAGATGTTTTTCTGGAACTCCCTAGCTTTCTCCATGATCCAGCGTATGTTGGCAATTTGATCTCTAGTTCCTCTGCCTCTTCGAAATCCTGCCTGTACTTCTGGTAGTTCTCGATCCACATACTGCTGAAGTCTAGCTTGTAGGATTTTAAGCATGACTTTACTAGCATGAGAAATGAGTGCAATGGTGCGATAGTTTGAACATTCTTTGGCACTGCCTTTCTTTGGAATTGGAATGTAAACTGATCTTTTCCAATCCTGTGGCCACTGTTGAGTTTTCCAAATTTGCTGGCAAATTGAGTGTAGCACTTTTACTGCACTGTCTTTTAAGATTTTGAATAGCTCAGCTGGAATACTGTCACCTCCACTAGCTTTGTTGTTGCTCAGCTTTTCTAAGGCCCACTTCACCTCACATTCTAGGATGTCTGGCTCGAGGTCAGTGACCACATCATTGTGATTATCTGGGACGTTAAGCTCATTCTTGTATAGTTCTTCTGTGTAATTTTGCCACCTCTTCTTAATCTCTTCTGCCTCTGTTAGGTCCCTGCCATTTTGGTCCTTTATCATGCCCATTTTTGCATTAAACGTTCCCTTCATCTCTCCAATTTTCTTGAAAAGATCTCTGGTCCTCCCTATTCTATTGTTTTCTTCTATTTCTTTGCACTGTTCATTTAAGAAGGCATTCTTATCTCTTCTAGCTATTCTCTGGAATTCTGCATTTAATTGGGCATATCTATGTTTTTCTCCCTTGCCTTTCGCTTCCCTCCTTTCCTCAGCTATTTGCAAAGCTTCCTCAGACAGCCATTTTGCTTTCTTGCATTTCTTTTTCTTTGGGATAGTTTTGGTTGCTACCTGTTGTACAATGTCGCGAACCTCTGTCCATATTTCTTCAGGCACTCTGTCTATCAGATCTAATTCCTTAAATCTATTTGTCACCTGTATATTCAACAGGGATATGATTTAATTCATACCTGACTGGCCTAGTGCTTTTCCCTACTTTCTTCAGTTTAAGCCTAAACTTTGCAAGGAGAAGCTCATGGTCTGAGCCACAGTCAGCTCCTGGTCTTGTTTTTACCGACTGTATAGAGCTTCTCCATCTTTGGCTGCAGAGCATATAGTCAATCTGATTTCTGTGTTGACCGTCTGGTGATGTCCATGTGTAGAGCCGTCTCTTGGGTTGTTGGAAAAGAGTGTTTGCTATGACCATCGTATTCTCTTGACAAAATTCTATCAGCCTGTGCCCTGCTTCATTTTGTACTCCAAGGCCAAACTTGCCTGTTATTCCAGTTATCTTTTGGCTTCCTACTTTAGCATTCCAATCCCCCATGATGATAAGGACATCATTTTTTGGTGTTACTTCTATAAGGTGCTGTAGGGCTTCATAGAACCGGTCAATTTCATCCTCTTCAGCACTGGTGGTTGGGGCATAGACTTGGACTACTGTGATATTGAATGGTTTGCCTTGGATTCGAACTGAGATCATTCTGTCATTTTGAGGATTGTATCCCAGTATTGATTTTCCTACTCTTTTATTGACTATGAAGGCTACTCCATTTCTTCTGAGGGATTCTTGCCCGCAGTAGTATACCTGATGGTCATCTGAATTAAATTCACCCATTCCTGTCCATTTTAGTTCGCTGATACCTAAGATGTCGATGTTCAGTCTTGTCATCTCTTGTTTGACCACGTCCAGCTTTCCTTGATTCATGGATCTTACATTCCAGGTTCCTATGGAGAAAAAATCTTTACAGCATCGGACTTTCCTTTCACCACCAGACATATCCACAGCTGAGCGTCCTTTCGGCTTTGGCCCAGTCGCTTCATTCTTTCTGGCACTACTAGTACTAGCCCTCTGCTCTTCCCCAGTAGCATATTGGACGCCTTCCGACCTGAGGGGCTCATCTTCCAGCGTCATATCGTTTTGCCTTTTGGTACTGTCCATAGGGTTTTCATGGCAAAGATACTGGAGTGGGTTGCCATTTCCTTCTCCAGTGGATCACGTTTTGTCAGAACTCTCAGCTATGACCTGTCCGTCTTGGGTGGCCCTGCACGGCATAGCTCATAGCTTCATTGAATTACGCAAGCCCCTTCACCACGACAAGGCAGTAATCCATGAAGGGGTTGCAAAACATACCATCTCCAAAATCAGTACGTACCATCCTTGTCAAAGAAGTAACAAAGCTTTTGAAAAATTACATGTCATCATTTATTATATTACACTCTTATTTACTTAATCATTTAAGGTTATGAAAGAACTATGCATCACATATATAAAAGGTAAAGGTTCCCCCGCACATGCGTGCTAGTCATTTCCAACTCTAGGGGCCGGTGCTCATCTCCGTTTCAAAGCTGAAGAGCCAGCGCTTGTCCGAGGACGTCTCCGTGGTCACCTGGCCGGCATGACTAGACGCCAAAGGCGCGCGGAATGCTGTTACCTTCCCACCGTAGTGGTCCCTATTTTTCTACTTGCATTTTTATGTGCTTTCGAACTGCTAGGTTGGCAGAAGCTGGGACAGAAACAGGCGCTCACTCTGTCACGCGGCACATGGGATTCGACCTGCCAAACTGCCGACCTTTTGATGAACAAGCTCAGTGTCCTAACCCACTGAGCCACCGCGTACCTTCCATCACATATATAGTAATATCCTAACAAAATTAACAGTTTCATTTTGGTTTCCTCTTTTTTTAAAAAAAAGTCAGTACACGAAAGAAATATAACAGCACAGATTTTAAAACAGAAAAGTTCCATTGCTATTCACAGCCTCATTAACTGCAATTATGCCATTGAAACGAGATAATGGCTGACCAATCCATCCTTATAATAAAGGAGAGGAAATATAGGACAGCCAAAAAATCCCTATTTCTGAAAAGGTTTTTTATCCTGTCACAGGGCACGCTTGGAAACAGACAAGAACAGTTTCCCCCTTCTACCTTTTGAAATCGTTCCCACGGGTGACTTAAAATTGGAGCACATGAAGTCCAGTAGTGCACAAAAATTGTAAGAGCAAAAGAGAAGGCATATATCTGAAAAATGGACTAGCGAGGGAGGAAAAATAGAGTAATGCTTCGTACAATAGCCAAATGATTCAGATATTATACCACTGGAAAAAAATAGTCCCTGGACACAAGCCAGTTTTAGGCATCTTAGGACATTTAAGAAGGGACACAGTGGCTCAGTGGGTTAGGACGCTGAGCCTGTCGATCAGAAGGTCGGCAGTTTGGCGGGTCGAATCCCAAGTGCCGTGTAACAGAGTGAGCGCCTGTTACTCGTCCCAGCTTCTGCCAACCTAGCACTTCGAAAGCAGGTAAAAATGCAAATAGAAAAATAGGGACCACTATGGTGGGAAGGTAACAGCGTTCCGTGCGCCTTTGGCATCTAGTCATGCCGGCCACATGACCACGGAGACGTCCTCGGACAAGCGCTGGCTCTTCGGCTTTGAAACGGAGATGAGCACCGGCCCCTAGAGTCAGAAACGACTAGCATGCATGTGCGGGGGGAACCTTTACCTTTACCTTTAGGACATTTATATGCTCCAGCTCTAAATGTTTTAAGCACCAGGAAAAAAAGACATCACTTGAGGAAACATGCAACTGCTGCAGAAGATAATGCACTCAAATTTAATTTAATTTAATTTAATAATATTTCTATACCGCCCTTCTCCCGAAGGACTCAGGTCGGTGAACAGGGCAAGAATAAAAATACAGATTACAAAAGTTAAAACAAGATTAAATAAATGCCCACATACTAAAATACATCTTTAAAACCTAATAAAATAACAATAACAACCCCCCCCCATCCCCTCATCAGGCCAGGCCAGCTTGTTCAAAAAAGTATGTTTTTAGCTCGCGGCGAAAGGAGCGGAGGTCGGGCGCCGTCCGGAGCTCAACCGGTAGCTGATTCCATAGCTCCGGGGCGCCCACAGAGAAGGATCTCCCCCTGGGGGCCACCAGTCGACATTCTCTGACCGGTGGCACCCTGAGGAGGCCCTCTCTGTGGGAACGCACAGGGCGGAGGGAAGTCGATGCCGGCAGCAGGTGTTCCCTCAGGTACTCTGGACCCCTGCCATGTAGGGCTTTGAATACCATTACTAGTACCTTGAATCTCACCCGGAAGGCAACTGGCAACCAATGCAGCTCACGGAGCAAAGGTGTAACGTGGGAGTATCGGGAGACTCCCAACACAACTCTCGCGGCTGCATTCTGTACCAGTTGGAGCTTCCGGGTGGTCCTCAAGGACAGCCCCATGTAGAGAGCGTTGCAGTAGTCTAGTCGAGAGGTCACGAGCGCATGAGTGACCGTGCATAGATCATCCCGGCTTAGATAGGGCCGCAACTGGCGCACCAGGCAAACCTGGGCGAAAGCCCCCCTAGTCACAGCTCCTATATGGTCTTCCAGGGTGAGCCGTGAATCTAGGAGGACTCCCAAGTTGCGAGCCCTATCTACGGGGGGGTAATAGTTCACCCCCCCATAGCGAGAGGTGGAATGTCCGAATAAACCCGGGATGAAGGTATGCAAAGCCACTCAGTCTTGTCGGGGTTGAGTTGAAGTCTGTTCCTCCCCATCCAGACCCGAACCGCCTCCAGGCAACGGGACATCACGTTGAGGGCATCACTGGGGTGGTTTGGGGTCGAAAGGAAAAGCTGGGTATCATCAGCATACTGATGATACCCAACTCCAAAACCACGAATGATCTCACCCAGCAGTTTCATATAGATGTTGAACAGGAGAGGCGAGAGGACCGACCCCTGAGGAACTCCACAAATGAGAGACCTCGCGGTCGACCTCTGCCCTCCTGCCAACACCGACTGCGAACGTCCCTGGAGATAGGAGGAGAACCACTGTAAAACCGTGCCTCCCACTCCCAATCCCCTGAGACGCCGCAGCAAGATACCATGGTCGATGGTATCGAAAGCCGCTGAGAGGTCTAATAGGACCAGAACAGAGGAATGCCCCCTGTCCCGAGCCCTCCAGAGATCATTCACCAGCGCGACCAATGCCGTCTCCGTGCTGTGCCCGGGCCTGAAACCCGATTGGTACGGGTCTAGATAATCCGCTTCATCCAGGACCAGAGGGAGCTGATGTGCCACCACACTCTCAACAACCTTCGCAAGAAAGCGAAGGTTGGAGACAGGACGAAAGTTGTTCAATACAGCTGGGTCCAAGGCAGGCTTCTTGAGGAGAGGCCTCACCACCGCCTCTTTCAAGACGGCGGGGAAGCTGCCCTCGCTCAAAGAAGCCGATATAACTGCCTGGAACCAGCTGCGTGTCCTCTCCCGGGCTGCATAGACCAGCCAGGAAGGGCACGGGTCCAATAAACATGTGGTGGTGCTCAGCCTCCCCATGATCCTGTCCACTTCCTCCAGAGTCACAGAATCAAACTCCTCCCAGGTGATATCGACAAGACCGCCCGCGTCCTGCTCGACAGACTCTGCCCAGTCAGAGTCCAGACCGGTCCGAATCCGAGCGATTTTGTCCGACAGATGCTGGTTAAACTCCTCGGCACGACCCTGCAAGGGTTCCTCCCTCACCTCCTGATTCAGGAGGGAGCGAGTCACCCTAAACAGGGCGGCCGGGCGATTATCTGCGGACGCGATAAGGGTGGCGAAGTGGTTAGACCTCGCCTCCCTTATCGCAGCGAGATAAGACCTAGTATAGGTTCTTAGTCGCAATCGGTCGCATTCGGATCGGCTGGATCTCCAACCGCTCTCTAGGCCCCGTCTCCGACGCTTCATCTCCCGGAGCTCCGCGGAGAACCATGGAGCTCGACGGGATCTGCACCGGGTCAGGGGCCGCAGGGGTACAACTCGGTCAAGAGCCTCAGTGGCTGCCCTTTCCCAGGCTTCCACTAAGGCATCTGCCGAGCTGTGAGCAAGGGAGGCAGGTGGGGACCCCAGCGCCGCCTGGAACCTCTGGGGATCCATTAAGCATCTGGGGCGGTACCATTTAATTGGTTCCACACACCCACGGCGGGGGGTGGCAAAATGGAAGACCAGCCGCAGGAGATGATGATCGGTCCATGACAGGGGCATAACAATTGGGGAGCCCCCACCAAGATCATCTAACCACCGTCCAGATAAGAAAACTAAGTCAAGAGTGTGGCCTCCCTCATGAGTCGGTCCCGAAATTACTTGCGTCAGGTCCATGGCCGTCATGGAAGCCATGAACTCCCGAGCCAACTCAGATGATCCTCCCAGCGATGGTAGATTGAAGTCCCCCAAAACTATAAGTTTCGGGAACTCAATCACCAACCCAGAGAGGACATCGAGAAGCTCAGGCAGGGCTGCTGCTATGTGACTAGGCGAAAGGTACACCAGCAGCAAGCCCAACTGCGCACCAGGGCTGCATCTCAAAAAGAGAGACTCACACCCGACTATCTGGGGAACGGTGGCCTCCCGCGGACACAAGGTCTCCCTCATGACAACAGCCACACCCCCATCCCTACCCTGAGCCCGAGGCCGGTGTAGCACCCGGATACCTGGTGGGCAAAGGTCAACCAGAGGAATCCCTCCCTCTGGGCCCAACCAAGTCTCCGTGATGCAAGCCAGGTCCGCCTGCTCGCCCTCGACCAAGTCACGGACGAGAGGAGCTTTATTAGCGACAGACCTGGCATTCAAGTACACCAGCCGGAGCTCAGGAGGCTGCACATCCTCACTCCCAGAGGCTCGGGGCGGAGCCAGAGGGTCGGAGTGCCCCACCGCTTTTAAGCAGCGGAGAGGCCTTCCCTGAGGACGATACGGCCCTCTGCTCCTGCACCTGCTGCCATTCCCTAACGTCGTGGGAATAGGTATTCCCACGGCCAGCCCTGGAGCCCCGGAGGCAACCGACCCCCGCTCCTCCCCCCCGCGAGCTACCTTGGCACTGGCCTGAACAGAGGTTGTTGGACTGCCCCCCTTGTCCAAACAACCAAAAAGAGTACCCTCCCCCCTCCCTAGCCCCCTAAAAAATTTAGAAAGAAAACTAATCAGGGGCCTCCTATTGGGTTTCCGTCGAAGGCCCCTACCCGTGCCCAGCCATCTCTCGGGGTCCCAATAGATGGGCCCTTCCTTGAGATCATAAGCGGCTAGAAAGGCGGATCGCACCCAGGAAGGGGGAGCACCCCTGAGGGCGAGCAAGTCCGTGCAAGAATATTTAAGGAAAGGCATAAGGAGTAGTCCAAGTAGAAGGCCGTCCATAGTTGATGATCAGTCAGTAAGGAGGATCTAACAGAGGGTAAATAGGTGTCCCAGACCTCCGCCCAGCTGCTGCCACTCAGCTGGGTAAACCCCCCGAGCAGGCCGACCACCGTCCTCTCACGACGGCTGCCGAGCCAATTCCCGGGGGGGAGGTGGTGGTCTGAAACAACCACTCCGGATATGGCATGCCTCCTAGAGCTCTCACCTCTAGGGGCAGCAGATGTAAGTTCAAGCCACCCAGCCCAGCCAGACTTACAATTCATTTCATGCAGCTGTAAATCTGTATGCTGCAATACAGATTTGCCAGGAAAACCTCATCAGTATCTATTTCACATTAATAAAGTTCTGCAAATAGACCCAATGAACTATGAACCAAAGAGAAAACAGATGATCTGGTAGTCTTAGCATTTCTTAGAATGCCAGAGAACTAGAGAATTAGAGCTATAATAAAAGATTGTGAGGCTTTGCCATTTTTATAATCCTTGCAGCTTGACTGTCTGCATGATTACTCAGATGGAAAGTTCTGGGACTTATTCCCAGGTGGTTATGGATGAGACCTGCAGCTCCCAATTAATTAGTTGAACTCAGTGTGACACAAAATCCAAATTAATCCTGTTATGATGGGATGCCATAAATTTAATTCTTCCACTCAAGCAGATGTAGCTGCCTCTGGAAAATGTCAAAAAGTATCCTGTCTAACAAGAACTCTCCACAGGCATTTGCTTCTCTTTTGCCTGGTTCTTGATTAGTCTAATGAACTTCCTATTTGCCTGCTAAGTCAGTATTTCTTCCATAAACTTTCATTAAAAAGAGGACGCCGAAGCCAAACCTAGTAACTGCTCACCCTAGAAAATCAAGATCAAGAACAAATAAACTTCTTCAGAATTTCCACTTTTAGAAAAGCATTCTGAGGAATCAAGCATGTATAAGGAACAATGATAAATGGCTCCCATTATATTCTATCAGCAATAACCGCATCTGAAAATCTCTTCCGTGAAGTGTAGCTAACAAATTAACAAAATTGGAAGTATCTTTTGTCATACATGGGCATTGACCCACTCAGTGGCATCCACTATTCATAATGAATCTAGGATAAACAGCAGCAATGCCTGATAGATTGTATTCTCTGTCAATGAAAAAGACTCCAGGGACAGCATGAATTCATTGTCCAACTGCCTTTTAAGTCCTATTTTCCAAATACTGCAAATATTCAGGAAATAATGTCAATGCAGGGACCATTTCTCTAACTTAACTATGGCTGATCTGAAACTCCCAAACTAAAACAGGTTTTTGTAGAGGGTTTTTTTTTAAAGAAAAGCTCAAAATTACCAACTGAAAATAGAAATTCATTATTTTGGGGGGGATGGGGAGATTAAGGAAGAGGTATTAATGGTTAATATTTCAGTTTTTGCTTTTTTTTTGGCTCATGGTGAAATTTGCAAATAAAGCCATTTGTGAATGGGCCTGATTCTTGCAGCAGCAATTATCTGAGTAATCTTTATTTCATTCTCAGCATCTGTTTTGTAATGTGGTGACCAAAAACTGGATGCAGTATTCCAGGTGTGGTCTTACTAAGACTTTATAAGTAAAGGTAAAGGTTCCCCCGCACATGCGTGCTAGTCGTTTCCAACACTAGGGGCCGGTGCTCATCTCTGTTTCAAAGCCGAAGTGCCAGCGCTTGTCCGAGGACGTCTCCGTGGTCATGTGGCCGGCATGACTAGATGCCAAAGGCACACGGAATGCTGTTACCTTCCCACCGTAGTGGTCCCTATTTTTGTACTTGCATTTTTACATGCTTTCGAACTGCTAGGTTGGCAGAAGCTGGGACGAGTAACAGGCGCTCACTCTGTTACGTGGCACTCGGGATTCGACCCACCAAACTGCCGACCTTCTGATCGACAAGCTCAGCATCCTAACCCACTGAGCCACCGCATCCCTAAGACTTTATAAAGTGATACTAATACTACATGTGATTTTGATTCTATTCACATAAGTATGTGAAGAATTAGAATCTCTAAGCGAATTTTATTTGTCACACAAGTTGATGGGCAGCCAGGAAAAAAAGAGATGAATGAGCAACTAGTCCATATCCCCAAAGGACACGTTTTGGAAAGCCAGACTGCTTGACTGCCTACCTACCTATCTAAGCGGTGGCCTTGCTGGTCATCTGCATACTAATCAGCAGAAGCCAAGATTGTGGCAGACATTGGTGCACTGAGGATCTCTGTTTAACATCTGCAAGGAGGTCAGAGGTCAGAGAAGGGCAAGGGTTGCGGCCTCCTAAGAGTCTTGCTTGCTGAACATTCAGATGAGAGTCCTGAACATTCTAGTCCCTGGCAGAACACACCAAAGTCTAATCAGCCTTTCATTGCTTCCTTTCTCTTTCTCTCAGATTCTGAATTAACAGATAGATTCACAGGATCAGGCTCTCATAAATCTCCACTGGCTAATGATCTGTCCTAGTTAGAATCAAACATCCATATAACAGTTGCATGGGGAAAGGGGGAATGTTTGACTTGGATTAGGAAGGCTGTTTGTTGAGTCCCCTTTTATCCATAAAAATCCACTGAGAGATGCACATGACCCAAGCTGTACAATATTTGGCAGGTGTGAGAGAAGATATTTGAATGAAAGGCACTTGGAAGCAGTAAAAGAGCAGAGGGTGGGGTTAACCTCTTCCCACTCAATCACCTGTCCCTTACTGACTTATCAGTGGTTAAGGCTATGAAATAGCGGCAGCAGAGAGCGAAAACATTTTTTTCTAACCAAAATTGTTATTCCCAAAGGAGCAGGAATCTGCCTGTCCGTCGAACCCAGTAGAATCTTTATGACAATAAACTGATTTCAGATTTCCCACATATATGGGATCACCAAAAACGTGTGCCAAAATTCAGAATTTTGCACATGGTTCACAATTAAAATAATGATTAAACAAAGGTTTGCTGAACTCACAAACATCAAAAGATTGTCAGGCTCGGTCAGGCACAAGCAACCAAAACCACTTGTGAGAAAGCCAAGCTATATACAGTAGTTTACTGCCAATTACCTATATTACAAGAATCTCGCCAGATTGTCTGCCTCCCCTTGGGAGATGACAGATATAAACTAAAAGTTTGAACACAGACATTTCCTCCCCACAAACCAACTCTAATCTGGAATGTCTCTTGAGTTCCACTAGACGGGGCCCCATGTCCTTCAGCCGGGCCTATGACAATTCAAAATGGCCAACTCACTGTAGGACAACTTGCCACAACCAACTTGCGGCAGGCAACACTAATATCAAAGAAATGATGGTGTAGAATCATTGAAGAAAGGATGCAAAAGGAGGGGCAGAATGAAATGTGAATGGCAACAATTAAAATATTTTTATTGATTTATTTTGAATAATTAAATAGAATTGTTAAATTGTCCCGCAACGAGTTGCCCCATGGCAAGTTGTCCTGCAGCCAATTGGCTGTGGTGAGTTGGCCGCAGCGAGTTGGCTGTGGCAAGTTGTCCTATTCTGCCTTCAGCCAGTGATTCCACCATAGGCTATCTCTGAAGGTCTCTACAAACCAAGTGGGTTGTTAACTCATTAGAGTTATTAATGGATGAGGCACTAGTACTGTCTCACATGTAACCTACATCTGTATAGCCAACCTATCTTCCCTCCCTTCTCGCCACCTTACCCCCCTCTGCAATGTAAATCCCATATCTGTTTATAGTCACTTTATGCATCTGACCAAGTGAGCTGCGGTTCATAAAAGCTTATGCTTTTTCATAAAATGTATTAGTTCGGAAAGATGCTACTCTTTTTCAGGTAAATATAAGAATTTATAAATGTTGTATTGCTTATGTGATATAGCACTCGTTGTCATACAAGTTGCTGTTCTGCTACATTCAGGTTCTTTTCCCTTTAAATCCTTATTCCTCAGTGCCAATGCAGAAAGTGAAAGGAGAGAGAGGGGGGGAGGGAGAGGGAGAGAGAGAGAATGCATGTTGTCAACCAAAGTTTGAGATGCCCATCACCAGCCTCGTTATATTGCTGAAAGCCAATGTCCAAAGTGACAGCAGCTTTCTCAACTGAAAGCAAGTCAATACTGCCTTACGTCTTTGTCTGGTAGCTGACATTACCTCCTAGATTATTGTATATCAGTGTGACATGCCTAAATGAGATTGCAGTTGCTTCCAAAGGTGGTAAAAGCCATGCAAATATTTTCAGCTAAGCACTCATCCATCAATCTATGGTGTAAGCATTTGCATATGCTGGGTTTTCCTTTAAAACTAAAATGAAGGGCATTTTATAGACCAGTTGTTATATTATTGACTTGCAAAAAGATGTCAGCGTAACAAACAATGATAATAAGAGGCAGGCTTCTATTTTATGTATACCACGTGGATCTTCCTCTCTTTTTTCTTTGCTTTGCTTTCCGAGAAGTGGAGGAAACAACTGATCAAACAAGGATCATCTAGAGTAGGGGTGTCAAACTTGCAACATCACGTGACGTGTCGCGACATATCGCAACTTTTTTTCCATTGACGGCAATCCCACCAGGCTCAAGGTTGACTCAGCCTTCCATCCTTCCGAGGTAGGTAAAATGAGGACCCAGATTGTTGGGGGCAATTAAGCTGACTTTGTAATAATGCCGCTTGGGGGTGTGTGAAAGCCCTAATAAGCAGGCATATACTGAAGAAGAATGAAGGCTCCTGCTAAGCTTGTAAGCCGCCCTGAGTCTTCGGAGAAAGGGCGGGATATAAATGGAATTAAAATAAATAAATAAATAAATGGGGTCGGCGTGATTTCGCTATGATGCATCTGGCCCACGGGCTGGCAGTTTGACACCCCTGATCTAGAGATTCAACAATTCCTCGCATTAAGGAATTACCATATGCGTAAATTGAGATATTCTTCAATTTAAATGGCTGGGAGATGATTTGATGGACCAAAATGATCCTAGTACAATTCCTAGATTTCAAAACAATGACAGAAACAAATTCAAAGTATGTGTAGACCTTTATGCTGGGCTGGACAACGTTTCGCCTTCAAGCTGTTGCTGAACTAAAAGAAGCTCCCAACTTCTTTTATATTTGGTCTGTTAATTGGAGTTGCCAGGAATCATGGTTTCCCTGTCTGGAAGGCTACACCTTCCTTTAAGCTATCTAAATTCTAATTCCAAAACTCCATCCATCATCGAAAATACTGGGCAAAAATTTTCATATTCAGATTTGCATTCTACGTTTTTTGTTAGCATTTTCTATCTCCTTTCCCAAATACAGGAGGTTCCTTTCTTCCTTCCTTTTCTTTTCTCATTTAATTTTGTAAAACTAAGAACGGGAGCTGTCAGAGGTTACTACATACTGGTAATACCAAATACCAGTAATTATTCAGTAACTTAACTTTGTTTCTTCAAGGTGATGCCTTTAAGAATTCCTTTTTCATTACTATCATACAGTTGTTCTACCAATTAAGAAATTGTAATTTTTATTATAAAGAAAATGCTTTGCTGGTATGCATTTTTTAGGGAAACAGAGACCCCAAAGCAAAACAAAACCTCAGATCTTTCCAGACTTACATGTAAAGGAGAGTTTGGCATGGTATAGTCAGTGGTGGGATTCAGCCGGTTTGCACCACTTCAGGAGAACCGGTAGCTAATTTTTTGTTGCCCAGGCCCAGAATGGACTTCCGGAAGCAGCATCCACACAGAGAACCGGTTGTTCACAGATTTGAATTCCACCACTGGATATAGTAGAAATCTCCACGGATATGCATAGTGGAGGGTAGCATGTGATTTATCCTGCAGGAAACCTGAAGGATCAGGACACCATAAAAATGTTAGTAATGTTACAAAGCTGGCATGTTAGCAATGGGACGTGCCATACGGTTCTCCATAAAAGTTCCCCTGCCAATATTATTATTGGGGATTTGTATTATTATTTTTATAACTGGTTGCAGAATCTGCTGTGATTCAGCGTCAGCCTGTGGTTTCGGCAGCTGAGTCAGACAATTCTGAAGAGGAGGAGGGGTTTGGAGAGCCTTTGGTTGCAGAGGAAAGTTCTGATGCACCGCAGAGCTCTCAGCCAGGCCCCTCCTGTCTTGTTCCTCCTCAGACCCAGCTATGTGAGCCTGAAAGATTGGAAGAAGACGATTCACAGCTGGCTTTGTTCAGGGACGCTCGAAGCAGGAGGCAGACAAGCAGAAGTGAACAAAGAAAAGCAATGAGGCACCTCGGGAGAAGGCAAAGAGAAGCCATGCCTTGAGACTGCTGTTTAAAAGGGGAATGTGTGGGAGGTGCTGGTTGCTGAAGGCAACCATTTGAAGAGCTTCTGATATAGTCTCGGTCTGTATTTATTTAACTCTGTTTTGAACTGTTTCATTTAGCTTTTGCAAATTAATTTGGTTGGCTTAATTCCAGCCTATTGAATATAAAAAAGGGGTTGTCCCTAACATTCCAACAGGGCCGGTCGTAGGCTGGAACAGAACAGAATCAGCCAAATGTTTAGAGTGAATTTTGCATTTTTATCCAGCTGTCATGTCTTTCCCGAGACCTGGGATAGACAGTTGTTGTAGTTTGATGGTGTTAAAGGTATAATCACAGGATACACACTGTTCTGAGTAAAGCTGCCTTTTGCAATTGGCTGATAGTGATTTTGTCAATGCCGATGATATTCAAGTGGTGCTTCATTTGTTTTGGTATTGCACCCAAGTCACTTATTATTGTTGTTATTATTGGTACTGTTGCGTAGTGGGTTCTGGAGAGCAGGAAGGACACCGAGACGATGAGTACAGCATGGCAGATCTTTATTAGGTGGAAGTGACTGTACTGGGGAATAGGGGTTACCTGCCCTCCTTTTATACCTAGTCAGGTGAGCAGCCGGCCAATCCGTTTGAACCTCTGTTACCTGCCGAAACTGGGTTCCCGCCAAAACAGTTACAGTTCAACGCCCCCTGGTGGTGACTACTATGTAAGTGTGCATGTGTTCTCTTCACCTGGATACATAACAGGTACTACCTTTGCTTTCTTTTTCCACAGTTGTTCTACTTCCATTTGCAGGTCTCTGTATTTTATGGTTTCCTCCAATTCTTTCTCTTCTACTGTCCTGTCTCCTGGTACTGCAGTATATACTATTCAGTCATTTATGTCTTTCTTTTTGAAAGTTAAGTCTGGGATGTTGTATGGAAGGTGCTTATTGGCTTGAATTTTAAAATCCCAGAGGTCTTTGTTCATTTTCAATTACTTTGTCAATTTTGTGGTCCCACCAGTGCAATGTTCTTGCAGTAGCTAACTAAGAGGTCCACTTTTTTTTCAGCTCCTTTGCAGAGGCTGCTTTTGTTGTCTATTGCTGTCTTCTCAACTCTGTGTTTATATGTAACTTGTTTTAAGGCTTGGTCTTGTGCAGCCAAAATAGGCCCTCTATCTCAGGGCTTTTCAACCAGTGGTACGGGTACCACCTGTTGTACATTGGTACGCGACCATCCTAGAAAAGTGGTAGTGGGGGAGGGGAATGAGCTGAACTGGTGGCAGCACCGCACAAGCCTGAGAGATGGCTGCAGCTGCAGGGCTGTCAGGGCTCAGCGGAAGCACCAGGATCAGCGCTTCTTCGGGGCTGTCAGGGCTCATTGGAAGCGCCAAGAGCAGCGCCAGGCTCCAGCTGGAGCTTGGCACTGATCCTGGCGCTTCTGCTGAGCCCAGAAGAAGTGCCGATCAGCTGGAATGTTGCAGCATCTCCAGGGTCTTGTGATTTACATTCAGATGCTTGGCAACTGATTCTTATTTATGAGGGTCACAGTGTCCCAGGGTCATGTGAAGTGACCAAAACCTGCTGCAACCACCCAGCAGATGGGGGAGGAGGGAATTAAAGCAAACACCCCTCCCACCCTACCCCCACTGCCAATCCTCAACAGAAATGCTCACAACAGTGAAAACCTCGGACAGGAGGAAGAGCGCCACCGGGCGGGCAGGCAAATGTCTTGCTCGGCTGTGGCTTGGGGGGCACTTTTTTCAGTGCCATTGTAACTTCGAACAGTCACTAAGTGAACTGTTGTAAGTCGAGGACTACCTGTACTTCATCACTTTTTTCCTTTTTTTTGGTCAAGTTTTTGACACCTTGATAGGTGACTGGTGGTACTTGGATATTGCCATATCCTAAAAGTGGTACAATGGGTGAAAAGGTTGAAAAGCCCTACTCTATCTCTCTTTCTTCACTTTTGCTGTACTTAGTCATTGCTCAGTTAGGATTAGGGTTGTTGTTATCTTCTTTGCCTGCTAGAGCTGTGTGTGTGTGTGTGTGTGTGTGTGTGTGTGTGTGTGTGTGTATTGGCCATGAAATACTTTGTTTTACCATATCTCTTTTCTATTCTTCATTTTATTACAAACAATTATTACAATACAATATGCACTGTAATTTGGCTGATTTGTATAATTCATCTCATTCATTGAGTGGAAGAGATTAAACAAATGGTTCAGAACACTGAGGCTTTGGTTCCATGTAGAACAGGGGTGCAAACTTGCAACCTCACGTCTCGTGTCATGATGTATTGCAATTTTTTTTCCCATTGCCAGCAATGGGGTGGGTGCGGTTTCGCCATGACGCATCCAGCCCGCGGGCCAGCAGTTTGACACCCCTGATGTAGAATAACCTTTTTTTGTCTGTATTTATCTTTGAGTCAGTCTTGACTCCTAGCAAGTGACTGGACAAGTTTTCTTGGCAAGGTTTTTGGAAGTGGTTCGCCCTTGCCTCCTTTGTAAGAGGGCTGAGAGAAAGTGACTGGCCCAAGGTCACCCTGCTGCCTTTGTTCCTATCATGGGATTAGAACTCACAGTCTCCTAGTTTCTAGCCTAATGCCTTAACCACTACACCAAACTGGTGCTCATAGAATAATTATACTATAGTAATTGGTGGCAGCTTAGAATATATGGTATTAACACTGAATTTCTAGGTATGTTCTTTGGCATTAACCCCCACTAGAGAATTCTGATGCATACTGACATATGTAGAATGGAAGTTAAATATTTATTTATTTATTATTTATTAATTTGGTTTATATACCGCCCTACTCCCAAAGGACTCAGGGCGGTTTACAAGGCAAAATTTAAAAACAATACAATATAAAATTAAAATTAAATTAAATTAAGTCTAGCTGCAAAAAATTAAAATCACAATTTAAAAACATTAAGCCCCTCAGTCCAGACCAGATAGCTCAAAGAGCCAGGTTTTTAGGTCCCGGCGAAATGAACAAAGGTTGGGGGCAGCCCGGAGTTCCGTTGGCAGTTGATTCTATAGGGCAGGCGCGCCCACAAAGAATGCCCTCCCCCTGGGGATCGCCCGTCGGCAATCCTTGACCGGCGGCACCCTGAGGAGGCCCTCCCTGTGGGAGCACACAGGACGATGGGAAATTGACGCTGGCAGCAGGTGCTCCCTCAGATAATCCGGGCCCATGCCATTTAGGGCTTTATAGGTCATCACCAGCACCTTGAATCTCACCCGGAGGGCAACTGGAAGCCAATGCAGCTCGCGGAGAAGAGGTGTTACATGGGAGTATCGGGAGACTCCCATCACAACTCGCGCAGCTGCATTCTGCACCAGCTGAAGCCTCCGAGTGGTACTCAGGGGCAGCCCCATGTGGAGAGCATTGCAGTAGTCTAGCCAGGAGGTCACGAGCGCATGGGTGACTTTGCGTAGGGCATATCGGTCCAGATAGGGCTGTAACTGGCGCACCAGGCGAACCTGGGCAAAAGCCCCCCTGGCCATGGCTCCTATATGATCTTCCAAACTGAGCCATGAATCCAGAAGGATGCCCAAGTTGCGGGCCCTATCAACGGGGGGGTAACACCTCACCCCCCCCTAGTTAACAATGGAAAAGATTGGTTAGTCTGAGATGCCAGTATGCACAGTCACTCAGTCTTGGCAGGATTGAGACGAAGCCTGTTTCGCCCCATCCAAACCCGGACCTCCTCCAGGCAACGGGACATCACGTCGAGGGCATCACTGGGTTGGTTCGGGGTGGAAAGAAAAACCTGGGTATCATCAGCATACTGATGATAAAGGTAAAGGTAAAGGGTCCCCCGCACATGCGTGCTAGTCGTTTCCGACTCTAGGGGCCGGTGCTCATCTCCGTTTCAAAGCCGAAGAGCCAGCGCTTGTCTGAGGACGTCTCCGTGGTCATGTGGCCGGCATGACTGGATGCCAAAGGCGCACGGAACGCTGTTACCTTCCCACCGTAGTGGTCCCTATTTTTCTACTTGCATTTTTACGTGCTTTCGAACTGCTAGGTTGGCAGAAGCTGGGACAAGTAACAGGCGCTCACTCTGTTACGTGGCACTCGGGATTTGACCCGCCAAACTGCCGACCTTCTGATCGACAGGCTCAGTGTCCTAACCCACTGAGCCACCGCGTCCCTTGAGCGTCCCTTGATACCCCACCCCAAAACCACGAATGAGCTCACCCAGCGGCTTCATATAGATGTTGAACAAGAGGGGAGAGAGGACCAACCCCTGAGGAACTCCACAAACGAGAGGCCTCGGGGCGGACCTCTGCCCTCCCATCAACACCGACTGCGAGTGGCCCAGGAGGTAGGAGGAGAACCACTGTAAAACAGTGCCCCCCACTCCCAACCCCCTGAGATGCCGCAGTAGGATACCATGGTATCAAAAGCCACTGAGAGGTCTAATAGCACTAGGACAGAGGAACAACCCCTGTCCCGAGCCCGGCAGAGATCATTCACCAGCACAACCAATGCCATCTCCATGCTGTACCTGGGCCTGAAATCCGATTGGTATGGGTCCAGATAATCAGTTTCCTCCAGGAACAGAGGGAGCTGAAGTGCCACCACGCTCTCAACCACCTTCGCAAGAAAGCGAAGGTTGGAGACTGGACGATAGTTGTTCAAAATAGCCAGGTCCAGGGCAGGCTTCTTGAGGAGGGGCCTCACCACCGCCTCCTTCAAGGTGGCAGGGAAGGTACCCTCCCTCAAAGAAGCAGTTATTACTGCCTGGAACCAGCCTCGTGTCTCCTCCTGGGCTGCATATACCAGCCAGGAGGGGCACGGGTCCAATAAACACGTGGCGGAACTCAGTCTCCTCATGATCCTGTCCACCTCATCTGGGGTCATAGGATCGAATTCAATCCAGGTAACATTCTCTAGACCGCTCTATTCCACCCCGTCAGTCTCTGCCCAGTCAGAATCCAAACCGGCTCGAATCTGAGCGATTTTGTCCGTGAGATGATAGCTAAACTCCTCGGCCCGCCCCTGCAAGGGCTGCTCCCTCACCTCCTGATTAAGGAGGGAGCGAGTCACCCTAAACAGGGCAGCCGGGCGATTATCTGCAGACGCGATGAGGGCAGCGAAGTAATTAGACTTCGCTGTCCTCATCGCCACGAGATAAGACCTCGTAAAGGTTCTTAACCGCAATAGGTCAGACTCAGACCGGCTGGATCTCCAAAAGCTCTCTAGACCTCGTCTCCGACGCTTCATCTCCCGGAGCTCCACAGAAAACCATGGAGCCCACTGGGATCTGCGCCGGGTCAGGGGTCGCAAGGGTACAACACGGTCGAGCGCCTCAGTGGCCCTTTCCCAGGCATCCATCAAGGCGTCGGCTGGGCTGTGAGCGAGGGGGATAGGTATAGACCCAAGCGCCATCTGGATATGCTTAAAGAAATAGTTGCAAATCATGTAGTGGTTAAGATGTTGGACTAGGTCCAAAGACACTCAATTCACTCAATCCACTCAATCCACAGAGCTTTCCTGGAGGACTTTGCTTAAATCTCTCTCTCTCCCACAGCCCAATGTATTTAATGGGGCTGTTGTTGAGAAAAATCAAAGTGATAGGCCTAATGCTTTGAGCTCCTGGAAGAAAAGTGAAATACAAACTCAACAAATGAATAAATATAAACATGCCTGGTAGATTCATCAGTTAAAATATTTGAGCAGATAGAAAACTGTCAAACAGCTTTCATCAGAACCGTCATGTTAACTATCAGACATATGCAAATATATATTTAATTCCTAAGTGATTATTTGATTAATGCTTATATACTATTTTAAATCATTTTAATCAAACTAAGCTAAATGATATAACTGAAAAATGCCTTAATAAAATATTCCTTTAGAATTAGCAATTTTATATACCACACTGCAATATTTTGAGTTGTTTTCTACAGCATAACCCTTTGAAATGCATGGCCCAAAACACTTATTTGAACTGTGATGCCATAATGATGCTGAAATGAAGAAATGTGTGTTGTGACAGCACTCTGCAAGCTCCAGCCTTTTGCATTTACATCGCAACACTATAAACAAGCAGATAAGAGCTGAGCTGACATCTGAATACACATTTTGTCACTTATTCCATCCACCTTGCTTGCAAACATTTAGTAATAGCAATAGAACTTAGACTTATACTGTATACCGCTTCATGGTGCTTTTTCTCTAAGTGGTTTATAGAGTCAGCATATTGCTCCCAACAATCTGGGTCCTCATTTTACCCACCTCGGAAGGATGGAAGGCTGAATTAACCTTGAGCCGGTCAAAATTGAACTGCTGGCAGTTGGCAGTTTTAGCCTGTAATATTGCCTTCTAACCACTGTGCCACCATGACTCAAGATGGTAGTTTATCTAAATATGCTAGGAATTGTAATCCCAGCATACCTGGAGGTCACTGAGAGACAGACCCACAGGGTAAGTAGCATCAAATGATATTAGTAATCTCCCACTTGCTTTCACTTTCCTACATCTTTGTATGGAATAAAGGCAACAAAGTCATGCCGCAGCTTAATAATACAGAAGAATTTACATCTGAATTTAGAAATCTGCTTGCAGAGGAGAAAAAGCAAGAAAAAAGAAATGCTCACTAATTCTGCAAGGCAGAACAAATTCAATGCAGCTGTTTTCCCTGTGGAAACAAATCTGTGAGTAGGAGTCGTTTCTGGTTTAATTAGCCTGTGCTGAGTTTTCCTTACCTGCCTGCTTTTACCTGCAGGTGATTCAAATCGGTTTCTTAGATCTTCCAAGGAAATATTGAAGTGCTCCATCCTGCATCGGACACCTGGCGGTTCCTCCCTGCACATTTCAGCAGAAGAATATTTTTGACAACTCTTAGCCATGGCGATGACTGGCTCTGTTGCATTATTTTGTTTTTTGTTTTTTTCCTGCACAACATTCTGGATGCTCATTTCCTGCTTTGCACCTATTAATGCCAAGATTTTACTCCATTCCGCTCTGCTCTATGAAGCTGCCAGGTACCTGTTGCTGCTTTTTAGCTGGGGAATCAGTATTATATTTGCCAGCATCAGTCACTCCGACCAAGGTTTAAGAGCTCTGGACACCAGTTTTTCAGTGCAACTCCAATTTTCCATTTTTGTTTGATGATTTCTGGAAGGCTTCTTCTTCTTCTTCTGGATATTTGGCCAGCATCAGACTGAACTGGAAAATCAATTGAAAGGTGTTGTTATAGCACAGAGAAGAAATAAACAAGACACTCAAACCATGGGTTGTGTAGAAATCCTCCAAGATTTATTTAAAATTCCATAAAGAAAACCATTGCATTATAGATGTGGAATGTTATAAGATTTAATTCTGGGAGTTCTTTTAATAAGAATTAATTAATTCTTAGTTAATTAATTAGTAATTATTATCTTATTAACTTTTAATAAGAAATGACATCATAAGGTTAGGATTTTTTCCTTATGACGTTGGTATGTCAACGTCATAACAAGTTCCTAAAGGGAAGAACCTTTGTTTAGAGGAGTCTCCTGCTACAAAAGTGATTTTATTTATTTATTTATTAAGCAAGTGTATAAGCCACCCAATTCACAGACTGGGTGGCAAACAAGTGTAAAAGAACATAAAATACAATTTAAAGAGAAATAGAAGAAGAAGGGATTCAGTGAGCAGATTGCCCAACAATGCATTTTCCCTTTCATTAGAAGACATTGGGTTCACAGGGAAGGAGAAGGGATGTTTTGCCCTGAAAAAGCTGTTGAGAGGAAATAAATATATCCAGCACGGACTTCTCAATTATGATGAAACCATCATGTAGGTGTGACGAATCTCATGCAAGTTTATTGGTGTTAAAAACCTGAAAGGAAGTAATTACATTTTTTAAAAAAATAAAATAAAAAGACAAATATACAAATATCCAGATAGGCTTTTTTCCCCAATACTTTTGGTTTGAAAAACTCTCTAGCTGCAGTTACTGAAAATAATGATCAGATAAAAAAAAAGTCGGTAATAATAGAAGAACAGTGGGAAACCAATTCAGTTTGAGAGAATGCAGCAGCGTGGTGCTCAATCAACCTACTCCCTTCGGTTCTTTGAGAGTATTTTATTAGATCGGAAAAAGTCGCCAAGAAGTTAGAAAGCTTTTCATTTCCACCATTTCCAGACCTAAGGGAGAAAGTTTAAACTATTATTTTGGAAATATCACTTGCAAATGTATGTATGTAAGTACCCCTTGTCTTTGGGGTGCTACGTCAGTCATCATCTTGAAGAAATATAGCTTATTAGCCTAGTTATTATATTTTCAGTATCTCAACATCTTTGTTCAATGGAAAACTCTAATTAAAAGGTAGCTTTCAGAACTGCAGCTGTTAAAACCCAAGAATATCAAGTTGTGCCCATTTCAGAAGAATATCCATTCCAATTTACAGATATAAAAGGTACCGTAGGTGTTTTCATACAACATTGTTAGTAGTCAGTCAATCATCAGTCCCCAACATCCGCTCTTCCTACAATTCTCCTGAGACTTCTGTGAGCAGAATCCTTCTGGGATTTGAGCAGTTCTTAATGACAGCAACTGTCCTCCCACATCACGCTAAGCCAGAGCGGGATCTGTCTGGTTTAGGCTAAGAGCAATGTGTAAACTCAGACACTGTGTTTTTGTAAGCCATGCAAGACGTAGGCGTAAGTAAATCCAGCCTATTACAATTTCTTGAACCACAGTATAGAAACATGGCTTAGGCCTGGGATGTCTTTCTCACTGACCAGCAACTCAGAAAATGACAGCGGGAAGACAGGGACAGAAATTCTCAAATTCCCTCTTTTCCAGAAGTTGTCAGGTCGGGAGATGAATTTGTCTCATCTGACAACTTTACATTAAGCAGGAGGACTCTGAATCATTCTTTCTCCAACCCCGTTTTAAAGAAATGTTTTCCGCCTTCCCTCTTGAAATATTTTTCAAATTCCAATTTGTAATATTCCTCCACCCATTATCGAACCTTAATCTCTTTATTTTTTTTCCTATTAAACTTGTTTTTTACCCATGCACAGTATAGTTTGAATTTCTGCTGTCATACTGCATGTAGTTTAAGAGACAAATGCAAGTATATTTGGGGTACGAACATTACAAAGTAGGTTTTCCTGCCTTTTATTTTGCACCGCAAGATCTGAAAACAAATGAGTTCCAGTTGCTGGCTGGTTTGTTTAAATTCAAGCCCTGGAAAACTTCTTTTGGAATTTCTTTTCAGGCTTGTTTTTGTTTTTATCATCTCTCCCTATTGTTCTGCAGAGACTTTTGCTCTAGAAAGTCTGCATTTCCTTTTAATACGTCTTTTTTTTATCGTAGTACTGACAGATTACATTTCTTTTGTTTGTTTAGAGAATGCTCTTTAGATGTACTGTTCAAATCATGCCAATCTGCTGATACTGCAGTCTGGCAATTACATTCTCAAGAAAAATTTCATCATACAGTCTGATTAACCCTTCTGTTTGTTTGATTATAACGACAGATCAGAAAGGTTCGCAGCATTTTTAGTACCTTCTGAATAGAGAAACGTCCTGACACATGTTTCAATAAACTTTCATTTCATAATAATTTCAGATTTACTAGTTTTCTGAGCATTGAAATATTATTATTTATTCCTGAGTGTATTTATATATCAGTTTGTCCCAGATACCTTTCTCTATAATAGAATTTTGAATTAACTTAGTTTGTTGAGTTCAACCTCAGAATTATTTCAGATTTAAGTCATCTCTCCTTTTCTTCCAAGCTATCCAAGAGCCCTACTGGTGGCGCAGGGGTTAGAATGCAGTACTGCAGGCTAATTCTGCTGACTGCCAGCTGCCAGCAGTTTGGCAGTTCAATTCTCACCTGCTCAAGCCTTCCATCCTTCCGAGGTCAGCAAAATGAGGACCCAGATGGTTGGGGGGGCCAATATACTGACTCTGTAAAACTGCTTAGAGAGGGCTGTTGAGTACTGTGAAGCGGTATATAAGTCTAAGTGCTATTGCTATCCTGATTTGGGCTTCCTTTGAACGTTACCCCTCCACAAAAGCTCAGAGAGCTTTTCAAATAGTACCAACATCTTCAAGCTCTACTTGCTGTATTCTTTTCCATCATCAAGAAGAAACTTTCCAGTCTGTGTCACTGCCATTTTCAAAACTTTAAGCTAACTGAGAATGCAAAAATAAAAGTTCTTGATTTTCCTATGAGTAGTCATAGTCTGTTGGCTCTTAGTGCTGACTTAGCTTAATACTTAAGCAAGCTCTCATAGGGGTGCTCAGAATTTAGCTCTGGTTCTTTCTCATAGAACGCTCAGAACGGAGTTCCGGCACCTTTTTTGGACGGAACTTTGTAGGTTAGGCGACGGGTTGTAAGCAATGTGTGAGTTCCGCCACCTTTTTCTTTTACAAAAAAAGCACTGTATGTCAGAACATGGAGTAGGAAACAGATGGTTCCTTCAGATGCTGTTGCCTCTACTCAAATGATCCTTTAGAGGTGATTGCCAGCATTCTAAAACTGTTTCAGTAGCTACTGGGATTGAAAATTGTACCAAACATTATACTGTTTTCCTTTTCAAATGGATGGGTGTACAATGTCTCTTTGGAATTCTCCACTGAATGCAGGAAGGTTGGAATAAGGGTAAAAGTCCTACTGAGACCACAGCCATTAATGCTCAGCAATTGATATGAAAAGGATTCCAACCTGCTCTCACTATATTTATTCTTCAAAGGTCTCCTTTCCTTCCAAACGGATAAGTGGATAACTGAACTTTGTCATTGGAGAGGGGGAAATGAAGTAAATGATTTTGATTTGCACTAAATCCCAAAGCCACTGAAGAGTGCGGGGCTATAGAAATAGATATTGGCAGGGTTAGGGTTTGAGGCAGACAGGGCCAATTTATTTAAATATACAATATATAAATGCACTTCCCAGTTAGTCATGTGTAAATATGGTTGATTACATTGATCAAGGGAATAGGCAGAGCAAACTAAATTAAACAAACATGGACCAGTTTTATTTTGATAACAGCTTTGCACATTTCTCACTCTCCATAGTACTGATTTTGTCTGGTGCATTTGACAGTTGAATTCAGTGCATCTGGCACATAGAGAAAGTTAGGGGTCACAATCCTGAGTGCTCCTACTACTATTGGGACCACTCTGGCCTTTATTTTCTATATCCTCTGTAGCTTCTCTTCCAGGCCCAGTATTTCTGTAGCTTCTCATACTCCTTCCTAATGATGCTGTCATTTGGCACCACTACATCTATCACCACCACTGCCTTCTGGTCTTTGTCTACTACCACAGTGCCTGGATGACTGGTCAATTCCTCCTGCCTGTTTAGGATCTGGAGTGAAAATCTCTGTGCTCTGAGACAAGTTCCCAAGTCTTCAGATTGGCAGACTCCATGGCAGACTTCTTTGGCCAGCTTACTATACTGGCAGGGTGTCTGACTACTGGTAAGGCATATATCTTGATGGCATGGATACTGTTCTTCCCATTAACCTGACTCTTTGGGATCTGTCTTATCCTTTGGTGGTACTTCGATGTTGTTGTCTTCCTTGCTTCCTTATCATGGTTCCCATGTGACCAGATACCAAGGTATTTATATCTGGTCTGTATGTCTCGTATGTGGCCTTCTGGTAGTACCTTCCCATCAGTCTTAACTACCTTTTTTTTCTTGACTATCCTCCAACCACACTTGATATCCCAATGTTCTCACTGAAGATCTGTGTCAATTGGATCACACGTCTATTTTTGCTCATTCTTAGCTTACCGCTTGATGTCATCCAACTAGAGGAGGTGGCTCATGGTAGTTCCACTCTTGAACCTGTATCCACATCCTTGTGATTATCTGGCTGAGGGAAGAACATGGAGAACATGGAGAACAGAAGCAGGGACAATACATCACCTTGATATTTACCTCACTTGATGGCCACCCAGGCAAGCTGTCTTTAGTTGACTTCTAGTTTTGTTTTCCACTTTCACATTGAATTCTTCAGGAAGGCCCTTAGTATTCTTTTGACTAGTCAGATATTCACAGAATGTGTGTGGCATTGAATTGTAGGCTTTCCTGTAATCGATCCAGGCTATGCTCAGGTCAGACTGTGTAGACCTTGAGTTTTGAGTGACTGCTCTATCTATGAGCAACTGGTCATTCAAGCCTCTGGTGCCGTGGAGCATATCCAGGCCAAGTGTTGTCCAGATCTTCATTTTTTTGACCTGCTGTTGGATATTTATTACATTGATGGTAACTGATTTCACTGCTCCAAGAATTGCTGTGGTCTGCTCTCAGATCCTCTGCTGCCATTTTGCACTGGTATTGTGTATCTACTCTTTCTCCATAAGTTCTCCCAATGTTGTTCAGTTTAGTTCAGTTTCTGCTGTTACTGTATTGTTGCATTGCATTTGGGAGCCCACCTTGGGTGGTTCTTTGGAGAAGGGTTATTTATGTTCTTGACCTCTGCTTCTCGACCGCATCTCCCTAGCCCTGCCATATAACACCCCAGACTCAACAATTATCCATAAGAAAAACAAAAATATCTGGATAGTGGATGTGACAGCACCTGGAGACAGTAGAAGAGAAGAAAAAGAACTGGAGAAAATCACAAAATACAAAGACCTGCAAATAGAAGTAGAATTGCTTGGAGCAATAGGCACCTTGGGTGAAATTCCCAAACATTTGGGGCACCATTTTGATACAATCATCACTGACAAAATTGCATCAGTCAATTGCAAAAGGCAGCTTTACTTGGAACAACTTACATCCTACCATGAGCCTTGGTGGAGCAGTGGGCTAATGCCTCCTTAAGTAACACCAGCTGCCTGCAATTAGTGCAGGTTCGAGTCCCACCAGGCTCAAGGTTGACTCAGCCTTCCATCCTTCCGAGGTAGGTAAAATGAGGACCCAGATTGTTGGGGGCAATTAAGCTGACTTTGTAATAATGCCGCTTGGGTGTGTGTGTGAAAGCCCTAATAAGCAGGCATATACATAGAATGAAGGCTACTGCTAAGCTTGTAAGCCGCCCTGAGTCTTCGGAGAAGGGCGGGATATAAATGGAATTAAAATAAATAAAATAAAATAAATGACTTCTTTAGCACCATCAAACATCCACATCTGCTTATCCCAGGTCCTTGGGAAGGACTCAATAGGTGGACAAAATGCCAAATTCAGTCTAAACATCTGGCTGACTGTACACCCAACCATAGCAATAGCACTAACCACCACCACCAAAAATAATAACTATTTTTAAAAAAAAATACCAAAAGACCAAGAAAACTACTACGGTCCTCCCCACCCTCCAATTACCAAAGCCATGAGCACTAGAGCCTTGAATACACTTTCCTCTGCACCCTCAAGAGATGAATTTTAAGTCAGGACTATTGTAATTAGTGCAAAGGCCCGAAGTCAGAAATCACCCTAGGGAGAAATGTGCCAGTGCTATAGAAATGAGATGATTTGAGTTCCAAGTAAAATATATTGTTGCATGGCTACTTCATATTCCTGAAGCTGCCAGCAGCTATACTCCTGTCTATTGGAATGAAGCAGCAACAATTTCCTAATTATAAGAAAATTCACTCCAAATGGAGTTTTTAACTAAAGAAGATGGATAATCAATAATACATTCTGCTCTCAAAGACTGTTATGAAAAGCCGATGCAGTGCTGTCTTAAAATTTCTCACAGCAGAAAAGAGGAGAAACAGAGGCACTGTATTTTGATGCTCAGCTGAAGTGAAGGAGAGATAAAAGTATTATTCTCCTTTCTATTTCTGCAGCCACTTTTATTAGCAGCCATTTTTTAAGATACTTTGTTCAAAGAAGTATTCAGTTATCAGTGAGCGATACGGTTCTATGGAATCTTTTCATCGTGTGCTGGGTCAATTCCATAATTTTGTGCCATTTATTTGCCTTGAAAAATAGCATCCCATCTTTAGTGAGATGGTTACTTGTGCAGTTTATTCTATGCCAATTGACAGTTTTGTTAAAAAGCAATAGGAAGTTAATTCAGGCACAATCACTGGCTAATTGTGTATGTGTGCGTGTGAATTTTGTTAAGAGTTCAGAACCCAGATATTGTCTGGTCTCAAAGGCACAGCCAAGCAGATGGTCCTCCAGCTGTACACACTGTGCATATACTTGAATATCCATAAACTGTCTGGGTCATGACTGAGCCCTTACATTGCTTGTGCCGATTTGTTATTTGATGAGTTTGTCTTTATCCCAGCTGTAATTTATACATAACATGTTGTAACATCTCACAACTCATCCATACCTTATTCTCTTGATGTACATCCACACCACAAACCCAGGAGAACTTATTCCTTTTGGGCAGGGTTAGAGCAGGGTGGCTCAGTGGGTTAGGACGCTGAGCTTGTCGATCAGAAGGTCGGCAGTTTGGCGGGTAGCAGAGTGAGCGCTTGTTACTCGTCCCAGCTTCTGCCCACCTAGCAGTTCGAAAGCACGTAAAAATGCAAGTACAAAAATAGGGACCACTACGGTGGGAAGGTAACAGTCACGTCTAGACATGCCAACCACATGACCATGGAGACATCCTCGGATAAGCACTGGCTCTTCGGCTTTGAAACGGAGATGAGCACCGGCCCCTAGAGTCGGAAACAACTTGCACGCATGTTTAGTTTAGTTTAGTTTAGTTTTATTTAATTTATATACCGCCCTTCTCCCTAGGGACTCAGGGCGGTTCACAGGGCATATATAAATTACGATACAAAAGTTAAAATAAGATTAAACCAATGCCCAAATAAAACAATAATACAATAATAAAACAACAATTTTAAAAGCCCATATTCCCCCTTCAGGCCAGACCAGCTAATTCGAATAAGTGGGTCTTCAGGCCGCGACGGAAGGTTCGGAGGTCTGATGTCATCCGGAGCTCCACCGGCAGTTGATTCCATAGTGCCGGAGCGCCCACAGAGAAGGCTCTCCCCCTGGGGGCCACCAGTCGGCATTCCCTTACCGGAGGCACCCTGAGGAGGCCCTCTCTGTGGGAACGCACAGGGCGGAGGGGAGTTGACGCCGGCAGCAGGTGGTCCCTGAGGTAACCCGGACCCATGCCATGTAAGGACTTAAAGATCATAACCAAGACCTTGAACCTCACCCGGAAGACAACTGGTAACCAATGCAGCTCGCGGAGCAAAGGTGTAACATGGGAGTACCGGGAAACTCCCAAGACAACTCTCGCGGCCGCATTCTGTACCAGTTGGAGCCTCCGAGTGGTCTTCAAGGGAAGCCCCATGTAGAGAGCATTACAGTAGTCAAGACGAGAGGTCACGAGCGCATGAGTGACCGTGCACAGGGCATCCCGGTCCAGATAGGGCCGCAGCTGGCGCACCAGGCGAACCTGGGCGAAAGCCCCCCTAGTCACGGCCACTATATGGTCTTCCAGGGTAAGCCGTGAATCTAGGAGGACTCCCAAGTTGCGAGCCCTATCCACGGGGGGTAAGAGCTCACCCCCCATAGAAAGAGATGGAACATTTTGAATGTCCCGGGATGCCGGAATGCACAGCCACTCAGTCTTGTCAGGGTTGAGTTGAAGTCTGTTCCTCCCCATCCAGACCCGAACCGCCTCCAGGCAACGGGACATCACAGCGAGGGCATCACTGGGGTGGTTTGGGGTCGAAAAGAAAAGTTGGGTATCATCGGCATATTGATGATACCCAACTCCAAAACCACGAATGATCTCACCCAGCGGTTTCATGTAGATGTTGAACAGGAGAGGCGAGAGAACCGACCCCTGAGGAACTCCACAAACGAGAGACCTAGGGGCCGATCTCTGCCCCCCTGCCAACACCGACTGCGAGTGTCCCAGGAGATAGGAGGAGAACCACTGAAGAACCGTGCCTCCCACTCCCAATCCCCTGAGACGCCGCAGCAAGATACCATGGTCGATGGTATCGAAAGCCGCCGAGAGGTCTAATAGGACTAGGACAGAGGAATATCCCCTGTCCCGTGCCCTCCAGAGATCATTCACCAGAGCGACCAATGCCGTCTCCGTGCTGTACCCGGGCCTGAAACCCGATTGGTAGGGGTCCAGAAAATCCGCTTCATCCAGGACCAGAGGGAGCTGATGCGCCACCACACTCTCAACAACCTTCGCAAGAAAGCGAAGGTTGGAGACTGGACGAAAGTTGTTCAATACAGCTGGGTCCAAGGCAGGCTTCTTGAGGAGGGGTCTCACCACCGCCTCCTTCAAGACGGTGGGGAAATAACCCTCACTCAAGGAAGCAGATATAACCGCCTGGAGCCAGCCTCGTGTCCTCTCCCTGGCTGCATAAACCAGCCAGGAAGGGCACGGGTCCAACAAACATGTGGAGGAGCTCAGCCTCCCCATAATCCTGTCCACTTCATCAGGGGTCACAGAATCAAACTCTTCCCAGGTAACATTGACAATACCGCCCGTGTCCTGATCGCCTGACTCTGCCCAGTTGGAGTCCAAACCGGTCCGAATCCGAGCGATTTTATCCGACAGATGTTGACCAAATTCCTCGGCACGACCCTGCAAGGGATCCTCCCTCACCTCCTGATTAAGAAGTGAGCGAGTCACCCTAAACAGGGCGGCCGGGCGATTATCTGCGGACGCGATGAGGGTGGAGAAGTAATTACACCTCGCCACCCTCATCGCTGCGAGATAAGACCTAATATAGGTTCTTAACCGCAACCGGTCGGGTTCGGATCGGCTAGACCTCCAACGACTCTCTAGGCCCCGTTTCCGACGCTTCATCTCCCGGAGCTCCGTGGAGAACCATGGAGCTCGCTGGGATCTGCACCGGGTCAGGGGCCGCAAGGGTACAACCCGGTCAAGTGCCTCAGTGGCTGCCCTTTCCCAGGCTTCCACTAAGGCATCCGCCGAGCTGTGAGCAATGGAGGCAGGTGGGGACCCCAGCGCCGCTTGGAATCTATCAGGATCCATTAGGCGTCTGGGGCGGTACCATCTAATCGGCTCCGTACCCCCACGGCGGGGGGTGGCAAAGCGGAAGACCAGCCGCAGGAGATGATGATCGGTCCATGACAGGGGCATAATAAATGGAGAGCCCCCACCAAGATCATCCAACCACCGTCTAGATAAAAAAAACAGATCAAGGGTGTGGCCTCCCTCATGAGTTGGTTCAGAAATTACTTGCGTCAGGTCCATGGCCGTCATGGAAGCCATGAACTCCCGAGCTAGCTCAGATGAACCTCCCAGGGATGGTAGATTGAAGTCTCCCAAAACTATAAGTTTGGGAAACTCAACCACCAACCCCGAGAGGATATCGAGCAGCTCGGGCAGGGCTGCCGCTGCGCGACTAGGCGAAATGTACACCAGCAGCAAGCCCAACTGCGCCCCAGAACCAAATCTCACAAAGAGAGACTCACACCCGACTATCTGAGAAACGGTGGTCTCCCGCGGACATAAGGTCTCCCTAATAGTGACCGCCACTCCCCCACCCCTACCGTGAGCTCGTGGCCGGTGTAGCACCCGGAAGCCTGGTGGGCAGAGGTCAACCAAAGGGACGCCACCTTCTGGGCCCAACCAAGTCTCCGTGATGCAAGCCAGGTCCGCATGCTCACCCTCAACTAAATCCCTGACAAGGGGAGCTTTGTTAACCACGGACCTGGTATTCAGGTACACCAGCCGGAGCTCAGGAGGCTGCACATCCTCGCTCCCAGGACCCCGGGGAAGAAGCAGAGGGTCGGAGCGCCTCACCGCTTGCAAGTAGCGGAGACGGCCCTCCCGGTAGCGATACGGCCCCCTGTCTATCCGCCTGCTGCCATTCCCCGTCGTGGGAATTGATAGTCCCACGACCCGCTCATGAGCCCCGGAGTCAACGACACCCTGTTCTCCCTCCGCGCGGTTAGACCCAAGTCTGGCCTGAACTATGGTTGATTGGCCACCCCCCATAGCCAGACAACCCCCCTCTCCCACCCCTCTCCCCAACCCCATAAAAAATTTTGATAGAAAAATAATCAGGGGCCTCTTATTAAATTTGTGTTGACGGCCCCTGCCCCTGCCCAGCCACCTCTCAGGGTCCCAACACTCGGGCCCTTCATCGAGGTTAGGAGGATTTAAAAAGGCGGGTCGCACCCAGGCGAGGGGGGCACCCCTGAGGGCGAACAAGTCCGTGCTAGTGTATTGTAGCATGTTGGTCCAGCAAGTCCAGGATAGGCAGTCCCAAGGATGATCATGTCCACAGGAGGGTCGAAGGCCGGAAAAGAAAATATCTGGATCCACACCCAACTGCACTGCCACTCAGTTGGGTGCCCCAGTAAACAGGCCACCCCCGCCCTCTCACGGCAGGTTGCAACTCTGTTCCTGGGGGTGGTCAAAGATATACTCTGGGTAGGCCTGCCCCATAGAGCTCCCACCTCTATGGGGCTGCAGATGTAAGAGTCAGCCACTCTCCCACCGTGGCTGGTACCCAGGACCGACCAAATCCAAGGGGGAGAGGGGGGGGTAGGCAAAGAGTTAATAAATGTATATATTGAAGGCAGAAGGGTAGGCAGGTCAAGATAGAAAAGGTGGTCTGAAAGCGTCATCACCGCCACTAAAACGGTCCAAAAGCGGTGTAAGGACCACCTGTCGCCATTGCTCCATTGAAACGGTCCAAGGACGCCGTTGCCAACACAAGCGGTCCGAGGCAGCACAGAAAATATCATCGCCGTTGGGATAACTCGCAGTCGCCCTCTCCGCCGCCAAAACGGCCCGAGGGCGACAACATCACTAAAAGCAGCCAGATGCGGCCTGGGGCAAGATGGAAACACCGCCGGCGAGAGGGGCCAAGAGCCCGGAAAGCGCCGTAGCCAACCACCGGCCTCCACAAACGGCTCGAATAGGCCAGAAAACACTAGTGCCGCCAAAGTGGCCCAAAAACAAGTCAAATGTTGCCACTCGGGCCAGAAGGCCCCGGAAATGCCACCGCTTAGAGCTGGTCGCTGGGAACGGCCGAAGCCCACTGCTACCGTCGCCGTCGTCGCCGGATGTAGGCCGTCTCCGCCACCGAATGCGGCCCGAAGGACCGCCGCCACCAGCGTCGACGCCCACGCCGTCGCCGCCATTGCCGCCGCCGAGCCGGACCCACAGATGTCTCTCTCGCCGACCAGAGGCAGCCTGAGGATGTCGAAGGCGGCCCGAAACGGCCCGGGGAAGCAAGAAGCGTCGCCGCCGAGCGCGGCCCGAAAAAAAAAAACCGTCGCCGCCGCCGCCAGCGCCCAGGCCGCCGCCCACGCCGCCGCCGCCAGAACGGACCCGCAGGCGTCCTCCTCACCGACCAGGAACAGCCCCATCGACCAGGAACAGCCCGAGAACGCCGAGGCAGCCCAAAACGGTCCGGAGCAGCAGCACGGAACGCCGGAGCAGCAACAGGGAACGCCGGAGGCGGCCACAAACAGCCGAGGACGGTCCGAAGAAGACAAGCGGCAAGCGGCAAGCGGCAGAGGCAAACAGAAGGCAGACAGCAAAGGCGAACGTATGGAGAAGACGACAGATGGAGAGAAGCAGAGCCAGCAAACAAAGTAGGATTTCAAATGGTTCACTGCCAGTTTAGTCGCCCACTAAGTCGACCACTAACTGCCCCAATGCCTATAAACCCCCAGTCCCCATCCCAGAGAGCCTAAAGGCTCCTGAGGGGCTCCAAAGGGACGCCTAGTAGCTGGAGTTCGCGGAGCTCAATCAAGCACGTCCGCCATCTTGCTAGGCGTGTGTAGAAGTGTGCGGGGGAACCTTTATCTTTACTTTTAGAGCAACAAGAGGAGAAATTCATTCTCCCAACCTTTCTTCTGCAGATTACAGATTTTTCCAAAGCAGCAGAGAACCAGCTGATCTTGAGCAGGAAT
Source organism: Vipera berus (assembly GCF_964194415.1). Lineage (NCBI taxonomy): Eukaryota > Metazoa > Chordata > Lepidosauria > Squamata > Viperidae > Vipera > Vipera berus. The sequence continues at coordinate 156,205,892 of NC_138202.1, read as the reverse complement.
GATATCTGAGTCTGAAGTTTCCTACCTGGCTTTTGCTCCAAACAGCCCAAATCTAGATCACTGGTTCTCCTGCAGCAATCAGCAGAATTCTGATGACCATCATTTATAATTTTAAATAGGATTATTGTTCAACCACAAATTGTTGCTCTCGTGTAATATATAGACTAGAGCAGGGGTCCCCAACCCCAGGCCATGAACTGGCACCAGTCCATGACCCACCAAGAACTGGGCCATACAAGCAAGCAAAGCTCCATCCGTGCATGCACAGGATCCAGAGAGTGCATGAAACCATGCCCCCCACCCAGTCCACAGAAAAACCCTCTCTCCATGAAACTGATCCTCAGCCCCCAAAAGGTTGGGGAGCATTGATATAGAGTATAACTGCCTTACCCTGACCAATGGTGATTGACAATTATGTTAATAAATAACCATCTGTACCTTTCTCCTGACTGTAACCTCATCATTACCTTGCATTTCAACTTTGTCTTCCTAACTTCCACAGCTACATGAGCTGTGCTGAATTAAGTAATACCAGCTTCAGGGTACCCCACAGGCTAAGACTGGGGATGAAATGGGTCAGGGTAGGTACACACATGATTATTGATGCGTAGTGTCTGCCCATGTAATTTACTCCCTTTCCTCATATTTCTACCTCCCATTTGGGCTTATCTATAGAGCCATCCAAAATAAACAGGCTATAACATTTCCACATAAATACTTTGGAAGGGTGCAGTTATAACTGGGGGGGGCAGGGAAGGGGAGAAAAGAGGCTGTTTAATTTTTTTAGCTCTTTTTTAAACTCATCCCATCTTTGCTGGCACTTTTCCTTTGCTGCAACAAGTCTAACTGCATCCTGTGAGATTAAAACAAAATAGTTTTAACCAAAAAAAAAAGATAAATCCTTCCTTCCTTCTTCAAAATTTCCACTTAAAAATGTTTTGCTTATTTTATAAAAAGCCAAACAAAATTTTGTTACATCTAGTCATGTATCATTTAATCCAACTGATGAACTGCAAACAGTTTGCAAACCTTCTCAGCTCATCAACCACAGTATTATGGTGCTTTGGGACTCATTAAGTGTAGCTGAAACGAAAGGAGAAGATTCTGTTTTCCATGTTCTTGAATTCTGGAGAGGAAGAACTCTACCCTACAGACTATTGTAGATAGATGTTTGTGCATACTTGCACATTCTTGGCGATGGGGCAGGGGAGAAAATAATGTGGTTCGTGGCCATCCCATTTTTTTAAGAAAGAGGATATGGAGTGCCTGATAACTTGCTTCTGAACAGTTTATCTGGCAAAAGCCTAAACCCCGAGCAACATCACCACTGACGTTTATTATATGATTGTTACTGTTCTTTGAAACAAATGAGACTTTTGATGATTATATGAACAGGTCCGTGCAGTTTCCTTGCAATGCTTTGGCTTGTCCACACCTTCTTTCTTAGGACTAAGAGAGAGGGACTGACCCAAAGCCAGCCAGCTGTCTTCATGTCCAAGGGAGAACTAGAAATCAGGTTGTCCCAATGGTACTTTCTTTCAAAAGGCAACTGGACTTTATTTTTCCTTGAAGACATTTCGCTTTTCATCCAAGAAGCTTTTTCAGTTCTAACTGAAAAGTACCTTTGGGACAACCATGATTTGGATGACTGAGAGTCTCCATAGACATTTAGAAATCAAGTTTCATTGTTCCTAGTCCAGTGCCTTGAACCATAGATCAAACTGGCTCTCTCCCACTGGAAAAGGGAAGGAAGGATTTAAGGTCTCCTAGAGGAAATACTTTCATGGCATGAGATAAGCGCATGCTCAGCCCATGAACTGCATATACATGAAGAACTCTATTCATTTCCCTTCAGACAACCTTTGCACCTTTTTTTACAACAAGTTCATTAATAGAAAGGCAGTAAATGTATGCAGAATCGGAGATGATAGAGATAAAAATTAGCTATAGATGTAGATGATATAGATATAGATCCGTATCTATAGCCAACTACCTCCATATCTCCAGTTCTGTATCATTGACTTTGTCTTCATACTGTGTATATTGTCTATTCCGCAAGGGAAGACATTTTTTCCTTTTTTTTCTTCCTGTCAAACAATCCGATGCAATCATTCCTTTACTATTGCTTTCAGAACCCAGCTGTAGTCAAGTTGCTGTGATCTAGTGTTAGCTAAGGAATCTTGATATTTTATAAAGGTTGAGTAAACAGAGGGATATGTATTTGGGGGATAATTTAGTTATCAAAACAATTTCTTCCTCTGTGTGTGCCCCACAAATGCATGGAGAAGGCATTTCCTTCATTTCCCTATTCTTGCAGCAGAAATGATATATAATTTCTTCATTATTGTAAACCAGATCTTAGTTAACTTTGCCCAGCAAAATGCCTGACAAGTGAGGATTCCCTTGCCATTCATCAAATCCAACTATGAGCCAAACAGGATCTGTTTGCTTTGTGTCCATGATCTGCCTCCTAGAGACACTGAATTATTGAATCTGTTCGAGGTGCTGGCATTTTTTTCAGAGGAGAGACTGTGAGGCAAAAGTGCTAGACTATCAGAAGCCTGATTTCAGCTGGACTTTATCCAAATTGTGGATAAAGACATTTTATATTTGAATGAAATACTGGAAAGTTGAATTTTTCCCAGGGCTGAGACTGAAAGGTCCTTATGATCAAGAGAGAGAAGCATGAAGACACCAAAGAAACGTGTAGTAAGAAATGATGTAAACATGATGTTGATGTTTTAAGGAACCCAGGGTTGCTCAATAGTGAGATGGGTGGCATATAAATTAAATAAATAAATCAGAAACCACCTGTATCTCCCCCCCTTCCAAGCCTAAATGCATAACAACTGGAGAGAAAAGGAATCAAACTGTATGTCCATGGTTTCCCCACGAGCTCTCCTCACACTAATATCAATGGTTAAAGTTCTGATGCTTTATTATGACAGTTCACAAGTATCCTCTTCACCCCACTAGTGGCATGCATATTACTCTGTTCTAGAGATTCTGAGAAGGATCATCAGCAGAGTTGTCCTACTGACTACTCAAAAAATAAGTCTTTGGGCCTTTTGTAAGAGTCAAATTCTGCAGATGAGTTTGTTTTAGAATGAAAAAGAGCCTAGTTCTTCTCTTGGCTGGCTTTCCTGCCTTTCTGTGGCTACCGAGTACCAAAACAACAACTTTAAGACTGAAGTTGTCCAGTTGTTTGTGTTTCTTGAAACTCTTGCCACTACTTTTTCCATTCAAGCAAGCAATCCTCATACTCTGTAATCACCTGCAAATGGCAATATTGTGTTTGTTTGTTTGTCTCTGTGTGTGTGTGTGTGTGTTCTGTATGTGTGTGTGTTTTAGTGACTGCCTGTTTCCAAACTGTAAGGTTATCTTGGAGAGAGAAAGGCCAGTAATGAGAGTTACAATGCTGACTGTTGTGATCATCTGGGACTGGGGAGGTAAGTTGGGTCCACTAAACAAAATGTCTCCAATCCATGCTTGAGTTGGTAAAGGAAGATTGGCAGGGTGCATGCAAAGTTAAATATTAAACGGGGGGGGGGTGTTGTTGCAAATGGTTTGCCTTCTAATCATCAGTATAAGATATTTATACACAAATTATGTATGGTTCAGTGGTTTAATTATAAAGCAATTATAAATCTGACATTCAGCCATGATTATTCATCAGGAGGACACATTCACTATGACTCTAAGCTCTTACATGTGCAATAAATTTGACCACAGAACTTGACTTGATTTCAAAACAGTCTCTAAGATAGGTATTGCATATGAAGTTGTTCCAGCAAAATTCTCAATCCATATTTTGAACAACATAGGCAAATATACTTGAATCTATTTTTTTTATAAAGGCTCATGGAAATCCTGACATATAGTCCTCTAAATTGCCATGGTCTGTTCCTTATTATACAGCAATAGGGATTTATTCTCAATTATATGGTAAAAATGTGATATTTGTACATGACATTTATTTTAATTCATTCTCAAATTTTAAATTGGCTTAACATCAGGTAGGGAAAATACATTAAATGAACATTGATTAGACCTAAGCCTAAACCACAGTGTTAAGAACATTTATAATATGGTGTTATACCCTGTTACATTAACAGGAAACGTATTACTTTTTATACTTTCTAATTTTTTATAAGAATTGTTCTACTCTTTATTTGCATGTTAATATGTACAAATAATGTATATGGCCTTTGTTTAAAGAATAGCTATTTATTTTAACTTTTGGGGAAGGGATAGTTCCCAATTTCTCTATTCATTGGCTTCTATCTTATGCACACACTTTCTTTTGCATTAAACCTTACTGAATTAAACCTGGATAGAGGGTGACTTTCTTGCATAGTTCAAGTACCCAATAATCAAGGGTTTTTTTTATAATTTCCTGGGGACAAATTAATTTGCATTTTAACCCTCTGATATTAATCAAAATAAGTAGGTAAATGGAGCTTCACCTGTCAAATCTATCTAAATTGTTCCCACAGCTGTTAGATTAATGATAGAAATAAGAGAACCCCCCCCCCAAAAAAAAAAAAATAAGGGAGATATCTTTTCATTTCAGAGCCTCAAAGACGGTATTTCTCACCTGTTCGGGTTTTTTTTTAACATGATGGCTACAGCTTTTTAAAATGAACAAATGCTTGCTTTTTAAAATGAACAAATGCTTGCTTTCTCCTTCTGGCTACATCTCTAGAGATGACATGAACATTTTATATTACATGCCGGAATTCTTTTATTACAGACCTAATAAAGGTCTTCAAGGGTTGGCCTTCTTTGTGCTGTTGCCAAAGCCTGTGCTCAGCAGTTTGTAGGCCCCTCTGTCCTTGATTCTGCTTTCCTTGGCTGTTGATTCCTTTTTTCACCTGCTTGTCTGAACGAGGAAGAAGAAAGAAAAAGGGAGAGACCTTATATTTTACATGCTTTGCTTAATCTCCAACTGAGAATCAAATTGGCTGGGTTGACAGGAAAAGGCAGCTGGTCCAATTTATAGAGAGCTGCTCGCCTGAAACGTTTTTCCTCAGTGCTTAACTTGTAACTGCCTCTCGTTTTCAAGATGCTGCTCGATTTTGTTTGTACTTTCAGTGGTTGCCTAGGACCTCTTGCTCATGGTAAACCTAAAGGATAATAAGGGTGGTGCTATTTGTTACTCAAACCTTTCATTCTGTGAACTATTTAATTCTCTCAGTCTAATTCTGTATTTCAGACTGTGTTTTGATATCTTGTCCTGCCAGGGTGTTTAAGCTGAATTTCAGCCACGTTCAAAATGTAGACTGCATCTCATCCTTAACTCTGAAAAGTCTTCTCGTTTCATTTTTCAAAAATGGATTAATCAGTCTCGGCTTTCTAAAATTGGAACTGTAATGCAAGGCCTCCTCTGACTCATTCTATGGGATATGACTGCATCTCTCCAGCAACTCAGCCCTATCCTATTTTCTCACAACTACATGCTGATTTTGTTGTTCGTCTTACACAGATCATATTATTTCAGTATCATATGTAAGGAAAGACACATTGTTTAAAACGTTACTTTCATGGTATTCCTTTTCATATTTTTTCCAAATAAGATTTCTATCCAGTATGGGCTTCCGTACAGGTACCTGGTAGTAACTGATCGCCATGTTTCCATAGCCATTTCTATATCTCTGAAAAGAGGAATGAATGGATTCCTATTAGTGTAAGCTTTTTCTTCCTTCAGACCTCACCATAAAAGAAGCTTTCCTGTTTCTATGCTAGTGCATGCCAGCTATTTATCATATTCCACAAATTTATCTGGATCTATCTATACTCTTTCACTGATTAATTAGAGTTTCTAATAGTAATTGAAATGTGTTTCTGAAATTTCACATCCTTTCAATAAATCATATCAAACAAGATTAGGACATACCAGAATGAAAAAGTTTTTAAAAAATGAATATAGGATATAAGAAAGGATTAATTTTAAAAGCAGATTCAATTATATTTGCATCTATATAGATCAGCCTAATGTAAGTGGCAGAAGAATTACATACTTCTGTTACAAAGAGAATAAAAATATGAAAAAAATGAGTGGCACTTATTAACTCTCACCGTACTAAACAGGTTGCTCTAATTCTGAGGTATTTGCCTCACACCAAGACATTAATTCCCAATTAGCATTCGGCATACCATCTATGCAAAACTGACACATGGCTTTGCTTAATAGAAGAGGACAAAATGCATGCATTATTCATACTCATGAAGAGTAAACTGAAGCCTGTGCACACTTGCTTACTTCACTTTCTTTTATCTTCTCCTTTTCATTTATTAGGACAACGTTGTCAGGCAGTGTGCTAGGCAATATATTTTCAGAAATCCATTAAGCTGAACATTTATAATAGGCTTATCTTACCACTCTTCAGTTTCTTTCAGCCAATGTCCTCACCTGTGCCTCCGCTGCGGTAGTGTGGGCCTTATTGCAAGAAAACTGGAAATGTAAAGACTTGGGTCTCACCGATTCATTTACCTAAGCAAGAGCCAGCAGAAATTCATACACTTAAGAGCAGCTAAAAGACACCGAATCTCCTACTGCTTGGACTTACAAATCTATTATTTAAGAAGGCCTGGAGCAAAGAAGCACACTGGTTGCCATACCTCTGCACTAACGTGCTCACCTTACACGTAACAGTGGTAAAAGCTGGAGGCAACAGCTTTTGTTTCCAAAGTCTGCAGGGGAGGGAACAAAGCATAGGTTTTAATAGAGGCTGAGCGTTTCCACACACACACACACATCCATGCGTATACACATAGTATCAGTTTGCAAGATGGACCGTGCCTTGGGATTTCTCTTCTCTTCCTATGCCCCATGCTGTGCATGAGATAATTAAGAATTTCAAATGCTATCCAAATCAGGGTGTTGGTACTACTTTACCCCACCAAATACTTTGTTTAAAGTACCCACTGGCGTACGGAAACCTGCCAGTAAATGTCTACTGTTGAAGGGAGGTTGGTTAACTATCCTCACCTGGAAATGCCTACATTACATAGCACAATGATACGCCGGATCATTGGGTTCTGGCCGCAAGGAATCACATTGCAAGCAAAGTTAAATTAAAAGGTGTAACCATAAATAAATAAAGTGTGTTACTGCATACCCAGATTTTATAATGTGTTTTCTTTTTAAAAAAAAAACTGGCAGCACTTTGTTTTATGGGCACATATCTATCGTTTACTTCATTGCTAAATAATGTACTATTGTTGTTTTTTAATTACCTCTTAATGGCAATGATGTATGATTTGGGACTGATACCGGTATGCTATATGGGTACATGCCCATTAATAGGAGGCATGTACCTCCTCAAAAAGTAATCGCTAAACCCAACCACTTTGGAGAAGTGTCTCCAACCTTTCCTTTTTAGGGAAGATGGCTGCCTTGAAATTTCTTGAAGTTCTGGATCAAGTGCATTACAGTCAGGTTTTAGGCTGGGGCCTGGGGCTAAAATGGCATCTGGAGCACTTGGGGATTACTTTGAAGGGAGTAGGATGAAGATGGTTTGTCTATGTGGATGGGGAAGAAAAGTCTTCTGCAAAACTCTAGCAAGACATAGGGTCCTCCTGGATCCAGTGCTTTTGCATTGTCCCAGACAAAACCGATGCACCCTTTGGAAAATCTCTTGGACTCACAGTTCCTGTTCAAATAGCAAGTGGATTGCTGTGGCTGACAAGAGGCTTTGTATTGTACATCATTTGTGCCCTTAGGAGGCACTGTACATGGGCACCCGGACTTTGATCATTTCCCACATGGATTACTGCACTGTATTCTACATGGGGCTGCTCTTATAAACTATACAGGACCTTCAGTTAATCCAGAATGTGATATTATCGATGATTATGGATACATCTATATTATGCCCATATTGCACTCTGCTCCATAAACTGCACTGCTCCCAATTTGCTTCTGGGTGCAATTCAAGGTGCTAGCACTTACCTATTATGCCTCTTTTGGGATAAAGCCAGGATATTTGAGGGACTGTCTTATTCTCATTGTCACTGCTTATCCCGTTAGGTTGGGCAGGAAGGATGTTCTCCCGATCCTATTGATCAAGGATGGTCATCTAGCGGGACAGGTAGCATGTCTTTTCCATAACTGCACCTTGCCATCTGAGATCGGAGAATACGCTGGTCCTAACCTCCTCACCTTTTGGCTTGAAAAGCTTGAAAGCCTGGCTTCTTTCCCAAGTACTGAGGTCAGGAAAATAATTCAGCCCACATTGTTTATAAAGTATATTATGTTTGAAGGAGCCAACTTGTGTTTTTAATACCACTATATGCATTTTACTATTGTATTTTAAAACATGTGCTAAGCTGCCAGAGTTGGTATGGGTGGCCATACCAAGAAAGAAAGAAAGAAAGAAAGAAAGAAAGAAAGAAAGAAAGAAAGAAAGAAAGAAAGAAAGAAAGAAAGAAAGAAAGAAAGAAAGAAAGAAAGAAAGAAAGAAAGAAAGAAAGAAAGAAAGAAAGAAAGAAAGAAAGAAAGAAAGAAAGAAAGAAAGAAAGAAAGAAAGAAAGAAAGAAAGAAAGAAAGAAAGAAAGAAGGAGAGAGAGAGAGAGAGAGAGAGAGAGAGAAAGAGAGAAAGAAAGAAAGAAAGAAAGAAAGAAAGAAAGAGAAAGAAAGAAAGAAAGAAAGAAAGAAAGAAAGAAAGAAAGAAAGAAAGAAAGAAAGAAAGAAAGAAAGAAAGAAAGAAAGAAAGAAAGAAATGCATTTGACCTACCAAGAATTAGTACAAATTAGATAAATAGTGATTTGGCCAGCATCCAGTGGTGGCATTCAGCCGGTTCACACCACTTCGGCAGAACCGGTGGCTAATTTTTTGTTGCCCAGGCCCAGAATGGACTTCTGGAAGCGGCATCGACACAGAGAACCACTTGTTCACATATTTGAATCCCACCACTGCCAGCATCCCTTTGACTTGTTTTGCTACTAATAATTATGGAACTGTAAAGTTTATCCATTTAAAATATTTATTGATCCACAAGCACTGCATCAAAAAAAAAACACCAAAAAAAACCCCTGAAACCGATAAGTCACAAACTGTGAGCCTTTTTGCAGCTGTGACTGATCTTTGAATTAGCAACATGAGCGTTTCTGTCCCTGTTGCCTGTCCCTGCTTTGCTTCTACTGAAACCCCTCAAATTTTATATGCCTGGAGGCTGCTTTCAAACAGTATCAGAGATGGGGACAGTTATAATGGGAATGTCTGAATAAAGCTTTCCAAGGTTATAACTTCTTATTAATTATTGCCACTGTGGATATATGAAAGATGTATTGAAAACTGAATTGAAGAAGAAATTATAGGTATTTTCTGTCAGCTACTAAGGCTGAATTTCCATTGGGTAAACAAAATCACTACATTAGTGAGAATTGCTCCTATCCAGATTCCTGTTGAGGACAAATGTTTTAGGGAATGCTATTTCCCCAAACAATAAGTCTTTTCAGACAGCAAAGTATATGATAAATGATCTTTAAGTTGCTTGGAACAACATTTAGTAACTTGAAGACACTCCATAAAAAAAAGAGAAGGATGCTTAGAAACATCCAAGGACAGTTTAAAAGAGAATGTGGGATCTAGAGTGAAATATTGCCTCTTCAAATGCTAGACTTGTAGAGTGTCTGTCAAACTGTTACTCTTTTTTTTATTTTTCCAGCACAATTCTGTTACCCAGACCTGTAACTTCGGAGGACAAGCATGGACAACAGGCCATCTCAGGCTCCTCCAGTCCCAGATGCAAGGCCCACCTACAAGACCCACCATAGCAAAGATCTCCCTAGCACTTTCTTGGATTTTTTTTATATGTTTGTTTATTATTATTTATCCTGCCTTTTGTATGGATGCTCAACATGGCATACATGGTGACCTCTTTTCCTATTTCTCACCACAATCCTGTCCTTCATGCTCAACTTTCATGTCCCTCACCATGCTGCAACTCCCAAGGTCCACCAGACTTTTTGTGATGCCTCCATATACTTTTTTCCCCTAATCCTTGTTCTGCACCACTGCACTGACCACTCATTTTGTATTTTTTTTCTTCCATGTCACACCACCAATCTACTTTGTTGTGGTATTCCTCCGCACCCTCTCTTTTGCTTCTTCTTGGCTGTGCTGAAGAAGATCCTCTTTGTCAGCATTCCCTTTGTTGTACACTCTAATCAAAAGGTTTTGGAGTAGCCACTTGAAGAGCCACTTGGAGTAGCCACTTGATCTCCTGACCCATTTTTGGCCACTCAAATGAGTCTCTTGAGTGCCTTTGTGTTAATGATGAAGCTTTCCATGTAATGGTCCTTTGTTCCCTGTAACAAATGAATACATTGGCATTCATTGTCCCTCCCCCCATCTTAAAATGTTAAATGCAACTTACAAAGCAATGCTGTGAACAGAAGTACTTAAAATGCTTGAAGGGACCAGTCAATCTTTTTACAAGCTTGTGATTTCCATAAATTTTGTCTTTTCTTGCAAATGTGTCAGCGATTACAATTTGAGAAACAAATTGTGTTGGGTATGTTTTGATGAACAAACAGTAGACCGAAAATACTAAATGAATCTGTAAATATGTGGTGGAAAATATTTTATGTTCAACTCACCAAATTCTCCACTTAAAAATTCTATTTGTATTATTACTACTAGTGAGTTGCTTTTGGTTTAGTTTGAAATTGACTTGATAATTAGGAAGGTTTGTAACTCTATTCAGAAAATTGTCCTTAAACTAATAATTGGTCATATGCTTTTGATTCTGTTGATTATTATATATCCCAAACCCCTTCTCCAGCCATTATCATAATGAAGAGCTGTTCATAAATTCAGTGCACTGTAAATACAAATATGTAGGCATGGGACAGAGTTTGTTCATTACATTTCCAAGTTTGCACTTTCCCAGGTTCTCAGTTCTTTTCATGAAATTATATTGTGTAGCCATCTAGGGTGAATTTACTAAATTTATATCTTACATTTCCTCAAACCAATGCAGCTTCCCTTTGGCTTACCCATTAAGAGCTGTATTCTGTCAAGGGAATTGTCATAATTATTGATTTAATAACTACATTTATACATTGGTAGTCATTAAGGAGTTCAAGGAGAAATACACAGGATTGCTCCTCATTTCATTTCCCAAACAACACTATGTGGTAGATTCTTAGAGAGAAAAAATGATTGTCCCAAAGTCGCACAATGAATTTGATGATCTAGTGGAGACTTCAGACTTTGAATACTACACGTATGATCTCTCATACACTTCATGCTGGTACTGAGCAAATTGAAGAGTTCAAAGTTACTCCTTTCTTTTTTTGTTACATCTTTCTGTCTATCACAACCTTCCTTCCTTCCTTCCTTCCTTCCTTCCTTCCTTCCTTCCTTCCTTCCTTCCTTCCTTCCTTCCTTCCTTCCTTCTAAATCCAAGTCATCTACAAATAAGGTGTAAGGGCTTAACAGCCACTATGTAGGCCAGACAAGCAAAAGACTAGCAGAATGCATCCATACCGAACAACTAACAGTCAGAAGACATTATGCAATTTCTCACAACACCTGGACAGACTCAACTATAGTTTCAGCTGGGAACTATGAGCCTCCTTGTTGTTGTTAGTTGCGAAGTCGTGTCCGACCCATCGCGACCCCATGGACAATGTTCCTCCAGGCCTTCCTGTCCTCTACCATCTTCTGGAGTCCATTTAAGCTCACGCCTACTGCTTCAGTGACTCCATCCAGCCACCTCATTCTCTGTCGTCCCCTTCTTCTATTGCCATGAGCCTCCTAGACCAAGCTAAATCCCAAAATGCTAGAGAATTGCTGGAAGCTTGGTGTTCAGACAAATTAGCTGTCAATTGAAATATAGAAATAATAGCAACAGCAATAGCACTGAGACTTATATACTGCTTCACAGTGCTTTACAGCCTTCTCTAAGTGGTTAACAGAGTCAACATATCGCCGAGTCAACCTTGAGCCAGTCAGTATCAAACTGCTGGTAGCGAGCAAAGTGAGTCTGCAATACTGCATTCTAACCACTGCACCACCGTGGCTTTAGAAACAATATTTCTCCTTTCAGTTTCTTTTTCTTCACAAAGAGCCTACAAGACAGCAATCTCTGGTGAAGGGAAACTAAGAAATAGGCAAATTCACCCTAAGTGTTTCAGCTATAAGCAAAGCCCTTTGAAGGACCCAAGTCCATGCACTTCCCTTGCTAACTGTTTTTGGGAATTACCTATTGACTGCTTCAAAGAAGTTGGATGCCTGCAAAGTGACAAGACTGGAAAGGCCCAGTCAGTGCCTTCAATCCTCAGTATACGAGTACGAATATTTATTTTTTATAACTGTTAAGAATTTGAAATCAACTGCAAAAATCAACACAAGGTTTAGGTAACCGAATGTTTTAAGGGCTCCAAAAACATTGGAATTTTAGACTGAATAGTAAAATTTTGACATTATTTTTAAAGAATAAAATATATGCTTCTGGGAAAGAAAAATTGGTTTTGAGTTTGGACACATAATAAGACAAATAACTTAAATAGCATTCATGTATGTGTGTGTATATGTATATGTATATGTATATGTAGTATATGTGTGTGTGTGTGTGTGTGTGTATAATTTTTTACACTAACAATCTTTAGCGCTTTATGAACAGTGTGTTGTCTAGGTTCATATACTCAAAACAATCGATAACAATTAATTTCTCCAATTAATATGTTAGTTAGTAATATATTTCTAGATCCTCTCTTCTTCCAATAATAATCTCCTTTTGTCTACATTAAACAAATATATTTAATATTTTCAGTACATACCAAGTTGAATATAAACATTTTTTTTGTATTTATGCATATGATAACATCAACATATAACATATTTTCTAATCAGCTTATGTTTCCATTATATTTATAAAAGTCATCTTATTAAGTCACTATATGCCCTGTTTTCAAACTTTATATTAAAGCTTATTTTCCCCACAGTATTCAAACCACCCTTATCAGGCATACTTTTCTCAAAATTCATTTCCTTTAAATATCCAAACTTTTCATTTAATAAATACACCATCTCAATGTTTTAACATTTTATATATTCTAGAAATATTATACTACTTATATATCTTGTTTCTCTTACTATAGAGCCCCTATACAAATTTTACCTATTCTTTTGGATATATATAAGTATATATGTATTATGTATGTATTCAAATAAATGTTTAGTCATATAATATTCTCTCTGATATATTGAGTCACATTTCTTGTCTCCAGCTCTAGTCTTCTTCTTTTGGCACGTCACTTTCCAAGTCAGTAAGTTTAGCTTGCCAGGTTGTATTTTTGTGAGTGTTGTTGGGGACAAAAAAAAACAAGTCAAGTTATCAGTTTTTTGTCTACCACGTTGTAATGATTCTTCTGACAATTCTTTAATCTATTTTATTAGTTTTTCTTTTTTATGCTCAAATTTATTTTGAAATCCTGGAGGATAAAGCAACTTTTTTGTCTTCTTTATTACAGTGAGATTTTGCAGATGTTTTGTTTGTTTGTATTAAATTGTAGTTTTATTCATTTGTAGCTTTTCTATTTAAGTCACTTTCATTTCATTTATATTCTGTTGTCTGATTTATTTGTTCATTCTTTGTGGTCGTTTTTTGAGTGTTATTCAGTTGTAGATTTAAGTTCAGATATGTTCATTTATATTGTCAAGGTTATTTCTAATCTCATCATGGTGTGAAACAATTATCATTTAAATCTGTCACAGCATTATGTATATTTTCTCCTGGGATGTATTTGTTTTGTCTTGAGTCATTGTTTCTGCAGATCTTTGAAACGCCAAACTGGGGTCTTCAGGAGAAGGTGCTGAGTATACTTTTCTGTCACTTTTAGATATGTATATAACATCCATTTTATCTCTCCCCTTTAAGTAATTTTTCATTGGTGTCATAGTCTTTTAATTGGCTTTATCAAGCCAGCCCATCTTATGTTCCAAACAACCAAGTCTTACATAGTTCTTATCTTTATATAATAGTTTTATAGTCCAATACATTTCCAATTGTCCAGGCACCACTGAAAACAATATTTTATAACCGTTCTTCTTTTCAGGGGTCTTGTAATTACCAACCAGTCAGGATTCAATCAAAGTACTTAACCATCTAAAAGTTTTATAGTAATTTCTCCTTTAGAAGATTAGCCAAAGGCCAAGATTTTTTTCTCTCTGAAAACAGTTCTTAAGTTTAAACATGCAGTTCAGTATGTTTGTAATCCCAGAAGGTCATCAGTTTCTAAACTCAGTAAGAGATAACTTGGTTCTTAATTCCCAGCTGTTTTTTGCTGTTTCTAGGCATATTGCCAAATTCTGAGTCAACACAGTTGTAATTTCCTCTACTCCTCCACTAGGTGTCATTGTTCATTTTCCAACTTTTTAAAAAACAACAACAAATAATTATTTGTGTGTGTGTGTGTGTGTGTGTGTATATATATATATATATATATATATATATATATATATATATATATATATATATATATATATATATATATATATATATATATATATATATATATATATATATATATATATATATATATATATATATGTTTTCTGAGGTTTTCGCGGGTGTTCATATGTGGATCTTTGGTTATTCGGGTTTTTCCCCGCGTAGAACTAAATGTGTAGGGGCGACGTTTCGACGGAATCCCATCCGTCATCATCAGGCTGGTGGCTTCTGCTTCCTTCTTCTGGGAGAAGCATGTGGCTGTTTGTTCCTCTTTTTTAAACTGCCAGAGGGGGTGTGTTCTGTGGGTGGAGGTGTGCTGTGATTGGGTGGGGGAGTAAGTGTGTTCTGATTGGGTGGGAGTGTGTTTTGAATGGTGCGTGTGTTCTGATTGGGTGGGTGTGTGTTTTGAGTGGGTGGGCTGGTCTCAGCTGCCAGCCTTAGACCTGAGCTGGTGAGTTGTGCTGCTTTTGTTCGGCTTCGTGTTTGTGGTGGTGCCATGTTTGTGTTTTGTTCGGCTTCGTGTTTGTGGTGGTGCCATGTTTGTGGTGGTGCCATGGTGGTGCCATTGATTGACAGACGAGTCCCAACCACCAAGAATGATAGACCCAAACTCATGATAACACCACATGACATCACCACCACACAACCATCCAAAAAGCAAATCCGAACCCACAAGGATAACGAGGCACAACCACAAAACAGAAACCTAAATACAGCTGCAACATCAGCCACTTTAAACCCCTCCAAACCACACAATAAGCAAACTGACACCCACTATAAAAACATGGCACCACCACAAACACGAAGCCGAACAAAAGCAGCACAACTCACCAGCTCAGGTCTAAGGCTGGCAGCTGAGACCAGCCCACCCACTCAAAACACACACACACCCAATCAGAACACACCCA
This sequence comes from Vipera berus, assembly GCF_964194415.1. Lineage (NCBI taxonomy): Eukaryota > Metazoa > Chordata > Lepidosauria > Squamata > Viperidae > Vipera > Vipera berus. Next base: position 156,190,518 of record NC_138202.1, on the reverse strand, counting down.
CCATTCAAAACACACTCCCACCCAATCAGAACACACTTACTCCCCCACCCAATCACAGCACACCTCCACCCACAGAACACACCCCCTCTGGCAGTTTAAAAAAGAGGAACAAACAGCCACATGCTTCTCCCAGAAGAAGGAAGCAGAAGCCACCAGCCTGATGATGACGGATGGGATTCCGTCGAAACGTCGCCCCTACACATTTAGTTCTACGCGGGGAAAAACCTGAATAACCAAAGATCCACATATATATATATATATATATATATATATATATATATATATATATATATATATATATATATATATATATATATATGTCAATACTTTTTCAGGTATAAAGTTTTAGCAATTTTCTTAGTTTTCAAATTTAACCACTGATATTTTGTATTTTCCCCCCAATCTGAGTTTAATTTGCCACTTCCGTCTATGTAAGGGGGGGGTGTAGTCCCCTCCCTTCTCACTTTGGGAGGCTTTCTGTTTCTTGGGGATTTTTCCCAGGAAATCAGGTATAAAATAGGAGAGAGAAGATCAAATTCCTCACCCAGTTTCAAGCACGCTGTTCACTGTTATGCTGGTTAGTAACTTTGGACTTCAGCTGCAAGTAGCTTGGGCTGGTCAGTGAAGTATAGCTAGCCTTTCTCCTCCTAGAAGGCTTTCCCCGAATTGAACGGAATGACTGCCATTATTCCAGAATTGCCAGGTTACCCTCCTTTTCTTTGCTGCCTCTCTGAGGTGACTTAGACCCATTTAGGGTCCCCTGGCAGGGCAAAATTAGCTGTGGGGGTGCGAAAATCTGCAATCCTGCAACTGTGTGCTACTGCGCAAAACCGGAAATCTTTGAGGAATTGTATTGAGACTTGTGCCCTGAGTTTGATTCAATTATGTCACCTATATTCCATTTTCTTAAGAACAGTCTGTTCCCAAAGATATTACAGAACAAGATAAGCTGTAAAATTTATCTAAGAAAAATGTAAATAAGACTCTTAATAATAATTTGTCACTAGATACAAGGTTTTCAAACGTAAGAAAAATATCAAAATCAAAATCGCAGAGAACAATTGGACTAATTTATTTTTGTTGGATTCACAAAAGACATTGTTTAATGTGGTAAAGAAATTTACAATCAACAACCAAGGATCATCAACTATCTTAATGGATTTCAGAGAAAGATTGTTCTGTATAGAAGGAAAAGGTACTACAAAGTCAATTTATTTGATTAGTGTTTAATGGAGTATGTTGTTATTCTGGGTGGCTCTTTTTTGATTTACCCATATCTTAATTGGAAAAATGTAGTATATTGGCTTATGTTTAATATAAAGATTCTTCACCTAGAGTTACTTTATATTATTTTAACTTTAACTTTATAGGCTTTTTCTTAAATTTGGGAAACTAGTTTTTTTAAAGAAAACTATTTTTTTTCTTTGTTACATTAAATTTTAGTCTTTGTTTATATTAGGATACTGGGATTACTTTATGTTTATGAAATGTGGATGAAATTATAGTTTAGAGTGGAGATGTGTAATATGTATTTGAATGGGATGTGTTGTGGATGTATTTGGGATTTTTTACAAAAATCATATTTGAAATGGGAAAAATGTTATGTATTAGAGTCCTTGTCTTTTGTAAAGGAAAAATATCTCTCCTTGTCATGTTAAATTTTGCTTTTCTCTTGCTTATTTAATACTGTTTATATAAGGAGGGTCCATTTTATGCCTTTTAACTAGGATTTTGTTACACTTAACAGCTGAGAAGTGGAATGTTGAGTTTTATATATGTTAATTCATGTTAAAATTCTAGAGCTTTGGACCTTTTGCTGATAACTGGACTGAAAAGAATGTTACTTATTTGGTTGCCTGTTAAGAAATGGGTCATGGGATGAGGTGTTTTATATTTGTTAGCTAAGAGGAGGTGAAGGGATCTTGGAATTGTTTATACTTGCCATGATGAAGCTGGAAAGTTGATTTTTTGTATTATTTTTTTTGCTCTTTCCCCCTTTTTTAGCGTGTACTATATTCTGCTGTTCTATTTAATAATTTTATTAAGAATTATATTAAACAAATAAAATATAGGAACCTAATGCAAAAATACATTAAATAAAATGGAAAAAAATATTTAAAAGTGTAAACAAGAATTCCCTCAAAACGAAATTTCTCCCCTCATCCCCAGCAACTATATTCAACATTAAGAAATTATCAGGCTCTCAAAATGCAACCAAATACATCCTTATTCCATACCTCACCCCATTTTCTACAGACCCATCTCTAAATCCTCAGCTATGCTTGTTAATCTGCAAAGGTCTGGTAAAAATTAGCAGAAATGCCTAACAACATAAGTATATAATTCCCCCTTCCATTTAATCTAAATCATCTCATATTTTAAATCAAAACTGAATCCCAATTAGCAATTAAACATTGCAAAATAATAAAAACTATTAAATTTATCAGAAATAGTAAATCCTTATTTACATATAAAAAAACATTATTGCAACATTATTGCAAACTAATTCATTATACCCAGTTAAACATTTCAAAAAAAATCCTGTCCAGGTAAGATAACTATTAAACATCACCAGAGATGCTCATTATTTAACCATAATCAAATAAAACAATTTTGTATTTTTTTTCCTTCTTCCTCCTGGCCACTCTTAAGTTCCATTTATCTTCAGTTAGTTGAAACACGGATGCCATAATTTCCTCTCTACATCTTAAAAATATCACTTTCATATTTTATTGCTTTTTTTCTATTCTGTTTGTAGCTTGCAATTTGGCCTTTTGCCTGCTATAGCTTGCTGCCTTTTAGAAGAGTATAAAACTGAATAAAATATCTCTAAGTGTAATGTTTATAGATAAACATATATCAACCCTTAATTTCAATGTTTTGTCTTTCTTAGAAATGCTTTCTACTTAGCCTTTAATTTTGCTATTTTTATTGCTGTCAAAATTCTGATGCTATTAGAAAACAAGAAAAAGTTTCAAGCCTTGAGAAATGAATGGCTCAGGAGGTTGAAAATCAAAATTGAATGCGGGGGGGGGGGGGGGGGGAGGAAGCACTATTACATTTTAAAAATAAATGCATTATAAGCATTTATATTCTCTTGACTGATTGATTATATGCCATCAGGGTGGTGACTCTTAGTGGCCACATACGTAGATCAATTTTCTTCAGATGACCTGTCCCTAACCTGGTCCTTCAGATCTTCCAACAGTGCACCCAGCTGACTCCATGAATGTTGTTACTTGTCATCCACTTCTTCGCTTTTCTTCCAACTTTCCCAGCATTAAAGCCTTCTTCAGAGAGTTTGATCTTTGCATAATGTGTCTGAAGTACAGCCAATAAGCCTGGTCATTTGTGCCTTGTATAAGAACTCTGGGTTGATATCTTCAAAGATCTATTTGTTTGTTTTCTTGATTGACCTTAGAATTCTCACGAGTCTTCTCCAACGCCAAAGTTCAAAAGCATCAATATGCTTCCTAACATGCTTTTTCAAAGTCCAACTTTTGCTTCTATAGAGTGTCACAGGAAAAGCAGTTCTGATCTTTGTGAGTAAACTAACCAAAGAGAGAAGCAACCTAGAACTAAGGAGAAACTTCCTGACAGTGAGAACAATTAACCAGTGGAACAACCTGCCTCCAGAAGTGGTGAATGCTCCAACACTGGAAGTTTTTAAGAAGAGACTGGACAGCCATTTGTCTGAAATGGTATAGGGTTTCCTGCCTGAGCAGGGGGTTGGACTAGATGACCTCCAAGGTCCCTTCCAACTTTATTATTATTGATCATCGCACAGTCAGCCTGGATTTGGCATTTTTGTCTACCTATCGAGTCCTTACCAAGGAGCTGGGATAAGCAGATGTGTATGTTTGATGGTATTATAGATATCGTTGCAGGATGGAAGCAGTTCCTAGTAAGGCCGCCTTTTACAATTGACTAATGGCAAATTTGTCAATGCCAATAGTGTTCAAGTGGTGCTCCAGTTGTTTTGGGATTGCACCCAAGGCACCTATTCTATTGGTACTACCCTTGCTTGCCTTTGCCACAGTCGTTCTATTTCTATATGTAGGTCTTCTCCAGTTCTTTCTTGTCTATTCTGCTGTCTCCAGGCACTGCCACGTCCACTATCCAGACTTTTTTGTCTTTCTTATCAACGATTGTTAAGTCCAGTGTGTTATGTTGCAGGTACTTGTCTGTCTGAATTCTGAAGACCCAGAGCAGTTTAACTTTATTATTTTCTATGACTTTCTCTATATGATCCCACCAGTTCTTGCTTACAGGCAAATGATATTTCTTGCAGATCTTCCAATGCACCATTGTTGCTACTTTGTCATGCCACTGCTTGTATTATTATTATTATTATTATTATTATTATTATTATTATTATTATTATTATTATTATTATTATTATTATTATTTCCATGGTTACTCTAAGTGCTAGTCTGCAGCTTATTTCTTGACTGTTAGTTCCTTTGCTGTTGACAGTCAGTCCTAAAAGATAAAAGCTACCTGCCATTTCTATACCTTTATTGTCAGGTGTATACGCTATAAGGAAGGGTAAAAATCAGTCAGGTGCAATCAATGAAGGAATTGCTTCCTGATGGCTTTTATAAATAATTTACTGAAGCTGTTAATAGAAATAACTATAAAGTAGAAGAGATTCATTAACAAATATGAACTATTTCAAAGTAGTTGTAAAGAATTGCGACGCCTTTACTAAAACTGAGAATTATATAATGGCATTGATTTGCAGACTGGAGCGTATGTATTGGTGATGTGTTGGCATTCTAACTCTTAGTGATTAATAAACATTAGCAAGCATCATATTCAGAAAGTTCTATTTTTCTAGGAAAAAAGAAAGAAAAGAAAGCAACGTATGCCTATTAGTCTCTGTAGTTAAAAATTGAAAGCCTGCCATTGCAGCACTGAACTTTTGAGGTGGGGGAGAGATCTAGGAGGATTCCATGAAATTTTGCTGGCTATATTCTAATGGAACACATTGTTAAATTATTCATCATAAAGGAGATGTCTTGCTGAAGAAGAATCAATGTGCAGCTTCTGCATGTCTTATGAGCAAATCTCATTTCTTAACTTTGAAATTTTCTTTTAGCAGTACCTGACGATACTCCTTAGGATGTTGAATAGAAAAACAGAATTGTCTAGGGATTGAAGAACTCTACAAAATCAGCAAAGGGCTAGTAAAATGGCAAATGCCAAAATAAGTATAAAAGCAAGCAAACTGGAATCTCAAAACCAAAAGTAAGCTAAACTAATTTCGCATATACATTGATGGAATCTAAGATGGCAAAGTTTGACCACGAAGCTGAACTGATATATTTACCCCACATTCTTTTACATGACATGCTTCCCCACTTCTCATGTGAGGTTCCCACAGCCTCTGCTGACAAATAAAAGAAAAAAGAAATGTTTAAAAGGAAAGAAGTATTTATTTGTTTATTTTTAATAAATTCATATGCTGCCCATCTCGCTGTCCAAAGCAACTCTGGACAGCTTACAACATAATAATTTGCAGCTTTAAGTAACCACACATAAAATATTCAAAGGTAAAGAAGATTAAAAGATGTAGGGGTCTGAAACACAGACTGTAACTGGGAAAAAACAGAAAAATATACAAGACAATATAAGAATCTGAGCCAATCACTAGATCTGCTACTAACGAAGAAGCAATTTTGAATCAAAGAGGTACTAACTTGCATAAAATGTGTGACTGTGCCTTTTTGGAGACAATTATTATCCCAGACAATACTTTAGATGTAAACAAATTTACGGTATGCAATATTTTTAGGTGAATCTCTTTTACATATTAGCATTTTTTCCTGAATTAAATTTCCCTCCAGTTCTTTCTTGATTCTCCTGAGGGTTCTAGGCAATTAATTCTGAGACAGCTGTAGATATTTATTTATTTCTTAAACAAACATATATAGCTACCCATCTACTCAAAAGAGCTCATATTTATAAGCTCATGCAAGCTTATAAATACAGGAAAGAAGGATTTTGCATTAAAATGTGAAGATGACTCTGCGTGTAGAACAAGGCAGGAAATATTAGAAATAATTGGAAAATTCTATTCAGGGCTATGCAAAGATTAAGATCACTCAAAAGTAACAACACCCACAAACGAAGAAATGCCAGATATCCTAGTGGAGGAAGTATCAAGTGCCATAAAATCAATGACAAATGGCAAAGCTTCAGGAAATATTTATATTTATTAAATTTTTATACCGCCCTTCTCCCGAAGGACTCAGGGCGGTGTACAGGGCAATAAATATCAAAATACAAAATACAAAAGTTAAAAACACATTAAATAATTATTACCGATGTAATACATTAGTTAAAATCCATATTAAAACCCCAGACCCCAAACCCATCAGACCAGGCCGGCTTGTTCAAATAAATAAGTTTTTAGATCACGTCGGAAGGAGCGAAGGTCGGGGGCCATCCGGAGCTCAACCAGTAAGCGGTTCCACAGGTCTGGCGCGCCCACAGAGAACGCCCTCCCCCTGGGGGTCACCAGTGGACATTCTCTGATTGGTGGCACCCTGAGGAGGCCCTCTCTGTGGGAGCGCACTGGACGGAGGGAGGTTGACGCCGGCAGCAGGTGTTGCCGTAGGTAATCCGGACCCATGCCATGTAGGGCTTTATAGGTCATAACCAGCACCTTGAATCTCACCCGGAGGGCAACTGGAAGCCAATGCAGCTCACGGAGCAGAGGTGTAACATGGGAGTATCAGGAGACCCCCAACACAACTCGCGCGGCTGCATTCTGCACCAGCTGAAGCCTCCGAGTGGTCCTCAAGGGCCATGTAGAGAGCATTGCAGTACTCTAAACAAGAGGTCACGAGTGCATGAGTGACTGTACGCAAGGCATCCCGGTCTAGATAGGGCCGCAACTGGCGCACTAGGTGAACCTGGGCGAAGGCCCCCCTAGTCACAGCTCCTATATGATCTTCTAAGGAGAGCTGTGAATCTAGGAGGACCCCCAAGTTGCGAGCCCTATTTACGGGGGGTAATAACTCACCCCCCATAGTAAGAGGTGGAATAATCTGAATTACCCGAGATGCCGGCACGCACAGCCACTCAGTCTTGTCAGGGTTGAGCCGAAGCCTGTTCCTCCCCATCCAGACCCGGACCACCTCCAGGCAACGGGACATCATGTCGAGGGCATCACTGGGGTGGTTTGGGGTTGAAATGAAAAGCTGGGTATCATCAACCACGAATGATCTCACCCAGAGGCTTCATATAGATGTTGAACAGGAGAGGCGAGAGGACCGACCCCTGAGGAACTCCACAAACGAGAGGCCTCAAGGTTGACCTCTGCCCCCCTGCCAACACCAACTGCGAATGTCCCAGAAGGTAGAAGGAGAACCACTGAAAAACAGTGCCTCCCACTCCCAACCCCCTGAGACGCTGCAGCAAGATACCATGGTCGATGGTATCAAAAGCCACTGAGAGGTCTAACAGGACTAGGAGAGAGGAACAACCCCTGTCCCGAGCCCGCCAGAGATCATTCACCAGCGCGACCAATGCCGTCTCCGTGCTGTGCCCGGGCCTGAAACCCGATTGGTACAGGTCCAGATAATCAGCTTCCTCCAGGGACAAAGGGAGCTGATGCGCCACCATGCTCTCAACAACCTTCGCGAGAAAGCGAAGGTTGGAGACCGGACGAAAGTTGTTTAATACAGCTGGGTCCAGGGCAGGCTTCTTAAGGAGGGGTCTCGCCACCGCCTCCTTCAAGGCGGCAGGAAAACTACCCTCACTCAAGGAAGCAGTTATCACTGCCTGGAGCCAGCCTCGTGTCCCATCCCGAGCCGCATAAACCAGCCAGGAGGGGCACAGGTCCAACAAACACGTGGTGGAGCTCAGCTTCCCCATGATCCTGTCCACGTCTTCAGGAGTCACAGGATCGAACTCCTCCCAGATAACATCAACAAGACTGCCCATGTCCTCATCGTCAGACTCTGCCCAGTCGGAGTCCAAACCGGTCCGGATCCGAGCAATTTTGTCCAACAGATGTTGACTAAACTCCTCGGCACGACCCTGCAAGGGCTCCTCCCTCACCTCACTGTGCTACAGCTGAAATGCTGAAAGCTGGTGATCACAGTTTACACAAGATACTAGCAAAACTATATTTGAGATGCCTTAGAGAAGAAAAAATACCTGATGCATGGGAAAGTGCTAAAGTGATTCTTATACACAAGAAAGGGACCCAAGATTATTTAAAGAACTATTGCCCAATAAGCCTTCTTTCAATCATCTACAAGGTTTTCACCAAGATAATAGCAAAAAGAATATTGAGAACATTAAATGATGCACAGCCAAAGGAGCGGGCAAGGTTCAGAAGTGGCTACAGCACAATGGACCACATCTAGGTTATTCAGCAAGTCATTGAAAGGGACAACAAGTACACCGTGCCTTTGTGCATGGCTTTCATTGACTACGAAAAGGCGTTTGATTCAGTATTCCAGAAAGCAATAATTAATGGATTGCTCAACCAATGTATCAACACTTCTTACATAAACTTAGTACAATCAATATATAAAAAGCAATGGCAACAACTAGTCTTAATCATCTTAAAGTGTAAATCAACATAGAATGAGGTGAATGATATAATATCACCTATCCTTTTCTCAGCCTGCTTTGAAGACTGGGCAAAAGATAGAATAAAAATCAATGGAGCCTATTTAAATCACTAATGATTTGCAGACAATGTTGTTCTCATCTCACAAGACCCAGGAGAGCTATAAAGACACACAGAAGAGCTGCACAAAGCAGGAGAACAATTTGGCTTAAAAATAAACCTGAAAAAGAGCCAACAGATAAAGAAAAAAATTATATCTGGAGAAGAACTAGACATGGTACACCACTACATATGCCTTGGCCAATGGATCTCAATGGAAGGCGATACAATAAAGGAAATTGAATGGAGTGTTAAATATGGTTGGCAGGCATTTGTCAAGCTAAGCATAATTTTCAAGAACAACCTCCCTTTATGCCTGAAAAGAAGTTTTCCATCAGTTGTGTCACCTACTCTGACATATGATGGTGAAACATGGTTCCAATAGATGAGACCAGTAAAGCCTCATCAGCAAATGAAATATTAAATGAAATGGGTGAATTTTGAAAGTGATCATAATAAGAAAATTATTTATGATGGCTCACACTACTGCTCTCATTCTCTACTTTTGATTTGGACTTCAAGAACAATCATCTACATTCTCGTCTCCACCAATGGATTTGTTGGAAGGAAATATCTGAGAACTAAGGAAGAAATTCATTCAATGCACGTTGTTATAATAGCTTACTAATATCTGACAATTTCTTCATCAGTTTGGGGGGAAATGAGATAAAACACTCAAGCGTGAAAAATAAAATTTATGGATTCATTTCTCTAAGTGGTGAGATTTGGGGGTATAGTATCTACAAATTTGGGCTTTAATCTCTTTATAGTCACTTATTATTTAGGATAGATTATGACTGCCACAATTTTTTTTCCTTAAAGTTCCCTCATATTTAACAATAGGATAACTGCTCCAACACAGTCCTAAATGTGTTGAAAAGAATTGTGCAGTTCGGCTCTGGCTGTGTGTGAATTTGGGAGATTTTGTGAAATGCTACAATGTTTTAGGAATGAGAAAATTTCATAAATATGTGCAGATTATTCAGAAATAACTTAGCTGAGCCTTATACTAGATAATGAATAATAACATCATTTGCTGATGAGCATTTACACCATTTTCATAAAAACATAATCTTCTTGATTATACCACCTTTTTAGAGATGGGAACATGAGAATCTGAAGAAAACAAGACAATGTTTGAAGAGAACATTCAGATACTGCTTTTTTAAAGATAGGGTACAACAGTGGATGGGATATTTTCATATAGAAAAAGCTAATTCAATGACCCAAATTGTTAGTGAAATTAGCTTGATTACTTCTGAATAATATAATGCCCCTCTGTATTCTAGGTTCCTGGTATTTTTAGGACGCCTACTCTAGTCTTGTGTGTACATACCTTCAAGATTCTTGGCAACTGTCTGGGCAAATCTCTGCAGTTTTCTTGGCAAGATTTTGGAAGAGGTTTGTCCTTGCCTCCTTCCTAGGGGTGAGAGAAATTGACTAACAAGATCATTCACCAAGATCATTCACCTAGATGTGTGCCTAAAGTGGGACTAGAACTCACAGACTCCGAGTTTCTAGTCTGCTGCTGTAACCATTACACCAAGCTGGCTCTCCATCTTAGACAGGCCCTTGAAACAATTTAGGATTATATTTGATTAACCAAAGCTTTGACTTTATACATAGAGTCTATCAAAATTGCTACCAAATTTTAATTTATAATGCATCTTAAATTATAAAATACATGAGTAATAAACATATTAATAATGTTTACTGAATATTCATTCATATGCATGTAAATTAAATTAAATTTTATTTTTTATTTCTATCTAGAAATTTTTCTAGCCTACCCTGCTTTCTTTCTTCAACGTAGCCCTTGAATATCTCTTAAAAGGGGGATGCCCTTGAAAACTATCCAGAAGCTTCAATTGGTTCAAAATGAGGCAGCCTGCCTGGTTTAGTGCAAGTCTAGATTTGTACATGTGTCACCTCTCCTGTGGAAGCTGTATTGGCTGCCAATTTTGCTTCCAGATCCAAGTTAAGGTGCTGGTTGTCTCCTTCAAAACTCTACATGGCTTGGGACCAGGTTATCTGAAGGACTGTCTTTCCCAATTAGATCTACCTGATCCACCAGAACAGAGAGGTAGGGAATGCTACAGATCTCTTCTCTTAAGGAGGTCCATCTGGCAGGACCAAGGAGAAGAGCCTTCTTCATGGTGCCTTCCTCCCTGTGGAACACCATCTCTGAAGAGCTAAGATTGGCTTCCACTTTGAGACTCTTTTGGAAGGCCCTGAAGACTTGGTTCTGTCACGATCCCAAATGATATGAAGCCCAACAAGTGGCTTGTTGGATTGTTGTCACCAGAGGAGTGGAGAGTTACTGCTTTTTGTATATTTTTTGTATTGGGGTTTTATCCTTGCATGCTGCCTGGAGTCACTGAGAGTGAGTTGGGGAGCCATATAAATGTTGTTAAATAAATAAATAAAAGCCAAGTGCCTTTCTAGCCAAAGTTATGCACCTCTACTCTAAGATAAAATAATAAATTCTCAATTTATCAGTCTGCAGGTGAAGTGGATAACAACAGGTCTCCTTTTTATGCTTTGATAAAAGCCTGTTCATCACTTAATGGGTACAGTAACATCCCCACCAATAGTCCATTAAATTAAAGTTTAGTCAGTGTAATGTATTAGAAACAGTATTATAACCTGTGGTATAAGGTATTATTTGCAATAAGCCAGTTTTCTTTGATCTTATCTTCCCCTTGAACATTACAACTTATAAATTCTTACAAAATAGAAGAAAAAAATAAAAATGTAAGAGTGAAAATAATAGCTTTTACTTGATATGCTGAAAATGATCGGTGGATTTGGCAAAACTATAGAATTTTTCATATTTGCAGTATGGAATGAACAATTTTAGAGACCTTCTTCTTCCTATGGCAGTCAGTGAAAACTAATATCAACAAACAAGGGCACTGAAACATGTCTGTTAGCCAGTTTAGGTAGACGAAAGTTACTTTGTTAAGGTATGGTGTAACTATATTTGTGTAAAAATTGAAAGTAGTGGATCTGCGCTGTACTGATCAAATCCATTAGCTGTCCTTGGGAACCACATCTGATCCATAAAGTATATATATTATATTAGTAAAAGTAATATTTTATCAATATTGTTAACCAGCAATTTATTCTATAAATTGTAAATACAGAATCAAAGTCAGGCTTAAGATCTACTAAAACTGTGTAAGGTGGACTTTTAGATCCATAAACATATTTTCCTACTTAATGTTGTAATATCATTGCCTGCTCTGTAGCGTCCAAATCCTACGTGTTCTTTCAGTAGGACATTTTGTCTTCAATTCAATCATAAAATTTCTTGAATATATGTTTAGCATACATTTCTATTTCTTACATTAATTATTCTGTGTTGCTTTTTGAATCCTCCTTTACTGTTGTACTTATGAACTATGAGGAATCTTAAGTGGATATGCTTGTCTGAGACTGTAACAAAGTTGCTTTGCTTGCTTCTAATTATTGAGTCTAACTTAATAATGATTAAGTTATTATTATATTATAATAATAATTGTTTGACCTGGATGATAATTTGTAACTGACAAGTCCCTTAAGTGAGTAATTTACAGAACAAATAATATTTGGTTAATTAGTTTGGAAATTATATGGTTTGAAAGCAATCCAATGAGCTTACATTAAGGATACTATTCTGATTTTGTGATAAAGACATTCAAGAAAGAAAGAAAATACAGAAAGTCTTTCTGTATTTCAACAAATATAAACCCAAAATAATCTATCGCACTCAACACCAATGCTAGTCTTGTTCACATCCTGATTTAGCCTTCATCCTGCACCTCTATCCACTTACTATCTCAGTCAGTTTCTCAGATTCATCAAGTCACACAGAGGTGATCAATAGCATGCATTCAACTATTTTTTGGGGTGGGGGTGTTTCTGTAAATTTGAGCTAGCTTCTCATAGGAAGCCACCAAACCAGTAGAATATCCATCAGTGTGGCTCTACAGCCCAGCTTCTGTAATGAGAGGAAAGGATTATATGAGGAAGTGGAATCTCCAGCTCTAAACAAGACCACCTATTCCTTCCCAACATAATCAAGTCCAGAATGGGCTCCAACGTAGCTTGTTTCAGATTGTTGACCCAGATGCTTGCTTTGGGGCTATCTCTGTTGTTCATTTATGAGATGGTAATGATGCAAGAGGTGAACTGACTGCATTTATTAAGATCAACTTGGAAGATCTATGGAGATTCTCAATCATCCAGGTCACAGTTGTCCTAAAAGTGCTTTTCCAAAAAGCAACTGGACTTTCTTGGTTTTTGTTTTTTTGTGCTTTTTTTGAAAATGTTTCACTTCTTCAGCGTCTTGGATGAGAAGCAAAATGTTTTCAAAGAAAAAACTAAGGACGTCCAGTTCCCTTTTGGAAAAGCACCTTTCGGGTGATCAGCTTGGCATCAGTTCTGATCCAGAAGCAAAAGGATTTGAATATATTATGCAAAAAAGATTTTATTACCTCTCACAATGTGGGTACATTCACCTTTTAGTAACTTCCAAGAATGGTGTCCATGGGATCTTGCTGCTTTTGTCAGAATGAGGACAGCAGTTTCACAGTGTCACATAACAAGCTCCATTCCTTCTGCAGTATAATAATAATAATAATAATAATAGTAATAAGTTGGAAGGGACCTTGGAGGTCATCTAGTCCAACCCCCTGCTCAGGCAGGAAACCCTATACCATTTCAGACAAATGGCTGTCCAATCTCTTCTTAAAAACTTCCAGTGTTGGAGCATTCACCACTTCTGGAGGCAGGTTGTTCCACTGATTAATTGTTCTAACTGTCAGGAAGTTTCTCCTTAGTTCTAGGTTGCTTCTCTCCTTGACTAGTTTCCATCCATTGCTTCTTGTCCTGCTTTCAGGTGCTTTGGAGAATAGCTTGACTCCCTCTTCTTTGTGGCAGCCCCTGAGATATTGGAACACTGCTATCATGTCACCCCTCACCCTTCTCTTCATTAAACTACACATACCCAATTCCAGCAACCGTTCCCTATATGTTTTAGGCTCCAGTCCCCCAATCATCTTTGTTGCTCTTCTCTGTACTCTTTCTAGAGTCTCAACATCTTTTTTACATCATGGTGACCAAAACTGGATGCAGTATTCCAGGTGTGGCCTTACCAAGGCATTGTAAATTGGTATTAGTACTTCACATGATCTTGATTCTATCCCTCTGTTAATGCAGCCTAGCACTGTGTTGGCTTTTTTGGCATCTGCAGCACACTGCTGGCTCATATTGAAGTGATTGTCCACTAGGACTCCAAGATCTCTCTCACAGTTACTACTATTGAGCAAGGTACCACCTATACTATACCTGTGCATTTGATTTTTCCTGCCTAAATGTAGAACCTTACTTTTTTCACCATTGAATTTCATTTTGTTAGATAGCGCCCAGTGTTCAAGTCTGTCCAGATCCTCCTGTATCTTAAGCCTATCTTCTGGAGTATTGGCTATTCCTGCCAGCTTGGTGTCGTCTGCAAATTTGATGAGTTCCCCATCTATCCCCTCATCCAAATCATTGATGAAGATGTTGAAGAGCACTGGGCCCAGAACAGAGCCCTGGGGCACCCCACTACACACTTCCTTCCATGTAGATGCAGTTCCATTGAGGACCACATGCTGAGTACGGCCTGTCAGCCAGCTACGAATCCATCTGGTGGTGATGATATCTAACCCACATTTTTCTATCTTATCAAGTAGTAGGTTGTGATCTACTTTATCAAATGCCTTACTGAAGTCCAAGTAAATTATATCTACAGCATTCCTCTGGTCCACTAGTATGCATGCAATGTATCTAAAAAAGAGGCAGGACCTTATGCCAGAACATTGCGATGCCACTTATGTCAGTCTGACCCACCTTGCCTTCCCCCTCATAAGCACTAGTGAACACTACATCAGCCAGCAGGCTCATTTGCATGGCTCACATGCTCAAACAAGGGGCAAAATTACATATTTATGACCCTAAACTTTCAAGAATTCACTGCATCTTCCTGCACTGATAACCTAAGCTATAAATCCTAAAATAAGAGGTTTGTTGTCTATACAATGTGCAAAAGTATATAAAATGCCCAGCCGGGGTTTTGTATCCATCATGTATATCAATTATACATTTCTTAGGGCTGAATTTTCCACTGTGGTTCCTTATATTAACAGGGTCATTATTTGATCTGAATAGCTGAATCCTCATTTAGAAACGTTGAATGAAAGCACTGAACAGAAACATGCCTTCCCTGGATCAGATATTTGGAAAAATCAGCATGCAATAGGAAAAGCAATCTATTGCTTCTGTCAGAATCCATTTATATCATATTCATAAATGGAATGTTTCAAACATTATCCCATGGATTCTGTCATCTCCCGAAGAGAAGAGGATAGATGTGTATTGAACCGGCAATAGGCATTTCAAAGGAAAGGAGAAGCCTTTTGAACTGGGGAAACAAAAGGGGGGGGTTAGCATCTGGGTTTTGTCACGGTAGACAGCAATAAACAAAAGGGTCCTAACTTCCTCTTTCCCACGAGATGGATGATACGAGAGGAAGGATGGGGGGGGACTGACCAAATGGGGATTAAGGGGGGTTAAACCGGGAACTCTTTATAAGGGTTTACATCGTGGAAATATTAAGCCCTGTCTCATTTCCTACAACCGAACACGCCATAGTAAAGATTTCTTTTGGACTAAAATCCTGACTCCAAGAGTTTTTGTCTTCCTAAGACGTGGTTTGGGGTGGGTCCTGACATTAGACAGGGCTTGCAACGAAAGTCAACCCGGGAAGAAGAACCTTACCGGGGGACTTTGCAAATAAATATGATGTCTGACGATGAAGCAAGAAGGGAAGAAAGCCCCACAGAGAAGGAGCCTTCCCCCCAGCCGAACTCCCAGAAACATTGGGAAACTGAGGCATCATATTCCTCCTGGGAGGAAACGGCGGAGCAGCACGAACAAAAACCCCGGTGGTCGATGGGCGTTGGAAGGAAAAGTGAGTGGAAAAAGGCTTCGAGAGAAGTGACCCTGAGACGGAGCGACCACCAACCGGAATGGAAACAAGAGATGGAGAACTCCCTGCACGCCAGTGAGGAAGAGCGGATTCTGGAAAAAGCTATTGACTTGATGAAAACAACCCTGAGCTCACTAAGGGAGGAGAGAGCTGGAAACCACAACACCTGGGGTCGCAACTGGAGGGGTAACGGACGGGACCCAACACCTGAAACCCCAGGGCTGTCCAATGGAACAGGAGCCGCTGACTCAGCGGTACCCACCCCCCCCAGACCCACAGATGGGGATCGAGATGAGGAGCGATACACTCCGCGGCGCAGACAACGATCCAGCCAAAGATTCCCACCCCTGGAAGCAAAATTCAAGGGGGAGCCATCACGACTGGGATTTTTCCTAACCCAAGTCCTCAGCTACATGGAAGAGTACGGACGGGACATCCCCAGTGACAAAACACGCATCCGAATTGTGCAATCTGCCCTGGACGGGACGGCCGCAGACTGGGTGGTGAACCTGCATGACTCCAACGCCCCAGAACTCAACGACTTCAACCGATTCATGTCATCCTTGAGGCGACGATTTGAAGACCCTTTGGCTGACCGGAAGGCCCGGGAGAGAATCAAGACGGTGAGGCAGGGCAGGAGAACAGTGGCCGAATATACCCAAGAATTCCGAGCCATCGCCAGCAAGCTGAACTGGCCAGAAGACATCCTCCTCAGCCATTTCAAAGACGGTCTAAACTACGACCTGTATGACGCTTGCCTGCCTCGGGGAGACCCCTACCATCTCGATGACTGGTATGTCCTGGCAGAGGAAGTGGAAATAGACCTATTGAAAAGACAACGCAGAGGAAAACCATGGGGCCGCCCGCCACTCGAGCAAACACGTGAGGGGGAAAACCCACCGGCCACGGCTAAAAAATCAAAGGGATGTTTCAATTGCGGGAGAGAGGGCCACCGTGCTGCAGAATGTCGTTCGAAAGCCCCTCCACGCAAAACAGAGGCACCATCTTCCAAAAAGCTGGGGAAGTCTCAAGGCAACCCAAAAGAATCTTCCATGAAGGGGACAGAGGCTGTAGAGTCCACAATTTCTGCCAAAACCTGGGATTGGACTCCGGCCTACACTGCAGGGGCGGTGGACACCTCGGAAGACAGCTCAGAGGGAGAACCTTTGGTAAGTGGACCTCTTCCACCCATACTTAAGACAGTAACTATATTAGCTTCCTCTGCACCAAAAGCAAATGAAATAAAAGCTTTGATAGACTCTGGCTGCATCCGCTGCCTCATCAGCCCAACACTGGTGGAGGAACTGAGCATCCCAGTGAGGAGGCTAAAACAACCAATCTCCTTCAGTCAATTAGACGGGTCTATAGCAGGGGGGGGACCAGCTACCCTAGCCACTCTACCACTCCACATGTCCCTGGGGTCCCATGAGGAAGACATAACATTTATAGTGGCCCCAGGCATGGCATGCCCAATGATTTTAGGACTGGAATGGCTGAAGAAATGGAACCCCGGGATAAACTGGAGGACTGCAGAACTCAACTTCCCAAAAGGGGAACAGGAAAACGTAAAACCCCCAAACACCCCCCCAACCCAGAGGGAGGAAAAAGCAGCAGTGGGGGAAGAGAAGGGGCTAACAGAGATACCGGAGGAATACAGGGACCTGGCTGAGGTTTTCAGTGAGGAAAGAGCAGATGAGCTCCCCCCCCACCGCCCCACAGACTGCACCATAGAATTCAAACCTGGGGCAAAACTCCCAAAACCCAGGATGTATGCCATGAGCCCAAGGGAAATGGCAGAAATGGAAAGATTCATAAAGAAAAACTTAGAAAGAGGATTTATTGAGCCCGCCAAACCCAAAGTAGCCGCCCCGGTTCTGTTCAGGGAGAAGAAGGATGGTTCCTTTCGTTTGGTTGTAGATTACCGGAACCTAAATACAATTAGTGAATGTAATCTATACCCCCTTCCCCTAATGAAGGATATGCTATCCCACCTATCGAAAGGAAAGATCTTTACCAAACTAGACCTGAGGGAAGCATACTACCGTATTAGGATTAAGGAAGGAGACGAATGGAAAACTGCATTCAACTGCCCAATGGGGTGCTATCAATTCAAAGTATTGCCATTTGGACTGCAAGGGGCCCCCGCAGTCTTTATGCAATTAATTAATGACGTACTGAGAGAGCACCTATATAAGGGGGTCCTGGTTTACCTCGATGACATCCTTATCTTCACAGAAACCAAAGAGGAACATATCAAACTAGTCAGAGCAGTCCTGAAGAAATTGCGAGCTGCCCATTTATATGCTAAATTATCGAAGTGTGAATTTCATAAGGAAAAAATCGACTACCTGGGATATCGCATATCCCCAGAGGGCATCGAAATGGACCCAGAGAAGGTCAGGGCAGTACTAGAGTGGGCACCCCCCCGCACACGGAAGCAATTGCAAAGTTTCCTGGGGTTTGCAAATTTCTACCGCCAATTCATCCCTGCATTTGGCCAAATAGCCATGCCCCTCACAAATTTGTTGAAAACGAAGGGGGGGTCACCCGTGAAACCCAGCCAGCCTCTGAAATGGTCAATGGAATGTCAAGCAGCATTTGAGAGGCTAAAGAGACTCTTTTCTGCGGAACCTGTACTTAAACACCCAGATCCCAACAAACCTTTTGTAATACAGGCAGATGCGAGCGACGTAGCAGTCGGAGCCGTATTACTACAAGAAAATGATGAGGGGGCGTTGCAACCTTGCGCATATACATCCAGGAAACTTACAGAAACTGAACAACGATGGCCAATATGGGAGAAGGAAGCATTCTCATTAAGGTGGTCATTATTAACTTGGCGTCAATTTTTGGAAGGAAATAAAATACCTTTCCAAGTCTGGACTGACCACAAAAATTTAGAAGCACTAAAAACGCCCAGGAAGCTCACTCCTAAGCAAGCCCGCTGGTCCCAACACTTTCACCGATTCAATTTCACTCTCAAACACTTACCGGGGGGAAAGAACTTCCTGGCAGATGCATTATCCCGCATGCCCCAATATAACAGCACAAGAGTTACTGACTTTAAACCACTTGTACCGGAACAACAACTGGCAGCACCAGTCACCACCAGGGCACAAGAAAAAATGAAACCGAAGGTAGATAGCCAAACTGGAATAGAATTCAGGAAATCTTTGGAAAGTGATGAATGGTTCCAGAAAAATAAACATGTGTGCACAATTAAAGATGGACTGCCGTGGGTGGGGGAGAAGCTATATATACCTGCCACACAGAGAATCAATTTCATGCAACTGTGCCATGATACAAAATCAGCAGGACACTTTGGCTTTGTAAAAACCTTACACTTAACTAAAAGGCAATTTTGGTGGCCATCTATGAAAAAGGACATAGAAAGCTATGTGGGTAGCTGTCAAATTTGCGCAATGGCCAAGAGGTTACAAGGGAAATCGCCAGGACTGTTACAACCAGTGGCGAATCCCTCAGCCCCATGGAAAGAAATAGCCATGGATTTTATTGTGGAACTACCAGAAAGCAACGGAAACACCGTTATCTGGACTGTTACTGATCTGTTCTCTAAGCAAGTCCATTTCATACCTTGCCCAAAAATTCCTACTGCAAAAACATTAGCAAAACTTTTTGTACAACATATTTACAGATTGCATGGAGCACCACTACGCATCATATCTGACAGGGGGGTGCAATTTACCTCAGCATTCTGGAAGGAATTTTTATCTCTGTTAGGAACCACCCAAGGACTGACATCTAGTCATCACCCTCAGGGTAATGGGCAAGCAGAAAAGGCTAACTCTGTACTTGAACAATATTTAAGATGTTATGTACATTTTCAGCAGAACAATTGGACAGACCTGCTGCCTTTCGCAGAAGTGGCATATAACAACGCAATTCACTCCAGCACAGGTTACACTCCTTTTCAAGTAGCCACAGGCCAGAGCTTCAACCCCATACCTGACCTAACCCCAAAAGAACCGGTAATTCCAGAACTAAAGGAATGGATTGCTCAGCTACAATACACCTGGCCTATTGTCAGAAAAGCATTAACAGAGGCTAGATTAGCACACAAGACACAGGCAGACAAGAAAAGATCTGATCCCACACCGTTCAAGGTGGGAGAGATGGTATATCTGTCTACAAAATACCTTAAGTCTCTCCAACCCTGTAAAAAACTAGGACCAAAATACATTGGACCTTTTCCAATTAAAAGAATCATAAACCCAGTAACAGTTGAATTAGAACTACCAAAAAATCTTAGACGAATACACCCAATCTTTCACTGCAGTCTAATAAAGAGAGAACAACAATCTCCCCTACGAACAAAAATTCCACCACCACCACCTCCCATCATGGTGGAAGGAGAACAACATTTCGAGGTGAAGGAAATTCTGGATTCCAGGAGACATCATGGAACAACTCAATATCTAGTGGCTTGGAAACACCTCCCCTCCTCAGAAAATGAATGGGTCAGCAAACACCACGTTAAAGCACCAAAGCTGCTTAAGAGATTTCATACAGAATATCCAAACAAACCGAGTTAACATTTACACATGTTATTTTTTCTTCTCTTTTCTTTTCTCCCCCTACAGATGGACACATCCTTCTTCTAAGGAGAGCGGACTGTCAGAATCCATTTATATCATATTCATAAATGGAATGTTTCAAACATTATCCCATGGATTCTGTCATCTCCCGAAGAGAAGAGGATAGATGTGTATTGAACCGGCAATAGGCATTTCAAAGGAAAGGAGAAGCCTTTTGAACTGGGGAAACAAAAGGGGGGGGTTAGCATCTGGGTTTTGTCACGGTAGACAGCAATAAACAAAAGGGTCCTAACTTCCTCTTTCCCACGAGATGGATGATACGAGAGGAAGGATGGGGGGGGACTGACCAAATGGGGATTAAGGGGGGTTAAACCGGGAACTCTTTATAAGGGTTTACATCGTGGAAATATTAAGCCCTGTCTCATTTCCTACAACCGAACACGCCATAGTAAAGATTTCTTTTGGACTAAAATCCTGACTCCAAGAGTTTTTGTCTTCCTAAGACGTGGTTTGGGGTGGGTCCTGACAGCTTCATTTTTCCAGGGAGGGATATACGATATGGTTAATCCAGAATTCCCAGACTTGAAAGATTTGCACCCATTTGTCTGAAATGTTATTGGGTTATCTGCCTGAGCATTTGGGGGGTGGGGGGGTTGGACTAGAAGACCTACAAGGTCCTTTCCAACTCTTGTTGTATTTTGTATTGTATCTGTATATGTAATATCTAGTATGTGGGGACTATATGTATTAAAGTTTGCAAATTACTTTCAGTTGGTTTTACTTCTCACTAATTACTGTTGACATGAGAGAGAGCACAGTGGCAAAGAGGCATATTTTGCAATCTGATTTGACCTGTCTGATCCCAATATTTTTGCAATTCTTAGGGACGAAAATAAAATAACCTGAAAAAGGCTGGGAAGTAGCTTTATTTATCGGTATGATCTAAGGTAGCTAGGGAGCTGTCATTGCCTGAGACCCTTTAAAAAAATGGCTGGTTTTTTTCACAATTCCTGGAAGTTTGTTTAGGGTTACCATGGCAACCATCTCTTGCAACATCATGTTGTGAGAGTTTCATGGTATTTTTGACCTAGCCCCGGATACCATTCCTAGGAAATGCAGCAGAGAGCTCCAGAGGCTTGAGGGAGTCAGGCATCTATTGCAAGTTTGTTTGTGGTCACCTTGTGTAATAAAGCAAACTAAATTCATCTACCCTATTCCATCAACTCGGGAATAAAACAGAAAAAAATAAACTGGGATATAACCCAAAGGAAATGGGGGGGGGGGAATAGAATCATAGGAGCTGAGGGGGATAGTCAAAGAAGAAATAATTAAGCAATCAATAAAAGACAATACATAAAGATGTTTTATCATTTAGTACTGAGAGATTATGACTGAAAGTCACATCTTATAACTTGAAAATACCACAGAATCACAATGATATTGTCTTACTTTCCAGGGGCACATTGAGCAGAATGAAGCCAATGATCTGGAAGAGAATATTGGTCTCAATATTGGACAAAGTCTCCCTTCACTAGTAACCTCTTTCAGGATGAGTGGTTGACAAGACACTACCATCCCCAAAGTTGGCTAGACATGAAACAGAAAAAGAGAAGGAGGAACCATGAAGAAAGCAAAGCATACCAACTAGTAGATAGCCACCATATTTTCAGTGTAACGTAAGCAAAGTGATTTATACAGGTAGTCCTCAACTTACAACCACAACTGAGCCCAAAAATTATGTTGCTAAGTGAGACAGATGTTAATGAGTTTTAGCCCATTTTACAGTCTTTCTGGCTATAGTTGTTAAGTGAATCACTGCAGTTGTTAAGTTAGTAAAACACAGTTGTTAAGTGAATCTGGCTTCCCCATTGACTTTGCTTGTCAGGTGGTCACAAAAGATGATTGCATGACCCGGGGACACTGCCTCTATCATAAATATGAGTCAGTCATAAGTCCCATTTTTCAGTGCCATTGCACCTTTGAATGTCACCAGATGAACTGTTTTAAATTGAGGGCTACTCTTACAATTATTAAATCTAAGATTTTGTTAAAAACATATTGCTGACATAAAAAAACTTGCCAAAAATAATTAGGCTGTTGGAATTGGCCTCTTCATTTGAGGAGAACCATTTCACCATTTTTCCCAAATAAGGTGAGAAATCATCCAAAAATTTCCCTTTGGTGGGCTGGCTTCATGTTTGTCATCCTTTCATAAGGCCCTGTCATTGTGAGCGGCAGTGAATTCAAAAAAGTGGGGAAATTATGAAAATTGCACGGAGGTGAGCAGCTGAGAAAAAAAACTTAAAAATCTAAAAAAAGAGACATTAAGAGACATTTCAGCTCAGGTCTAATGTATGTCACCCTTATTACTGCTGTCAGTGTATGCTCGTTAACTGTTATGTAGGGTTGGGTTTGCAGTCCTTAATTCTGTGACCTACATTCTCGTTAGAGGCAGGCACAATTTTGTTTTATTAATATGGCTATACTTAGTGGTTTTACTGGGTGCAATGATAGGTCTTAGTCACTTCTTTTGAAGTTAGTTGAGGACTGCAAATAAATTTTTGGAAAGGTTCGTCTGAAGAAATTCTCTGGATCAAATTGCTGCTCTTTTCTCAGAAGGAAATGGCCACTTTGCATTGTGATATCCTTTTATCCTTTCTCAAACATGTTCCTTCAAATACATGCCTTTTAATAAAAGTGTGACCAAGAAGATTTCTATAGACACATGAAATATTCCTCCATACTAGCCAAATTGCTCTCTGGATAAAATTTGAGAGTTTGTGGAAAAATCCAGCTTCCTCATGGTATCTATTAAGCACAGTTGGGATTATAAAATTAAAATTTGAGTCCCATTTTACTTCTCACAGCTGGAAGAACAAGGTTGAAGGCTATAAAAAAAGCAATTGATTTGAAAATGATAAGGGGATATTAGGAAATAAAAGTAAATTAACCTATTAATCAAAAATCTAAAAGTAGGGGTTTTTTTAATTACATAAGAAAAAGTTACCCATGAGAAATCCTCTTGAAAATAGAAAATTTAATTTAATGCAGCCCAAAATGCCCTTGTCCATCAGGAAAGCAGAGGAATTATATAATGTGCAGCAACTCCAGCAATCTGACATGACCCTAAACATAAATTAAGCTCATCATTATAAAGGAAGGTCCAAGTGGATTCAACAAATGTTTGTTGTATTTCAGGAATTATTTTAGTCCAGAGAATATTTTTTCAAAAGCTATTCATAAACATGACTAAGAACAGTCACAAATGTGAGTTCCATTTAATGAAAATACGATCTTATGATTTCTGAAATGAACAATGTAAACTTTTATATCATAAAAATGTTCCAAGGTATCAACCAAATATGCCCATGCCAAATTCAAATATTATCACTCTGAATTACCATTCCCTCATATTTGTATATGAGCATGAAGCTTAGAAGAAAGAAAGGAATCCTAAAATAATATTCATACCATCTCCTGAATGTGTCATTTAAATCAGCCAAAACAAAGAGAGCCAGAAGGCAAAACAAAGCAGTTATTCACATATCTTTACAGGTCTAGTGTTAGAAAGCCAATTCCTAACTTGAATAACCTTGTAAACGTGTGTTTATTATTTATTTATTTACTTACTTACTTACTTATTCCTCATTTTTATTATTTTTACAAATAACTCAAGGTGAATAACATAGCTAATACTCCTTCCTCCTCTTATTTTTTTCCCCACAAGACAACCTGTGAGGTGAATTGGGCTGAGGGAGAGTGACTGGCCCAAGGTCACCCAGCTGGCTTTTATTTATTTTATTTATTTATTTTATTTATTTAATGAGACTTATATGCCGCCCTATCTCCCGAAGGACTCAGGGCGGCTAACAACAATAAAATACAAGAGAATACAAATATTTAAATTAAAATTAAACTATATCTATAGCCCCAATTAATAAAACCTTAAAACCAGATTAAAAACTCCATTATCATCAGTCCAGGTCAGCCTGTTCGAAAATAAATGTCTTAAGGTCACGACAAAAGGACCAGAGATCTGGGGTCATGTGGAGCTCCAGGGGAAGCTGATTCCACAGGGCAGGTGCCCCAACAGAGAAGGCCCTCCCCCTGGGGGTCGCCAGCCGACATTGTCTGGCCGACGGCACCCTAAGGAGGCCCTCTCTGTGTGAGCGCACAGGGCGATGGGAAGTCGTTCCTGGGAGCAGACGATCCTGCAAATATCCCGGGCCTAAGGCAGGACTAGGTCTCCCTGATTTCTAGCCTGGTGCCTTAACCACTAGACGAGGGGTCTTCAAACTTGGCCCTTTTATGACTTGTGGACTTCAATTCCCAGAATTCCTCAGCCAAGCATGTTGGCTGAGGAATTCTGGGAGTTAAAGTCCACAAGTCATAAAAGGGCCAAGTTTGAAGACCCCTGCACTAGACCAAGAGAACCTAACCAAAATCAGGAATTTTAGTAATTTTTCAGTGACTCCTTACTTAGGGAATGCAGGAAGGACTTCTAAAATTGAGTGCCATGAAACTGGCTGTTGCACAGAGCAGCTTGCAAACAATTTCTGCATGATTCACAGCATGAGTCAATCCTTGACAGCACTGGCAAGGGGGAAATTTGCAAACAATGGAAATGTAAAGTAAGATTTCATTGCTCATAAATCTTGTTTTGAATGAGTCAGGTACTCTTGCCTTGGATCTCTTACTCTACTGTGTTGATAATTAATTACTAAATGTGTTTCAAGTTCATGTCCCCTTCTGTGTTTGCAGAGTCAGCAGTCAATGTAAGAGGCCACTAACTGTACCTATGCTCAGAATAACGATGAAAGAATTGGGTCTTGAAGAGGAACTATTTTTGCTTGAAAGTTTAGAAGGCCCAATGGTGTCCAATGTCTACCTTTAAAACATAAAATTGAAGTACCCCCTTCTTTCCTGCTTCTATCCCATATCGATATTATCAGGCTGCTTTTCCACATAAGTGATCTAAAAGAGAGCAAAGAAGTCATTGCCTTCCATCTTGAAATTGACATCTGTTTGCAGAACTCCTGACTTTTCCTCCTTCACCTCCTAGCAACCAATTCTGGACAGATTGTTGGGATTAGCGTATGCAATAAACAGAAGCCTTACAATGATAGTATACGTTCATGTCCTGCCCCCAATCCATTCATTCAAACATTACAAACTAATTTTGAGAGTTTAGCTATATGTGTACCATCATGAATCCTCTAAGTAAAAACTGAATGATAAATAAATATGGCCAAATATTCTTAGATTCAGAAGTGCAGAGAAGACCAAGTGAATGATGTAATTTAATGCAAGGAGAAATTAATTCTGCAGAGTTCCACAGCTGAAATTAAGTGATTTGCTTCACTAAAAGAGTCCACAGCTCTGGACAGGCCGATTTAAATTCTTGTACGAAAAGAAAATACTGTTTCCAATTCATTTATATGTTTTGAGTTGCCAAATTAGCATGTCTACTGAGGCAATGTGTAATGATTTATTATTAAGGTTGGTCATACAGTCAACCAGATGTTTAGACTGGATTTGGCAATTTGGTCCACCTCTCAAGTCCCATCCAAGGACCTGGGATAGGAAGGTGTTGCTGTTTATGAAAGGCATTGTTGCAGATTGCAAGCTGTTCCAAGTGAAACTGCCTTTTGCAATTGACTGATAGTGATTTTGTCAATGCCAATGATGTTAAAGTGATGCTCTTGATGTTTTGGGATTGTACTCATGGTGCCTATTATTATTACTACTAACTTTGCTTTCTTTTGGCACAGACATTCTACTTCTGTTTGCAGGTTTCTCTATTTTGTGATTTTGTCCAGTTCTTTCTCTTCTGTTCTGCTGTCTCCTGATACTACTCTGCTGCACTTTCAGATTTTTGCTGAACAATTTTTGTTCTATAATGACTGTTAAAGTGGAACTAGTTTCAGTTAAGGGCAAAAGTGCAAACTGGAAATGTTAAAAGTACAGTTTAAGACATGAAAGAGGCAACTTTAAAAGGTTAAAGGTGTAGATTAATTTAACTAAAGCAAGGGCTATAACTAAGGGCATGGGATCCAAAGGACAATGAGAGACTTAAATGACTGGTAGAAGATGAAATTCCCCTTTGCCACGCTTATCTGGGGGTTGGGCAATGCTGGAGAAACAGAAGGCTGGAATATTCCTAAACAGCGAGGATGGGCATGATTAAGACCACTGAGACTGAGAAGCTATTTGCCACCTTTAATCAAGTCATGGTACTAGATCAGGGGTAGGCAACCTTGGCTCTTTTATGACTCGTGGACTTCAACTCCCAGAATTCCTCAGGAATTCTGGGAGTTGAAGTCCACGAGTCATAAAAGAGCCAAGGTTGCCTACCCCTGTACTAGATACTAATGTGCTCTGGCCACAGCTTTTTTCTGCTGTATCCTTATGCCAATCTCTTCATTTCAACCCAGCCCTTTACTGAGCCAGATATAAGTCGCCCTTAGCTGTATTGATGTTAAGCAGCCCCAGGTTATGTAAAATCTCTTGGGCTTTATCACCTATTATCTTGGAAGGAAGCCAGGGAGCTGCAGGAGCTTGAAATGGGGATAACAAAAATAGTCTAGGGATCAAAGGTGGGGGAGGGGGAGAGATCCAGTTTGCAGGCTCTTCAAATATGGGATGAGAGCTCTTCAACTGAGCAGCAGGCAAACATAAAAAGATGGAGAAGGAATGTTTAAAAGGAAGCAGTAGAGTTTATAGCAGGAAGAAGCTGGCTGCTCTAAGCATTACAAACGAGGCCATAAAATGCATTTCTCCCTACTATTGAAACCATATGATGATCAGTTATACATCCAGTGTTTAATCTAAAAGCTATCCAATATAATAGAGTTGCTAATGTTTGGATTTAAACAAATGTTTCCAATTTTTTTAAAAAAATTGAATTATGACTAAATATGGAGAAAGTAGTGATCCACACTAGGTGTAAAAGCTAAGTATACTACCAAGGCAAGCAGAAGGGGCCTGGGGTAGTATTTTAAAGTAATATTGGAAGCAGGATTAAAGCCAGCTATGAATTACAAGCGTCTTGAGTTCATCGTGTCATCAGCACATTAATTGGATCAGTAGACCATATTATTGGAAATGTGTGAATAGGAGCTGATCATCAATATCATACCATAAATGCTTGGAAGACTCTTTCAAAATTGGGACATGATTCAAGTTGATAGAAATCCTCTTGTCCAGTATCCAATTATTTTGCAAATGAATGATGACATCTATGAGCAGTAGGAGAGCTTATTGTAAGTATGTGTTACAGCTACGTTAATCATACTTTTATGATTGTAACACTGTAGAGTCACTTAAAAAGAACAAATTTTGATTTCATAGAGCAGATTTGATTTCATGGGACACTGCTTGTCCATTAAAGTAAAGCTGATGATAGCAGTCACTTCAAGTCCACAATGCAAACATAATGGCATTTAATCAAGCACAAGCTGTCATAAAACAAACATTAGAACACTGTACCGATCCTTATACAAATAGTCTCAAAAAGCCTCCTTACATATTTGTAAATACATATACATGCATGTTTATGTTCTGTGTGTATAGGCATACATATACACATACTGCATATATGCATGTGCAAGTCTGTTCTTATTTTTCCCTTGGGCTATATAATGGGGAAGGATCAATATGCTGGCAACTGCTTGATAATGATAATGATTACAATGATTGGCAGAATATTACAAAAATAACAAAGTTGATTTTTTAAAATAATATTAAACCCAGATAATGTTAGCCTAACTATTGTTATTATGATTGCCAGGCGCAAATAATTCAGGTTCATTTGTTGGATTCAAAGCACAGAAGAGTTCATTGTTGTCACCTATACACAAGGATTCTAGAAGGTCATTGGGAGAACTTGCCAGAGTTTTTTTAGGACAGCATTAACCATATTTTCTTCTTTCTATTCCACTGATCTTACTATGATTTGAATATTTCTGCTAGGGGAGAAAGAATCACAGCTGATCAATTTAGGGTATGGTCCAACATTGCAATGAGAGATGGTTTGGTGTAGAGATTCAAGGCTGGAGTAGATTTCTCCAGCATGGCACATGACAGAACATATGCATCTTTTTATATGTCAGTGAATTTTAATGTTTCCCTCTTGAATGTGCCTTGTCTTCTCCTGCCCCCTAGCAGGATGTCAGAACCAATCAACATGCAGGGATTGCACCTGCGCACATTGAGCAGTTGGCATTCGGGAAGTGTTTGTGTCAGCTTGTCAGTAGCCCTCTGCAACTTCCACTCACCCTTCAACCCCTTCACAGTGTGAAGCCATGAAGCAATGGCTACCGCCAGTTGAGGGCAAGTCTAAATCAGCCATAAGACAGCAGGCTAGAAATGAGAGACTGAATTCCATTCCCTTCTTAGGCACAAAGCCAGCTAGGTGACTTTGGGCCAGTCACTCCCTCACACCAATCAAGGGCAAACCACTTCCAAAAACATTGCCCGGAAAACTGTAAGGACTTGTCCAGGCAGTTACCAGGAGTTAACACTGCCTCAAAGGCACACAGACACACTAACATTGGAATGGCCCTTTTAGCAAAACCATTAGATTACTCTAATTAGATTACACCCCAAGGTTCTCAAGGAACTGGCAGACGTGATCTCAGAACCACTGAACTATATTTTTCAAAGATCCTGGAGCACTGGGGAACTACCAGAGGACTGGAAGAGAGCTGATGTAGTTCCCATCTTCAAAAAAGGGAAAAAAATAGATCCAGGAAACTACAGACCTATCAGCCTGACCTCAATACCTGGGAAGATTCTGGAAAAGATAATCAAACAACAAATCAGCAAACACCTTGATGCAAACAAAGTCATCACTAAAAGTCAACATGGGTTTGTCAAAAACAGATCATGCCAGACAAATCTTATTACATTCTTTGACCAAGTGACAAAATTAGTGGACCAGAGGAATGCTGTAGATATAATTTACTTGGATTTCAGTAAGGCATTTGATAAAGTAGATCACAACCTACTACTTGATAAGATAGAAAAATGTGGGTTAGATAGCACTACCACCAGATGGATTCGTAGCTGGCTGACAGGCCGTACTCAGCGTGTGGTCCTCAATGGAACCGCATCTACATGGAAGGAAGTGTGTAGTGGGGTGCCCCAGGGCTCTGTTCTGGGCCCAGTGCTCTTCAATATCTTCATTAATGATTTGGATGAGGGGATAGATGGGGAACTCATCAAATTTGCAGACGACACCAAGCTGGCAGGAATAGCCAATACTCCAGAAGATAGGCTTAAGATACAGAAGGATCTGGACAGACTTGAACACTGGGCACTATCTAACAAAATGAAATTCAATGGTGAAAAAAGTAAGGTTCTACATTTAGGCAGGAAAAATCAAATGCATAGGTATAGTATAGGTGGTACCTTGCTCAATAGTAGTAACTGTGAGAGGGATCTCGGAGTCTTAGTAGACAATCACTTCAATATGAGCCAGCAGTGTGCTGCAGCTGCCAAAAAAGCCAACACAGTGCTAGGCTGCATTAACAGAGGGATAGAATCAAGATCGCGTGAAGTACTAATACCACTTTACAATGCTTTGGTAAGGCCACACCTGGAATACTGCATCCAGTTTTGGTCACCACGATGTAAAAAAGATGTCGAGACTCTAGAAAGGGTACAGAGAAGAGCAACAAAGATGATTAGGGGGCTGGAGGCTAAAACATATAGGAAACGGTTGCTGGAATTGGGTATGTGTAGTTTAACGAAGAGAAGAGTGAGGGGTGACATGATAGCAGTGTTCCAATATCTCAGGGGCTGCCACAAAGAAGAGGGAGTCAAGCTATTCTCCAAAGCACCTGAAAGCAGGACAAGAAGCAATGGATGGAAACTAGTCAAGGAGAGAAGCAACCTAGAACTAAGGAGAAACTTCCTGACAGTTAGAACAATTAACCAGTGGAACAACCTGCCTCCAGAGGTGGTGAATGCTCCAACACTGGAGGTTTTTAAGAAGAGACTGGACAGCCATTTGTCTGAAATGGTATAGGGTTTCCTGCCTGAGCAGGGGGTTGGACTAGATTACCTCCATGGTCCCTTCCAACTTTATATTATTATTATTATTATTATTATTATTATTATTATTATTATTATTATTATTATTATTATTATTATTATTATTATTATTATTATTATTATTATTATTATTATTATTATTACTCCATCCCTTTCACTTTGCTTGATGCTTTCTCAGCTGCATTAACTTTTTGTTACATATATTTGACTGTTTTCAGACTCTGCTTTCACAGAACTATGTGTATTTAACCATTCTTGTTAGCTTCATTCTTGTTAAAAAAATTTGCAGCTTTCAGTGATTAGAGTGTTCAGGTAGCTGTCAAGATACAGATAATAATGTATTAGTGGCAAGGATTCCTCTACATTCTGCAGAAATTTTCTCCAAGGTATTTAACTTATATTGTATCCTCTTTTTTCATTATAATACAATGCAGAACATCTTCCCTTTTATAGAAAACAACTTATGGCACATTGCACTCTCTCAAGTAGTAATTATTCAAGGCCTTTTGACTGATTATTATGTGCCATTAAGTCGATAACGACTCTTAGTGACCACATACACTTTTCAAGATCCCACTCCTTTCAAAATAATGCTATTTTTGTCTGTACCCTTGCATATTACTGTTATTTGTAATTATCCATTAGATTTCTTCAGGAAACATGATTTAGGATATATAGTGCTTCCTCATCTGTTTTTTCTCTCTGCAACAACTGTGCAAGGTATGTTGGTTGAAAGAGAGTCACTGCAATAATGTCATCCAATAAACTTCCATGACTGTGGATGATCCTGAACCTGAGCGTCCTTGGTCCTGTTCCAATATCTCAGTCCTAATACCAGGTGTAATGTATTGGGCTTGTTTTGTTAACACCACGTGGTATTGCTGGGAGGCTGTTTGAGCAGGGAAGCTAGCTAACGGCTCCCAGCTCCTCAGACAACCCATCTCCAGCGCTGCTATTGGTTGCCCCTAGGGCGGCAATAGGTTGCTTCAAACCTATTGGCCGCCGCATAGGGGCCAGGGTATAAATTGCTGCATCTGCAGCCCAGTTCTCTAGTTCAGATCCTGCAAGCAATAAACCATGATCTTTGCTGAACTCACTCCCCTCGTCTTCATTCCTGCGCAACGAACCCAGTACACAACACTGGCGATGAAGGTGGGATCCTGCTTCTCCGTCGGAGCTGAAAGTCACTAGGGGAGAGGCACCGCATGCCTGGCGGGAAAAGCAATTCCCGCCCTACGGTTGGCTAGCCAAGCCATGCTAGCGACCACACACTCAGAAGACCAGTCCCTGAGCAACAGAGCGGCAGGATTTGAAGACGCTGAAAGCCAGCTGCGAAGACCAGCACAATGCCCAAGGTCAGAAGGCTGCAAGAATTTAACATCAAGCAACCAGAAGAATGGCCCTCGTACCTGTCCCAGGTCGAAAACTACCTTCGGGCGAACCAGGTCGCAGAGGACGGACTGAAGGCCGCCACGCTGCTCTGTGTGCGTGCACCCTCCCCGAGGATTCCTCCTGTGGCAGCAGTTGGGAATCGAGGCCCACATTTGTTTTCTTGATGTGTGCCAGGGCAGGGGAAGGCATCAGAACGTGGGTGTGGAGGGAAAAATGCACCAATCATAAACGCCGATCTCACACTGCTGCAATCTCCCTCGCTCGGTTTCAACTTGCTTTGCTGCAAGAGAAAGCAAGCTGAAACTGTGCGAGGGAGATTGCCAGGAACACAAATCGGCCGATCTCGCGCTGCTGCAATCTCCCTCGCTTGGTTTCAGCTTGCTTTCTCTTGCAGCAAGGCAAGCTGAAACCGAGCGAGGGAGATTGCAGCAGTGCGAGATCAGCCGGTTCGCATTCCTGGCAATCTCCCTCGCTCGGTTTCAGCTTGCCTTGCTGCAAGAGAAAGCCGGGCCGCAGGGCTGCCTCCGTGGGTGCTGCTCTAGTGCAGAGAGGGAGAGGCTGGTCCCCATTCGGCCCGCCAACCCCAGGAGAGCGGCTTTCGAGCAGGAGCAGCCTTGCCCTGCTTGCCCTTAGTTGGCACCGGGAGCAGCCACCGCCACCTGCCCCGCTTTTCCCAAGCCCTGCTATGCCACCACCACAGGTTTCCAGCAGCGGGAGGCTCCGGGACGAGGGCCTGTCGGGGCTGCTCCGGTGGGCCGCTTCTGTGGCAGTGGGACATGCTGGTGCCCTGCGCTGTGCTCCACTGCGGGGGCCACCCTGGGAAAGGTGAAAGCGCAGCTGTAGTCCAGGACTACTACTAGACTACTACTAGAGAGAGGGAAAGAGAGAAATAGAGGGAGAGAAATAGAGAAAGAGGGAGAGAGAGAGAAAGGGGGAGAGAGAGGAGAGAGAAAAAAGAGGGAAGGGGAGAGAGGGAAAGAGAGAGGGGGAGAGAGAGGGAGAGAAAGAGAGGGAGAGAGAGAAATTAAATTAGTAACATGATTGTTAAGTGAATCTGGTTTCCCCACTAACTTTGCTTGTCAGAAGGTTGCAAAAGGCGATCACATGACCCTGGAACAATGTGACCATCATAAATATGAATCAATTGCCAAGCATCCGAATGTAAATCACATGATCCTGGGGATACTGCAATGGTCATAAGTGTGAAAAATGATCAGAAGTCACTTTTTTCAGTGCTGTCGTAACTTTGAACAGTCACTAAGTGAATTGTTGTAAGTTGAGGACTGCCTGTACTTTATCATTTTTTCCCCTTTTTTTGGTCAAGTTTTTGACACCTTGCTGGGTGACTGGTGGTACTTGGACATTGCCTTGTCCTAAAAGTGGTACAATGGGTGAAAAGGTTGAAAAGCCCTGCACTAGGCATCCAAGTAACCGGAATCAACCGGACACAAGTCGCAAGTTTAGCGATGGTTTGCGAGGAATTCGCAGGCGTATTTGATTCAGCCCTAGGAACTTACACGGGCCCACCAATAGCATTCAAACTAGACCCAAATGTAGTTCCCATCAGGATTAAGCCTCGCAGGGTCCCATTTGCCCTCAAGCACAAAATAGACACGGAACTAGACAAGCTTGTTGAACAGGGCGTTTTGCAACCAGTAGATGGTACAGAGTGGGGAACTCCTATTGTAACACCACTTAAAGCCAACGGGGAAGTCAGAATATGCACAGACTATAAATACACAATTAACCGGGCCCTTAAACAGCACGCATACCCAGTCCCAGTAGTGAGCCACATCCTGGCATCTTTGGAGGGTGGCACCACTTTTGCAAAATTAGATTTGGCTCAGGCCTATCAGCAACTACCTGTTGATGAGGTCACAGCCGCAGCACAGACAATAGTAACCCACAGGGGGGCATTCAAAGTTAAGCACCTGCAATTTGGGGTCAGTGTAGCCCCGGGCATTTTTCAGGGAATCATGGAACGCACACTCAAGGGCATCCCGGGGGTTTGCCCCTATTTTGATGATTTGCTTATTTTATTTATTTTTATTTATTTTTACTAATGGGACTTATATCCCGCCCTATCTCCCGAGGGACTCAGGGTGGCTAACAACAACAAAAATTAAAGGTCTCTGTACAGTAAATTAAAATTTAAAGTTGAAATAAATTAAAGATTAGAGTTAAAATTGTAAACATAATTAAAATCCCTGTCAGTCCAGGTCAGCCAGGTGGAAAAGGAGGGTTTTGAGGCCGCGGCAAAAGGACCGGAGATCTTGGGCCATCCGAAGCTCAGGGGGGAGCTGGTTCCACAGGGCTGGTGCTCCCACAGAGAAGGCTCTTCCCCTGGGGGTCACAAGCCGACATTGTCTAGCCGACGGTACCCTGAGGAGGCCTTCTCTGTGTGAGCGTACTGGGTGATGGGAATTCGTTCCCGGCAGCAGATGGTCCTGCAAGTATCCCGGGCCTAAGCCATGTAGGGCTTTAAAGGTAAGTACCAGCACCTTAAATCTCACCCGGAGGGCAACCAGTAGCCAATGCAGCTCACGCAGGAGGGGTGTAATATGGGAGTATCGGGGTGCTCCCATCACTACCCGTGCAGCTGCACTCTGCACCAGTTAAGGCCTTCGGGTGGTCTTCAAGGGCAGCCCCATGTAGAGAGTATTGCAGTAGTCTATACGGGAGGTAACGAGTGTGTGGGTGACTGTACGTAGGGCATCTCGGTCCAGAAAGGGGCGCAACTGGTGTACCAGGTGAATCTGGGCAAATGCCCCCCTAGCCATGACTCCAATATGATCTTCAAAACTGAGTCGTGAATCCAGGAGGATGCCCAGGTTGCGTGCTCTATCAACGGGAGGTAATATCTCTCCTCCTATAATTATTGCCGGAGAAACCACAGAAGTGCTAGCAAGGAGGCTCAAAGCCATCCTGCAAAGGCTGTGTGAAGCAGGCCTCAAACTAAAAAAGAGCAAGTGCAGTATTGGGGTCCCTTCAACTGAATTTTTGGGGTTTTGCATTGATGCTGATGGCATCTACCCCGCTGAGTCCAAGGTGAAAGCCATTCAGATCGCACCTAGTCCTAAAACAAAAGGAGAGCTGCAAGCATTCTTGGGCCTCCTCAACTTCTACCACGCGTTCCTTCCTAACAAGGCCACAGTGGTAGAGCCACTTCACAGGCTCTTAGATAAAAAAGCTTCTTGGAAATGGACTAGCATTCATGAAAAAAGTTTTCAGGACCTGAAGGCACTTCTGTCGGTCAGTTCTACTATCACCCATTTCAGGGAGTCTAAACCAGTTAGCTTAGCATGTGATGCATCCCCATACGGGGTGGGTGCAGTCTTGAGTTACTTAGAGAAAGATGGAACTCAAGTTCCCATTGCTTTTTATTCAAGGACACTGTCCTCTGCTGAGCGTAATTATGCTCAAATTGACAAAGAGGCATTGGCCATTGTAGCTGGAGTTAAAAAATTCCACTACTTATATGGCAGGGACTTCACGGTCTTCACAGACCACAAACCACTATTGGGGTTATTCACTACAGACAGACACCCCACATATTATCCTCCAGAATGCTGAGATGGTTTATTTTTTATCAGCTTATACATTTAAGCTGATTCACAAACCCAGCAAAGAAATGGGCCATGCAGACGGCCTGAGCAGGCTTCCACTGCCACAAATCGAACCAGATCCGGCCCCAGCAGCCCACATTTTGTCCATTCAGGACTTGCAGGGGACATAGCTGCAGAAATGGCAGCTGACAAGACACTAAGTAGAGTGCTTTCTTGGGTACACACAGGGTGGCTGGATAAAAGCCCAGGCCCTGAATTTCAGAGTTATTTTACAAGAGACATGAACTATCAGCTCACAAGGGTTGTATCCTATGGGGGAACAGGGTCATAGTTCCCATCTCGCTAAGAACATGGTTTTACAATCCCTAAATGAAGGCCATCCGGGTATTGTTCATATGAAAGCTTTAGCTAGAAGCTACTTATGGTGGCCAGGATTAGATAAGGCCATTGAGGCCCAGGTGTGTGGCTGTTACACATGCCAGCAATCAAGGCCTGAAATGCCGCACACTCCAGTTCACAGGTGGGAGGAGACTCACACTCCCTGGTCTAGAATTCACATAGACTTCGCTGGGCCCTTTCAGGGACAGCTCTTCCTCATAGTTGTTGACAGCTACTCTAAATGGCTAGAAGTAATACCAGTTGCAAACATGACTACTGCTAGGACCATCCAGGTGCTTAGGAAACTCTTTGCCACGCACGTGTCCAACAACGGAGCCCAATTTACTGCGGCAGAATTTCAGGCGTTCCTGAGAGCGAACCTTATCAGGCATGCAACATCAGCCCCATTTCACCCTTCTACTAATGGTCAAGCTGAATGCATGGTTCGCGCCACTAAAGAGTCACTAAAGTGTATAGTGACTGGGGACTGGCACCACAGACTGGCAGATTTTTTGCTGTGCCAACATTCCACGCCATGCACGGCTACAGGAAAAAGCCAAGCAGAGCTTCGCTGGGGAAGGTCACTGATCACGAAACTGGACAGGTTGCAACCAGACAGGGTGGCAGCAGAAGCCTCTTGCCCAAAACCCCCGAGGGGGCTGCAAGTGGGTGATGGGGTGTGGGCCAGGAACTATGGGCATGGGAACTTGTGGGTGCCAGGAAAAAATCACTAAAACGTCAGGCCCTCTCTCCTACGAAGTGGGCCTAGAGGGCAGGTGAGCTGTCCAGCACCACATCGATCAGCTTAGGAAGCGTTTCTCAGAATGGCCACAAAGCAAGGACTTCATCATAAGTCCTTACCAAGGGCTGCAAACTGGCAGCCAGGCCGATCCGGACATAGACTCTGAAGGCTTAAACAGCCAAAGCAACAGGGAGTTGGCTGTAGAGGAGGGGAGCCTGGAAGTGCAACATGGGTCCCCTGATGGAGAAAGCCAACCTGAATCATATAGCTGCTGTGCTAACTCTGCGGAACAAACTGACTCTGGGGTGGGCTAACCTGGAAGGGCCAGCCAGAGAGCACCAAGCCATCCTGAATCATTGGAATTGAGAGACACTGGTCCACCCAGCCTGGAGGCAAGCTGGTAGGCCAGGAAGTGCCTGGGTCCCCCAGGTGTTCCACAAGGGCTCGCAAACCTCCTGCTTATCTACAAGATTATGTCCTGAAATAATAAAGCTATAATGTTGTATGTACCTTTTTGTACTGCCTGACCTACAAGATTGTCCTGAACAATGGAGCTATGATGTTTGTAATGCCTTATTGAGCTTCTAAGAGGAAACCTGTTTTCGCACATTGTTAACCCATTGTAAGTGTACTGCTGTAATTACTTTCTGTTGTTGCTATAATGTTGTTCGTTCTAGGGGGGAGGGTGTAATGTATTGGGCTTGTTTTGTTAACACCACATGATATTGCTGGGAGGCTATTTGAGCAGGGAAGCTAGCTAACGGCTCCTAGCTCCCCAGACAACCCGTCTCCAGCGCTGCTATTGGTTGCCCCTAGGGCGGCAATAGGTTGCTTCAAACCTATTGGCCGCCGCCTAGAGGCCAAGGTATAAATTGCTGCATCTGCAGCCCAGTTCTCTAGTTCAGATCCTGCAAGCAATAAACCATGATCTTTGCTGAACTCACTCACCTCGTCTTCATTCCTGCGCAACAAACCCAGTACACAACACCAGGGGTCTTCAAACTTGGCCCTTTTATGACTTGTGGACTTCAACTCCCAGAATTCCTCAGCCAGCGTGCCACGCTGGCTGAGGAATTCTGGGAGTTGAAGTCCACAAGTCATAAAAGGGCCAAGTTTGAAGATCTCTGCCTTATACTATGCTGGAAAATATACAGAACTTGTGTACTGGGGAAAAGTGGGCATGTCAGCTCAGGAATAGATCACAAATATACAGTAGGAAACCAACAAAGCAAATGAAAAACAATCTATTGAAGTTTAAAATGTATTCGCAAAAGGCCCAGAACAGGATCTGTGCAATTGCCCCCCTCCTCCCATGAAAACATAAGCATAGGAAGCCGCCCATCAAAAAGAGGATGTGCACTTCAAAAGACAATACGGGCTGGGAAAGAGAACAGCAGAGAAATCCTCATTGGGTGATCACATTTGGGACTGGGAACTCCGTCATTAAGCAGTATCACATGACCCTGACGGGCTTAAGACCTCACTTCCCCTTTGGAAGTTAAGCAAATCACTGTGGTTGTTAAGCAAGGCTTCATGTGACCACAATGTGCGATTTTACTTCCATGTTCTCCTTGTCACAATCAGGTAGGAAGCACATAAATGGCAATCCCCTATCCACAGGATACTGCAATGGTTGTAAATGCGAGGACTGGTCTCAAAGCTGAACAGTCGTAACCTGAACAGTCGCTGAGCAAAGCAGTTGGAAAGCGAGGACAACCTACACAGTGCTCAAAGTGAATTGCTTCCAACTGTAGCTATCAGCAAATCTTCACTGATAGGCTTACAAACTCAACATGCAAACACAACAAAGAAGAAAGTGGAATACTTCATCCCCAGCACAGACTGGCCATTGCTAATATGAAGCTCACAGAAACAATGGTATAAATAAATTTGTTTAATAAATTTTTTAAAAAAATGAATACTTACTGCAGAGGATAAGGGAGGCAGTAAAGCCCAACTTTCTTTCATTTCTCTCTGGATTGAGATTGCCGTTCCTTGCAACCCCACCTATCTACACATTAAGGGGCAAATCCTTTTATCCTGTTTATTTGTGCAAAAGGGCTGTCTACTGTTGCTTCACATTTAGACTCCACACTGAACAAACCGTTGAAGGGCTTGAAGGATTGCAAATAGAATACAAAGCACAGGTCTCCTTGCTCTGTGGATGTAAAGGTCAAACACAAAGTTCTCAGGCTTTCTTCGTACTTAAAAGAAACCTTAAGAGAAGCCTGATAATTTTGCAACAAGAAGGAGGGGATTCTGTAATTCTCTGAAACAAGCTCGTGTCAGTAACAGTTGCTCTTTGCTTAACTACGCATAGTTTTCCCTACATCTAATCAAAATGGTATAACAGAAAAACAGATTTTCTTGTTTACATGCGCGAAATAAATAACATATTAAAACTGTGGATGGAAAAAAAACATTTGTTTTCTCCAAGGAACTTTTTAAAAAACAGACTGACAATATATGAGCTGTTGAAACAGATTTCTGGAGCTGCTGGTAAAGTGGGAGAGTGGGGAATCAAAAGTGTTTTGAGAGTGTGAAGACTGTCGCTTTCATCCGAAACCAATCTACCATTTTAAAGCATAACTCAGGGAAATCAATACCATGAAAGATTGCCTATCGGGTTATTGGTTATGAGATTTGTATATTATTCATTTAAGATCATGAAGACTGAGAAATTGCAGGTGACAAAATACAGATTTTTTTTCCCCTGCTCATTAATTTCAGTGCAAACAGAATTAATTGTTTCTTTCTTTTATGGAAAACTTTTGAAAACAAAAGAACCTAAGAAGGAAGAAATAAGAGCCAGAAAGATCAATTTTCATATTGTTTTCTGATCTCTAACATTCCTTAACATGCAAAAGAAATTTGGAGATGGGTTTTTTTTAATTTATTTATTTATTACATTTTTACACCACCCCTCTCACCTAAGTGACTCTGGGGAGTTTACAACAATATAATATAACAGTATAAACATATGACTAAAATTATTATTATTATACTGAATTATTCAGTGTAAAATTATTGTACTAAATAAGAAATTGTAGAGAAATCCTGGGAAAAAATATATTGTCCTTGTCCCAAGCTCCTTGTCCCAGTGTAGGAGATGACCAGGCTGAGCCTGAAGGAGAGGTCAAATGCGTCATCAGTCATGAGTCCCTGTGCACCCACAAGAAATCTAAGTCCAGCCCACCTTGTATTTCTTTTTATTCTAAACTCCTGCTAATGTCCCTTGACCCTTAGTAGCTCAGATTCTTGTACAGAGCTTAAGCTTGCAATAAATCTTTATACTCATTAGAACTGCCTGAATCTGCTGATTTCCCAGGACAGCTAGCTGTGCCTTAGCATTCTTGTAACATAATGACAACTTGAAGACAATAAAGGATAGAGACAGGGATTAGAAACTGGGCCAAGTTATGGACAGGAAGTGCAGATCTGGCTTCAAGAAAGTGAAAGCTCAGAATCAGCTGAGGTTAGCAAAGAATATATGTAGGTCTTCAATATCAACTTCTGCTCCATATCTGAATCCAAATTAAATAAGAGAATGGCTGTCTTGCTTCTAATTAAACAATTCCATGAAAGGAGACCCACCAATCTCTCTAGGTAATTCCTTCCACTATCCAACTTCTTTTTTTCTCCCTAGCATTCAGCCAACATTTGCTTTCCTTTAATTTATTCCTACATTATTCAGAATCCTACATTCTGGGATAAGAGATAACAGGTCTTCTGTGTGATGTTCTTTCAGGTATTTGAAAAGTATTGCGTCTCTTCCCATCCCTCAAATTAAGTTCCCAAAAGTTATTGCAGAAGGGATTTTTGCTCTAGACAGAGGATTGCAACAATATATTCAGAAAAGATTGGCCTGAATGCTTTACAGCAGAAATAATCCCCACTGTGCTCAGTTGGATTTACTCTTAGAATGTGTGTGTTGCAGTCTAAAAGTAACATTATTTACAAGATAAAGCTATATAGAAAATAGCCATTAATGACCAAAAAAATGTGTGGCTATAAAAATTCCCAGCATGTTTTGTATTGTCTTGTATTTAGCTATGCCAGCAACCAAACAACTCTGTCCTCTCTAACTACTGAATGCTACTGCTTTCTGTCTTCCCATTTTCACATCGGAAACCAGGCAGGAAATAGGAGTTCTCACCAACCACTTGCCCTTTGTCCAGAACATCAATTTTACACGTTTCCCATAACTATGCAAATTAGATTCATTTTGTCTACACTTTCAGTACATTGGCTCCTTCCTGATGTGGAGACGTGTGTTGCCCTGAGAAAGCCCCTCTTGGTACCAGTTACCTAATCTACACAAAGTTGGAATAGGATGCCATTCTTTTGCTTTCTCACTCTCT
Source organism: Vipera berus (assembly GCF_964194415.1). Taxonomy (NCBI): domain Eukaryota; kingdom Metazoa; phylum Chordata; class Lepidosauria; order Squamata; family Viperidae; genus Vipera; species Vipera berus. The sequence goes on along the minus strand of NC_138202.1, from coordinate 156,149,766 downwards.
GAAAACAGTATTACCGTTTCTGCTCCATTTCTTGCAAATAAGAAAAAAAAAACCTCCATCATTTCTGCTGCATTACGAAGTTCATTTCAAGAGTGTACAGTTCTGAAAAGTAAGAAACCTCCCTGCAGGGAACATCTTGTAAAGTAGATGTCCTGCAGAGCAGCTCCCCTTTTTGTAATAGTAGCAGAACTCTTTAAGTTGCAGATAAGGTGCAAGATTGTGTGTGTGTGTGTGTGTGTGTGTGTGTGTGTGTGTGTGTGTGCGCAAGGGGTCTCCAAATGTCAGCCCCTTTGGGGATAAGAAAGGCACCATACCGGTATGACCTCATTAAAGGCCTTGTTTCAATCTGCTGTGCTCTACAGGAGCTGCAATCCTGAAGTCACCCCACCACCTTTTTTTTCATTTGGCACCTCTGAGCCAAGAAGGACCTCTTTGTAAAATTGAAGCAGCTGTCAGATGGCCAAAAGTTTCATACTGAAGGACAACCTTGTTTAAAATGTCTTAACATACCTAATTGTGGGAAGAGCTGTCCATCCCCATCAGCCCAAAATTGCTGAGCGTTTTCATAAGAATGAAATACTCTGAAGCATGAATTTAAATTGTTATTTGACAGTCATGGTAAAGCAAACCACCTGGAGATGTTTGCCCCCTGGACTGCATGATCACTTTTATGTCCCTCTGTATTTTAAGTCTATGAGAACACTGAGCTTTATTAGGTTGTCTCCACTGGAACCTTTACACTTAGTGAGAAGAACACCACTGCTTCTTAAAACTGGGTTCATATAGAAGCATAGGACTGGAAGGGACCTTGGAGGTCTTCTAGTCCTGCTCCCTGCTCAAGGCAGGAGTCCTTATGCCATCCCAGACAATTGGATGTCCAATCTTTTCTTGAAAACCTCCAGTGATGGAGTACCCACAATTCTGGGAACAAGCCGTTCCACTGATTAATCGTTCTTTCAGGAAACTCCTCCTTAATTCCAGGTTGAATCTCTCTCTCTCAAGCTTCCACCCATTGCTTCTTCTCTTGTTATTTTGTAGGTGGCTCTGTTATTTTGTAGGTGGCTCTGTTATTTTGTAGGTGGCTCTGTTATTTTGTAGGTGGCTCTGTAAATTTGACAAACTAACAACTATTCAAAAATATAAATAAGACAGACTCTTTCTTCCCCCCCCTTCTTGCTTGTTCATCGCCCATTTCACAAACGTGACTCTGACAATTATGTAAAATGAAAAACCATAATTTACCAAACAAAATCATAATGTGCAAGGTCACAAAATACCCCGCAGAAATAATGCTGTAAGAAAGCAACATTAATCAAGAGAGCTCATCTAACCATCCAATCCTCCTTCTTTAATCTTTCCATCAGTACCATCCCAGAAAGAACTACAGGTTGGTTTGTTTTTTAGAAAGAACAGCAAAAAAAAAACCTTCTGCGGAAGTCAGTGCACATAAAAGACCTTATGTGGAAATGAAGGGTGCTTCCTCCTAAAAAAAGAAATAAGAAAATCTCTTTGAAATAAAAAGGGCCTCTTGCAACTTTCCTTAACATTGGTGATGAAAAAGAGAGTGAAGAAAAATTAAAGTGGAAGTGCAGAGAGGTATAGCAAATTCATTCACGTTTAGGATTGATGCCTAACTTCCTTAAGCTTATCCATCCTCGTTTATCCAAGCCTACAGTGTGTTTTATTTATTACTCAATGCCTCCGAATGTAAGCATGTGTCAAGACTATAAATTAAAAGTTCCCTACCCAGCTTAGCTATGGATTTCATACAAAGGGTGTGTGACTTAAAGTAGGATTATGGTTTTTAAAAAAATGTACGTGCAATATGTTTAATAGTATATTGTGATATTCTTCCCTTTCTGAACTTTTGACTCATTAGAAAATTTTGTATCAATGTAAGAAAAGGTTTCAGTGTCGTGGCCTTCAAGCTAATGGACAAGTCCTAGTTGGTTATTGGGTCAATAAGAGTTTCAAACCGCAGCTGCATTTAGGTGTTAATGTGTTTGACTGAAACTACAGCCTCAAAAAGTGTGAATGAAATTGGTGGCGAATGTCACCTTTTCAAATCTCATTTATTTGGAATTTTATCTAACATGGAGTACAGGTATCTATTGTAGGACTGGAGTCAAAAGTATCCATGTTTTAGAGACAATAAAAAATTTTTATAGAAAGAGAAGCCAAGGAGATTAATTTAACACGGAAAACGAATTTTAGGGAGATATGAGTTTATTATTGATGTAGCTGGTAAGCACTAATAATGAGCTGGAACTAACACTTGTGTAGCTAAGTTTCCCAATTCTTAAGGATATGCCTCCCATTTATTTTCATTAGCAGCTCAGTAGAGACAATGTGAATTCTAGGTTTCACTTCATCTTCTGTAACAAAGAAAGTTTCTCAAGGATTTCCATTCAGTTAAACCTGTGCATATTTCTCCAGAATCATAGCAGGATCAGACCTGGTTAGTACTTGAATAAGAGTGTACCAAAGAATATCACAGCTTGTCAAAAAGACATTGACAAATGACTTCCACACTGCTGCTAAAATAATTACATGGGTAGGAACTTGAAGTCATCAGAAGCCAAGCTTGATTGAAGGAGACTGTACTTCTTACAATTTCTCCCCAGTGCAGGCAAAAGTAGAACAGCAGATGCAAGACAAATAAGAGTACTGATAATTTTTCAAGGACATATTTTAAAACATCACCTGAAATGTGCAGCTTGTGATGATGTTCAAGGGGAAAGCACATATTATTTTGAACACTGCAATATTACTCTTTGTGTAAATTATCCTTAATTTACATGAAATTTTACAGTAGTCTGGAAAATACAATATTCTTGACGAAGACAACCTTTTATGAAGATCTTCAGAGAAAAGTATTGAATGAAGGTGTTTAATAGAAAGAAACCAAGATAGTTCAATCACTGTATGATAAATAAAGGAGGCTAGTAAGAAATATGTAATGTAGACAGATATGTCAACTTGAAGTCCAAGTTGTTTTGAAAATTAAAAATCTGAGTTATGCATATCTTTCAACTATTCCTTAGTACCGTGGTGGCGAACCGATGGCAAGCATGGCACTGGTAGCATGCAGAGCCATCTCTGTGGGCACGCGTGCCATAACCCCAGTCCGAGGCCTTCAGCTGGGTTTTATAAAACCTTTTCACTTTAGGCCTCCACCGCCGTATGCAAAAAAATTTTTTTTCCAGCAATCAATCAATTTCAACTTCTCGCGGGAAAAAAAGATTTTTCAAAGTTGAAATTCATTGATTGAACTTTTTAGTCCCACCCACTCTGCTGTCACCACCGCAGCCACACCCACCCAATGGGCCATGCCCACCCGCCAGACGACGATACATAAGTGAGTTTTCAGTTGCAGTTTGGGAACTCAGTCTCTAAAAGGTTCGCCATCACTGAGTTAGTGTTAGGATTGGGTCACCATGAACTCAGAGCAAAATGGACATCGCCAACAAACTTGGAGTGCGTGGGTATGGTTAGGAGGACACGGACTTTTGTAACCGGCCCTATCTATGTTTCCTGGAAAAATACATGGAAAAATCCTATTGGCAGAAAATCCCACTTAGGGTTACGATTAGGTCATGATGAACTCATAGAGCAAAATGGTCATCACCAACAAATTCGTAGTGCTTGGGTTTAGTTAGAAAGGCACTGACTTTCCTAGCCTGCCCTATCTATGTTTCCTGGTAAAATACATGGGAAAATTCTATTGGCGGAAAATTCCATTTAGGGTTAGGGTTCGGTCACCATAAACTCATAGAGCAAAATGGACATTGCCAACAAATTTGGAGTTCTTGGGTATGGTTAGGAGGGCACTGAGTTTTCTAGCCTGCCCTATCTATGTTTCCTGGTAAAATACATGGGAAAATTCTATTGGCGGAAAATTCCACTTAGGGTTAGGGTTCGGTCACCATAAACTCATAGAGCAAAATGGACATTGCAAACAAACTCGGAGTGCTTGTATATGGTTACGAGGGCACTGACTTTTCTAACCGACCCTAACCCTATCTATCCCATTGGCAGCAAATTCCACTTAGGGTTAGGGTTAGGTCACCATGAACTCATAGACCAAAATGGACATCACAAACAAATTTAAAGTACTTCAGTTTCTTTTCTTTTTTTATTGAAAAGTTTTACAATACATTTTTAAAAACAACCCCCCTCCCCTCTCCCCAACCCCCCAACCCTACCCTCCCCTCCCCCCTCCCCGACTTCCCAGAGCAAAATACAGGGTATAAAAATACAAACAAACATAATCTAAAATATGCAAATAACTATAAAATATTAAGTTCCATCGCACTTTAACTCTTAATAAAATGACTACAAGCTAGTTATACATTATATCCGCTACTTATTCAAATGCTAAATGAAACTTTTTAGTCCCATATTTATTTTGGATATAATCAATCCATCTTCTCCACTCCACAATGTATCTCTGTTGCGATTGGTCTTTCAAATACGCTGAGATCTTTGCCATTTCCGCCAAGTTGGAAACTTTTAAAGTCCATTCTTCTATAGTCGGCAGTTCTTCCTTCTTCCAATATTGCGCTACTAAAAGTCTCGCTGCCGTAATTAAATTCAACATCAACTTAGTGTCCACAACAGTAGTATCTGTGATAATACCCAATAAAAACAGTTGCGGACAAAACTTTATCCTTTTCTTGAATATTTTTTGCATATTCCACCAAATTTTAATCCAAAAAGCTTTAACCCTTTTACAAGTCCACCATATATGAAAATACGTTGCATCCTCACAACCACACCTCCAACATTTGGGCTGGCAGTTCGGATACATACTTGCTAATTTTTTAGGATCTAAGTGCCACCTATAAAACATTTTGTAAAAGTTCTCTCTTACGTTTTGGGCCTGTGTAAATTTTACATTTCTCACCCAGATCTTTTCCCAAGTATCCATTGTAATAACTTCTTGAAAATTCTGAGTCCACTTTATCATACAATCTTTAACAAGTTCCGTCTCTGAATCAATTTCTATCAATGCAAGATATATCCTTTTTATATGTGCTTGACCTTGATCTCTAATTTGCTTTATCAAATTTTCATCAATCATTGAAAAACCAGTTTTCTGGTCCTCTTTCCACCTAGCCTGTAATTGCCCATACTGAAACCAGGTTTGTACAATCTTTTCTTCTTTTAAAATATTATATGACTTTAATTGCCATACAAGGGACGCGGTGGCTCAGTGGGTTAGGACACTGAGCTTGTCGATCAGAAGGTCGGCAGTTTGGCGGGTCGAATCCCGAGTGCCGCATAACAGAGTGAGCGCCTGTTACTCGTCCCAGCTTCTGCCAACCTAGCAGTTCGAAAGCACATAAAAATGCAAGTAGAAAAATAGGGACCACTACGGTGGGAAGGTAACAGTGTTCCGTGCGCCTTTGGCATCTAGTCATGCCGGCCACATGACCACGGAGACGTCCTCGGACAAGCGCTGGCACTTCGGCTTTGAAACAGAGATGAGCACCGGCCCCTAGAGTCGGAAACGATTAGCACGCATGTGCGGGGGAACCTTTACCTTTACCTTTTTAATTGCCATACATTCCTCTCAAAACTTAAAATTTCCTTATATGTAGTCACATCATGTTTAAATCCAACATTTATATTTTCTATTGCGTGTTTAGGTATTGCCCAAATAGGTATCTTATAATTTAACTTGTGTCTGTACTTTTTCCAAACTCGCAACAGAGCATACCTTAAAATATGTATCTTAAACACATTATCCACCTTCTTATCATACAATAAATATGCATGCCATCCAAATAACAAATCATGACCCTCAAGATTTAATAATCTCGCTTGTGTTAAATTAAACCAGTCACTTATCGCTGACAAAGCAGCAGCTTCATAATATAATTTGAGATTAGGCATTTTAAGACCACCTCTTTCACGCGTATCTTGCATTATCTTAAATTTAACTCGTGGCTTTTTCCCTGCCCAGACAAATTTATTAATTCCTTTTTGCCATTCCTCCAAATTTAAATCCTTTTTAAGTATAGGTATCATTTGAAATAAAAATAAAAATTTTGGCAAAACATTCATTTTCACTGCTGCAATTCTTCCCAATAAAGATAATTGTAATTTTTTCCAACTATCTAATTCTTTTTGTACTTTTCCCCATAACTTTTCATAATTATTTTTATATAACTTCACATTTGAGGGTGACAAATATATCCCCAAATATTTAACCCTTTTAACTATTTCAAATCCCGTTAGCTCTTCTAAAACAGCCTTTTGTGATACTGTCATGTTTTTAGACAACATTTTAGTTTTTTGTATGTTGACCTTAAATCCAGAAACTTTCCCATATTGCGTTATTATGTCCATCAATTCTACAACTGAATAATCAGGCTGAGTCACTGTAACAACCAGATCATCTGCAAACGCCCTCAATCTATAATCCTGGTCTCTAATTTGAATTCCCTTAATTTTATCCGAATCACGTATTTTAATCAGTAATATTTCCAATGTTAAAACAAATAATAGAGGTGACAACGGGCACCCCTGCCTTGTACCTTTCTCAATATTACATACTTCAGTCAGACTATTATTAACTATTATACGGGCTGTTTGCTTTTGATATATTGCCCTGATTGGTTGTAAAAATTTATCCCCAAATTCCATTTTCTCTAATACTTTCATCAAAAATTGCCAATCCAATTGATCAAAGGCTTTTTTCAGCATCCAAAAAGATCAACGCTGCAGGGATCTGATTGTTTCTTTCCAAAAATTCCAACAAATCTACTATATGTCTCACATTGTTCTTCATTTATCTACCACTTATAAACCCAGTTTGATCACCATGAATTACTTGTTGTATTACCCTCATTAATCTGTTAGCTAAAACTTTGGCAAATATCTTGTAGTCCGTATTCAAAAGTGATATTGGCCTATAATTTTTTGCTTGGGTGACATCCTGATCTTCCTTTGGGATCAAGGAAATAAAAGCAGTCTTCCAAGACGGAGGTACCCCTCCTCCCATTTGAATTTTCTGGAACAATTCCCTTAAAGGCTTCACCATCTCTAACTGTAAATTTTTATAATACACAGCAGTCAATCCATCCGTACCCGGCGCTTTACCCACTTTCAGTTGTTTAATTGCTAAAAAAAATTCTTCATCAGTTATCAATTGATTCATCCCTTCCTTTTGTTCTTGCGTAAGAACAGGAATATTAGCTCTTATCAAATAATTATCTATATCTGCATCTCTAATCTTATCTCTAGCATACAACTTAAAATAAAAATAAACAAAAGTCTTTTTGATAAGACTCTGCTGGTACACTACTTTACCCTTATGTTCTATTCTATCTATATTAGAAGCCCTTTGCTTCTTCCTTAACAAATAAGCTAACCATCTACCTGGTTTATTAGCATTACAAAAAATATTATGTCTAGCATACCGTAAATTAGTTGCCACTTGATCTGCCATTAACGTATCAAACTGACCCCTTAATAAAGTAATTACCTATTTAATCTTCCCATCAGATGGATTCAAAATTAAAGCCTTTTCTTTTTCCTTAATTTCATCCTCTAATTCTTTCCTCCTAAATTCCAATTTATGTCTATGTTTATTGTTCAAATATATTAATACACCTCTCATATAAGCTTTACTAGCATCCCAAACCATCTCAATAGAAGTACCTTTATGCATATTAATTTTAAAAAAATTCCTTCATCTGTTTTTTATACTCTTCCACATTTTCCTGATATCTAAACAAATTTTCATTTAAGCGCCAGGACCGTCTATCCCTATTATCTTTTTCTATCTCTAACCATACTGGACTATGATCAGACATAGTTCTTGGACAAATCTTGATCTTCTTAATCCTAGAAAAAAAATCATTAGTAATTAATACAAAGTCAATCCTGGAGAAAGATTGATGCCTGTCAGAGAAAAAAGTATAGTCCTTTTCTTGCAAATTCCTTTCTCTCCAAATGTCTCGCAATTCCAAGTCATCCTTCATCTCAAAAAAAAGATTTAGGCAGTTTAGCATGACTTGGGGTGCTTTTTTAAAAAAAAACCTTGCCCATTTGTACATCCAAAACGCCGTTCCAGTCTCCCATCAAAATACAAGATTTATAATCCCACTGAATAATCTTGCTGTGTAATAAACTGTAAAAATCTCCTTGTTGTTGATTAGGTGCATATAGTCCAACCAAAAGCGTTTTCTTGCCTTCTATTAACAGTTCAATTATAACATATCTTCCTTGTTTATCTGCTTCAATTAAAGCCGCTGTCAAAGTATTCTTAACATAAATAACCACTCCATTTTTCTTATCAGTTGCAGAAGCGATAAACTGTGTGCCCAACCTTGAGTTTAACAAATACTTTTGATCCGGGGCTCTAATATGTGTTTCTTGTAGACAAATAACATCATTCTTAAATTTCTTTAAGTATTGAAATACTTTCTTTCTCTTCTGTGGTGAATTTAAACCATTAACATTCCAGGTTAGAAACTTTGTCGCCATCTTTCGCGACCTGAAGCTTTTGGAGCGCTTCTTCCAAAATCACTTGCACTCTCTTAGGTCACGCTCCTCCCACTGCTTCACTGTAGGTAAGTTTTGGAGGTGCCATCATAACTCTCTGCTGTTCTTGTTCTTGCTCTTGTCTCATTCGTCTAGCAGCAGCACGTGTCATTCTCTTGTCTCTAACCTCCTCCGATGATACTGAAATTTGATCCACTCCTGTAACTTTCTGGAATTCTCCATCTTTCATCGGCGTAGCTCCTTCAGCACCTTGTGCATTCTTACTTTGTGATTGACACTCTTCCTCACCATTCTTCTTTTTGGATTCCAAAAGTGGTATGGGGACTGCTTTTAAAACATTAGTATAAAAATCACGTGCCTGTAACACTGTAAGAAGATGATGTCTTGTGCCTGCATACATCACCACCATACCCATTGGTACCTCCCATGTAAACTGAATATCCCGTCTTCTTAATTCTTGTGCCAGAAAAGCAAATTCCTTCCTTCTCCTTAGGATTCTTGGAGGGATCTCTTTTAAAATTAAAACTTCTTGTTCAGCAATTGCAAATTTATTATTGTAAAAAGCTTGAATAACCTCATTTCTGATTGCTCTCTTTGTAAAGTAAACCACCACATCTCTGGGTAATTTCCTTTGTCTTGCAATCCACGAATTAACACAAAATATTTTGTCTATGTCCTTCATAATTTCTTCTGCTGAGCGCTCCAAAACACCTTCCAAAGCCTCTGAAACTATTTTTTTCAATTTTTCCTTAGAATCCTCTTTTAAACCTCTAATTCTCACAGCGAACTCCATCTCCCTATACTGTACCAAGGTCAAATCGTCGTTAATCTTATCCACCACATTTTCAGTCTCTGTCATTTTTGCATCTAATCTGATATTATTTTGGCTGAGATCTTCCACTCTCTCGTCCAGACGCTCTATACATACAGCCATGCCTTGAAATGCAAGTAAGATGTCTGCCCTCATTTCTGTAAGCTTCTCCTCCATAAGTTCAGCTAATTGTTGAGATTGCTTTTTCAAAGCCTCTTGCAAAACATCCTGCAGATCTTTCACTGTAAAAGTTGGTACAGGTGCAGGTGCAGGTGCAGGGGGGGCATTAAAGCTTGTAGCGAAGATTGCTGCACCGGGGAAGCCCCCGCACTTCTAGAAACTTTAAAAGATTTGGCAGCCATTTTCACCCACTATTGCCTGTTGCGCACTTTCACTTTTATCAAACTCCACAAAGTCCACCGAGTTAAAGATCATAAACTTGCTTTCACCTGATTCTCCTGTACCGCTCTGCCTGCATCCAAGTTATCTGAAGTTCACTCTCGCTGGCAGGGATGGTTGCTACGCCCTGCTCTGCTCCAAAGCCCTGGAGCAGAGGCGTCCCGAGGTCCGGAGAAAACTCAGGCTTCGGGGGGGGCTCGATCCTTCAGCCGCCAGTTTCAACTCTGGCAGCCCGGGAGAGCTCTACCCCTGCCTGGGCTCTCACCTCCTCCTCTTCTCCCAAGGAGCGGGCTTCCGAGCCGCCAAAACAGCTGATCGGCGCTGTTTTCGGCGGTTGCACGGAGACAACAGGGCTGACAGCCTGAATGGCTGCCGGCGGCGGAGCCTTGCCACCCAGAAGTCTCCAAAGTGCTTCAGTTTTGTTAGCAGGGCACTGACTTTTCCAGCTTGCCCTATCTATGTTTCCTGGTAAATTACATGGGAAAATCCTATTGGCAAAAAATTCCACTTAGGGTTAGGGTTAGGTCACCATGAATTCATAGAGCAAAATGGATATTGCCAAAAAATTCATAGTGCTTGGGTTTGGTTAGGAGGGCACTCAGTTTTCTAGCTTGCCCTATCTATATTTCCTGGTAAAATATATGGGAAAATGGCATTCTCGGAAAATTCCACTTAGGGTTATGGTTAGGTTGCCATGAGCTCATAGAGCGAAATGGACATCACTAACAAATTCATACTGCTTCGGTTTGGTTAGGAGGGCACTGACTTTTCTAGCCTTCCTATCTATGTTTCCTGGTAAAATACATGGCAAAATCTCATTGGCGGAAAATTCCACTTAGGGTTAGGGTTAGGTCACGATGAACTCATAGAGCAAAATGGACATTGCAAACAAACTCGGGGTGCTTGTATATGGTTATGAGGGCACTGACTTTTCTAACCGGCCCTAACCCTATCTATCCCATTGGCAGCAAATTCCACTTAGGGTTAGGGTTAGGTCATCATCAACTCATAGAGCAAAATGGACATCACAAACAAATTCAAAGTGCTTCAGTTTCGTTAGCAGGGCACTGACTTTTCCAGCTTGCCCTATCTATGTTTCCTGGTAAATTACATGGGAAAATCCTATTTGCAAAAAATTCCACTTAGGGTTAGGGTTCGGTCACCATGAATTCATAGAGCAAAATGGACATTGCCAAAAAATTCATAGTGCTTGGGTTTGGTTAGGAGGGCACTCAGTTTTCTAGCTTGCCCTATCTATATTTCCTGGTAAAATATATGGGAAAATGGCATTCTCGGAAAATTCCACTTAGGGTTATGGTTAGGTTGGCATGAGCTCATAGAGCAAAATGGACATCACCAACAAATTCATACTGCTTTGGTTTGGTTAGGAGGGCACTGACTTTTCTAGCCTTCCTATCTATGTTTCCTGGTAAAATACATGGCAAAATCTCATTGGTGGAAAATTCCACTTAGGGTTAGGGTTAGGGTTAGGTCACAATGAACTCATAGAGCAAAATGGACATTGCCAAAAAATTCAGAGTGCGTGGTTATGGTTAAGAGGGCATGGACTTTTCTAACGGGCCTTATCTTTGTTTCCTGGTAAAATACATGGGAAAATCCCAACTGCAGAAAATTCCACTTACGGTTAGGGTTAGGTCACCATGAACTCATAGAGCAAAATGGATATTGCCAACAAATTCGTAGTGCTTTCCTCTGTTTAGGGGCTTACTGACCTTTCTAGCTTGCCCTATGTTTCCTTCTAAAATATATGGGAAAATGGCATTGTCAGAAAATTCCACTTAGGGTTAGGGTTAGGTTGCCATAGAGCAAAATGGACATCACCAACAAATTTGTACTGCTTTGGTTTGTTTAGGAGGGCACTGACTTTTCTAGTCTTCCCTATCTATGTTTCCTGGTAAAATACATGGGAAAATCCCATTGGCAGAAAATCCCACTTAGGGTTACGATTAGGTCACGATGAACTCATAGAGAAAAATGGTCATCGCCAACAAATTCGTAGTGCTTGGGTTTAGTTAGGAAGGCACTGACTTTTCTAGCCTGCCCTATCTATGTTTCCTGGTAAAATACATGGGAAAATTCTATTGGCGGAAAATTCCACTTAGGGTTAGGGTTCGGTCACCATAAACTCATAGAGCAAAATGGACATTGCAAACAAATTTGGAGTTCTTGGGTATGGTTAGGAGGGCACTAAGTTTTCTAGCCTGCCCTATCTTTGTTTCCTGGTAAAATACATGGGAAAATCCTATTGGCGAAAAATTCCACTTAGGGTTAGGGTTCGGTCACCATGAACTCATAGAGCAAAATGGAGATCGCCAACAAATTTGTAGTGCTTGGGTTTAGTTAGGAAGGCACTGACTTTTCTAGCCTGCCCTATCTATGTTTCCTGGTAAAATACATAGGAAAATCCTATTGGCGAAAAATTCCACTTAGTCTTAGGGTTCGGTCACCATGAACTCATAGAGCAAAATGGAGATCGCCAACAAATTCGTAGTGCTTGGGTTTGGTTAGGAGGGCACTGACTTTTCTAACCTGTGCTATCTATGTTTCCTGGTAAAATCCATGGGAAAATCCCATCGGCAGGAAATTCCACTTAGGGTTAGGGTTAGATCACCATGAACTCATAGAGAAAAATGGACATTGCGAACAAACTCGGAGTGCTTCGATATGGTTACGAGGACACTCACTTTTCTAACCGGCCCTATCTGTTTCCTGGTAAAATACATGAGGAAATCCTATTGGCGGAAAATTCCACTTAGGGTTAGGGTTAGTTCACCATGAACTCATAGAGCAAAATGGACATTGCCAACAAATTTGGAGTGCTTGGGTATGGTTAGGAGGGCACTGATTTTTCTAGCCTGACCTATCTATGTTTCCTGGTAAAAAGAAAATTCCACTTATGTTTAGCATTAGGTCACCATGAACTCATAGAGGGACATGGCCGATAAATTCAGAGTGCTTGTGTGTGGTGAGGAGGGCACTGACTTTTCTAGCCTGCTCTGTTTCCTGGTAAAATACATGGGAAAATCCAACTCGAGGAAAATTCCATTTAGGGTTAGGGTTAGGTCACCATGATCTCTTAGAGGAAAATGGACATGGCCAACAA